>NW_006922006.1:1676697-1677809 GCF_000298275.1 Orycteropus afer afer
AGAGATGTGTGGAAATGGGACTAGTGGACCATGTGAACCTCAGCCTATATGACCATGAGACCAGAAGAACTAGATGGTGCCTGGCTACCACAGTCAACCACTCGGAAAGGGATTGGTGCAGGATATCGTGGCTAGAGTGGGAGAACAAGGTGAAACTAAATTCAAAATCATAGAAAGGACCAGGTTTACTGGTCTGATAGAGCCTGGTGAGACCCCTGAGACTACAGTCCCTAGTTACCCTTCAGGTCTAGAACTGAATTCACTCCTGTGGCTTCCAGCCAAATAATAGGCATATAGGGTGAACATTTACATCCGGTAGATACACTCCTTAGAATGATCAATCATGAGAGAACAGAAGGGCATATTTACACAAGGAGACAGCTCAAGGGGCAGAAATGCATAGGAAAGAAAGACACAGGGAAGAGGCAACTACAGGGAGGATGTGGGAAGAGAGCTGTTACACTGTGGGAAATTTCAGTCACTGTCAGGAGACAAAACTGTACGAAACATGCTGTGGGGAAAATTAATTTGCTCTGTAAACTTTCACCCAAATCACAACAAAAATTAAAATATATATATAGCCTAGGAAATCTGATGGAGCAGTTCTACTTGTTCCCATGGACTCACTGTGAGTAGGAACCGACTGCACAGCATCTAAAGACAACAGTCCTTTTGGGGGATGGGTCCAGATTTGGCAGCTGAGGGGTCCAGCTCCCCTTGCTCCCCTGATGGCTTCAGCCACTGCCTTTCTCCCCAGCCCTTACTCACAGGGCCCTCTTCCTACTCCACTCCGCAGGCACTGAGCCTCCTGGAAGCTCGTTAGCCAGTCCTCAAGGACAGCCTTTCTGCACAAGATCCCTACCTCTTTCCCTTCAGCTGGTGCAAGGAGGGAGAGAAGAGGCAGGGACAGGAAGTGGATCCAAATAACTGATGAGACGCAAGCACCCCAAGTCCCAGACTCACACCCTATCTGAAGACCCTGGAAAGCCTAGGAATCCAAAGCCTTACCAAGTGGGGTGGAAACATGACACCTTATGGGCTTATTCCCTGGACGGCGTTGATGGTTAGGTGCTTGACTACTAGCCAAAAGGTTGGCTGTTCAAACCCATCCA
>NW_006922006.1:1678585-1679146 GCF_000298275.1 Orycteropus afer afer
TTGGGTTTCCGAGGTGGTATCACTACAGAAGTAGGTTGCCCTATTGTTAGTGTTACCTGCCAACAAGTTGGCCTGCCTCATGTTGCCCTCTGCCCAGTGCAATGAAATGCTGCCTGGTCCTATGCATCAGACCATTGCGATCCGTAAGATTTTCATTGGCTTTCTTCCTGGTCCGTCTGAGTCTGGAAGCTCCACTGAAGCCTGTTTAGCCGCACAGACACACAAGCAAGTCTCCATTGACAGATGAGCTGGGGCTGTTCTTTAAGGGCACTGGTCAAGAATTGAACCTGGCCATCTAGATGCAACGATGGGTCTCTCCTAGTCAGAGCAAAGAAGAAGGAAGAAAACCAAAGATTCATGGAAACAGTCCAAGTGACTGGTTGCAGTGAATTGCTTGATGTGGCCCTTCTAGCCATCGTCCTCCTTTCTGTGATGTTTTGTAAATCCCATTATCCATGCCCGTTTGGGGTGCTGTAGTAGTTAAGGTCAGGTATCAACTTGGCTGGGCAGCTGGTAGTAGTCATTCCCTATGTTGTTGTTGTTGTTATGTGCCGTCGAGTC
>NW_006922006.1:1680466-1682794 GCF_000298275.1 Orycteropus afer afer
GGAAAGTGAATTTGCTCTGTAATCTTTCACCCAAATCACAATTTAAAAAAAAAAAAAAATCAAACCTGGGTCTCCTGCGTGAAAGGCGAGAATTCTACCATTGTCCCCTCATTGCCGTACAAACTATGTAAATACCTCATCACCCTGTCATCTGTCTGTCACAAATGGTAAATCTTTTAGATAGGAGAGCGGTTATACATTTCCTTCCCCTGGCATGGCATGTGATTAGATGTAGCATAGAAGATACTCAATAAATGTGTGTTGAATAAATTAATACACCTTGCCTAAGGACAGAGTCCCTGCATAGTGCCAATGGTTAACCTGCCTACTGCCAACTAAAAGGTTTGCCAGTTGGAGTTCACCAAGAGGTGTCTCAGAAGAAAGACCTGGTGATCTGCTTCAGAAAAATTGCTGTCGTTGTTTATTGTTGTTAGGTGCTATGGAGTCGGCTCTGACTCATAGGACCTAGTGCTGCTCTAACAAAAATGCCACAAACGGGATGGCTTTAACAAACAGGAGTTTATTCTTACGATTTTGGAGGCCAGAAGTCCGAGTTCAAAGTGTCAGGCTCTAGGGACTCTTGACCTTGGGCTTCAGCTCTGCCTCCTGCTCCCGGCCCATGGAAGCAAGAGGCTTCTCTTAACTCAGACAGCTGCTAGCTGCTGAGGCTGACAAACCCAAGGTTGACAAGTGAAAAGGCACAGTCCCAATATCACCAACCCACATGGCAGGCCATTAATTCAAGTTCAGAAAAAGTCCCAAGATCAGCAGGGCATGGCTGAACAACGACATGACTAGATACAGGGTTCAAGCGTGCCAAAAAGCTAGAGACCATTCCCAAAGCTGCTTCTTATATACTAGAAACAGCCCACATCCCTAAAGCAGCTACTCAGCTGCTCACAGTAGAGTCCACCATGGAGCTGATTGCCAGTCTCATCATGGGGAATAACTACATCCAGCTGCCCAGCCACTCAACGAGGCCCAGCCAAGTTGACATACAATCTTAACTACCACAAGTCCACCCCTTGTCAACTTGGCATCTGTACAGATCTCCTTCACTGGGTGGCTCTAACCCCCTAGTTCCTGAGTGGCGACCTCACCCCCTTGGCTTGGCGGGCCCCTTGCCTCTCTCTCTTGGGCATGGCAGCCCCACCCTTCACTCTTGGGCAGTGGCTATGATGGCTCCACCCCACTGGTTCACATGAATGAGCAGCCCCACATTCCAAAACCAAGTTGAAGGTCTGGCTCTTTGAAACCTAGGAGGCTGTCATGGTTCCACCCCCAAAGGCTATGGTCCTACCCTTGAGGCTGAAGAAGCTCTGCTTCCCACTTCCTTGGTCTCTCTGCTTCTGCTGATTAACACTGACGGTGACCCACTCCTCCGAAAATCTTCCTGTCCAAAAAGCACTCAGCTTTCTTGCTCCGTGGGCCAGCCAACCTGCTGCTCCATTTCATGCCGGTCTCTTCCACCAATTAACAGCCGAAGGCAGCCCCCTGCACCAGGAAGCTGCCTACCCAATGGCATCCAGGGCTGCTGCTGTCTCATGTGGTCTCTTGGCTCTGCAGCTGCCAGGGTCTCTCTGCTGAGGTCTCAGATCAAGGATGCACACCACTCCTATTTCCACATTTTAGGTATCTGTCAGAGCAGCACCCTACTCTCTCGGTACCATATTCTGTTTTGGTTACCTAGTGCCACTCTGACAGGAATATACCACAAATGGGATGCTTGAACAAACAGTTTATTCCCTTACAGTTTGGAGGCTTTCAGTCCGACTTCAAAGCACCAGGCTCTAGCGGCTGGGTGAAAGCCCCTCAACCTTGGGTTTCAGCTCTGCCTCTTGCTCCCGGCCCACTGAGGGCTGGAGGTTTTCTTCACTCAGACAGCTGCTGGCTGCTGAGGCTGGCAAACCCAAGGTCAATAAGTGAAAAGGCATAGTTCCGATGGTACAAAACCACACAGCAGGCCATTAATTCAAGTCCCGTGAAAGTCCCAGGATCAGCAGAGCACGGCAAGCTATTGAATGAAGACTTGGCTACACACAGGGTTCAAGTGTGCCAAAAAGCTAGAGACCAACCCCAAAGCCTTTCCTCTTACACGGGAAGCAGACCACGTCCCTAAATCAGCTACTCAGCTGCTCCAGTAGATTCCACTATGGAGTTAATTACTAACCTCACCATGGGGAATAACTACCACCAGCTGCCCAGCCACTCAACCAGGCCCAGCCGAGTTGACACACAAACGTAACCACACAGCGACCCTGTGTACAACAGAACGACACACTGCCAGATAGTGCACCAGCCTCACAATCCTTGCTATAGCTAAGCCCA
>NW_006922006.1:1683939-1685941 GCF_000298275.1 Orycteropus afer afer
TTTGTAAATTTCACCCAAATCACAATAAAAAAGAAGAAAATGGTCTTGGGGCAGGGAGTGTTACGAATAGGACCAGTTTGGTACTTTTAATCCAATCAGATTGTACTCTAACTCTGCTTAACTTTATCGCTCAGCTTCCTGTTCTTTTGGGATCCAAACCCATCTAAGTCTTTTCGTTTAGTTAGAACTCTATGGAACATAGTTCTGCTGACACACACGGGTGGCCATGAGTCCGAATCACTTTGAGGCAACTAAGAACCACCATAGAAGATTCTTAGCACCTTTCTGGGTCTGTTTCAGGCTGCAGGGCCGGGCCCTGGCTCACAGAACTCTTTGCTCGGTCCGTGTTGCGTTTTTAGGGTCCACCCTTTCGTCTCTCTCCACCGTGCTAATCTGTCATCAGATAGCTCTCCCAGAAAGCTGACTGGGAAAGCTGCCCCTCTGGTGGATTCTTGCTCTCTGCGAGGCCTCTGGACTTTCTCCTCAGCCTCTTTTCCACTAGGTTAAAACAGAAGAGTGAGAAGAAAATGGAGTCCTAGGAGGGTCATGCGAGCTCTGGTGGTGTAGTGCCTACGGCATTTGACTGCTAACCAGAAGGCTGGTGGTTCAAATCCACCAGCCACTCCATGGAAAGAAGATTGGACAATCTACTTCTGTAGTGATAACCCCTCAGAAAACCAGGGAGGGGTCTCTATGAGTCGGGTCCGACTCCACGGCAGTGAGTTTGGGTTTTTGGTTTTTTTGTTTGTTTGTTTGTTTGTGAGGGTCATCGGACCTCTTCACCTCTCTTCACCTCTGGATATGTCCTCTGACCAGGATGTAGTTACCTGGAAGACAGGAGCCAGCCTCCAGGCCTTTGAAGAGGCCCCCTAGTCAGAATGCTAATTTAGTCTTCTTCAAAGCTCTCTGGTAGTTACTTGTTGTTGTTGTTGTCTGTGCCATGGAGTTGGGCCCGACTCATAGCGACCCCTCCTTGGGTTTCTGAGACAGTATCACTACGGAAGTAGATTGCCCCATCTTCTACTATTTTTTTAAAAAACAAGGTGCTGCAGTTCGAATTAAAGACCTCTGTTCTTTGTTGGCTGTTCAGAATGGTTAAAAGCAGTGTTCTGATGGAAGAAAAACCCAGTTCTGAAGTAGTTTCCTCCTAGAGTCTTCTGGGAAACCAGATCCCCAGGTCCTAGGGCTTAAGGAGAGGACCCTCCCCATCCCTGTGGAGCTGGACTAAAGCTGGTGGGAAAAGGGATCATCCCATTCCAGGGACAGTGCTGGAAGAGCCAGGTGGCTCAGTCAGAAAATGTCCTCATGGGCCCGGAAGGCCAGGCTTAGGCGTTCTGGCTCCTGCTCCACAAAGCTCCCCAGTCCTGGACCTCAGCCCCCTCATCTGTAAAATGGGCTTTCACCTTTGTCATATTCTCCTCCCACCTATATTATTATCGACTTTCATATTTACTCATGGACTCAAGTTTGTTCACTTGAATAAAACACCACACTTGTTGCCACTGAGTTGATTTGGACTCCTGGCGAGCCCACGTGTTACGGAGGACAACTGTACTCTCCAGGGTTTCCTTGGCTGTGATTTTATGGAAGAAATCACCAGGCCTTTCTTCTGTGGCACCACGGGGTGGGTTCGAACCACCAACTTTGGGTTAGTGGTCAAGTGCAAACCACTCACATTACCGGGGACTTTAGGCATAGGGATACCTGGCCTTTAACCCTTGACTTGAACAAGTAAGCTCCCCTCTGGCCCTTGTTTTCCCATCCGTACGGTGGGATATGGTGGGGAGCGGGCTTGTTGTTGTTGTTAGGAGCTACCCAGTCAGTTCTGACTCACGGTGACTCTGCGCACAACAGGACGAAGCGTTGTCCCACCCTGCACCACCCCCTCAGTTGTTGCTATGATGGTGCCCACTGTTGAGCCACTGTGTCAATCCACCTCCCTGAGAGGCTCTTTTTCACTGACTCTCTACTCTACCAAGTATAATGTCTTTCTCCTGGGATT
>NW_006922006.1:1686791-1688111 GCF_000298275.1 Orycteropus afer afer
TACATAGATTCCCCTCCAAGTGGTGTGTCAATCTATTTTGTTGAGGGCCTTCCCCTCTTTTGTTGACCAGTATTATAACTATCCCTTATTGCCCAGTCTTGTAAGTTCTTTACAACTATCAACTCATTGTTCTCATTCACCAGTGAGGTGTGTACTATTACTACGTACTACTATGAGCCCCAGAAAACAGAGACACAGACAGGTTAAGTACTTTGCCTGAAGTTATATAGCCAATAACGGTGGACCTGGGATTCAAACTTGATTATTCATATCTTGGGCTTAAATTTTTCAAAGTTCCTGCCCTCCCATGAGTTTAGCTTCTCAACGGTAGCTCCACTATGAAGGAGGGAAGGGGCCATGGCTCACCCAAGACCACAGAACATGTGTGTGGAACCAGAACCCAGGTTTCCTGGCTCCCAGCCCAGGCCTTCTGACAATAAAGGTCTGCATTGTACACATAACATGTGGGTCACTCAACTGTGTGAGGCTTTAGCACTTGTCCCAGGATGGGGCTGAATCCGCGACTCTGGGTCCATACACATACACACACGCAATGCACACATACACACACGCAACACACACATACATATGCTTCTTTCTGGGCTGGCTGGGGCACTAGGGTAACACATGCTACAGGACTCCAGGTTTCTGAAATAGAAGGCAAGGAGAAGCAAGGGGCGTGGGCAGAAACTCCTGCTTCCACGTCATGGTCAAACCACTTTCTGTTTCCATATGCTGAGTGTTTGACTCAGGCCAGTCCCTCTCCAGGGGACACCCCCATTCCACATTCTCACTCCAGCTCACTCACCAAGCCTCACAAGTCATTTGGATTGTTCTCTCTTACAGCAAGGCCCGGTCCATTCCCTGAGGCTGGGTAAAGTTACCCTCATAGCCTCTTTGCTGCCATATGATTCCCTGCATTTTTATGTTCACCTCTTTGCGTTAAAACACGGAGGCTGCCTTCCCTCCCTGTCTCTACAAGTCTGAGAGCTCCATAACAGGAGAGCCTTCGCTTTCTCACTGTGAGTCGCAGTCCCTAAGGGCAGTGCCAGGCCCAGGGCAGGTAGTCAGGATTAACTGCTTGTTAAGGTTGATAGTTTGGAACCATCCAACGGCTCCACAGCAGAAAAGACCCGGTGATCTGCTTTCATAAAGATGTGCTGTTGGTAGGTGCCATAGAGTTGGCTCAGACTCACAGTGACAATACGCACAGCAGAACGAAACACTGCCCGATCCTGTGCCTGCCACATCCTTGCTATACTCGAGCCCATCATTGTAGCCACTGTGTCAATCCATTTCATTGAGGGTATTTCCCTTCTT
>NW_006922006.1:1689571-1696160 GCF_000298275.1 Orycteropus afer afer
CATTGTTGTTGTTAGGTGACCTCGAGTTGGACCGACTCATAGCAACCCCTCCTTGGGTTTCCGAGGCAGTATCACTACGGAAGTAGATTGCCCCATCGTCCTTCCAAGGAGTGGCTGGTGGGTTTGAACCGCCAGCCTTCTGGTTAGCAGTCAAGTGCCTTAACCACTATGCTACCAGAGCTCCCATTTAGGTACCTAAAACAGGTACCTAACTCAGAATCCGGTGTTCAAAACATGCCGAGCTCTTTCCTCATCTGAGCTCAAGTGGGGGCTCTGAAAGGAGAGAAGGGCTCAAAGCCCAGGAGATTCTGTATCGGATGCTGCTGGGTGCTCAGGGGCTGCTGTTCACGGTGGGCTCCGCTTCCAGCTGGGGAAGAGGTCTCCGCCCTTGCCCCAAACCCAGAGGGGTGAAAACGCCTGGCTGTGCATGGAGGCACGGAGGAGGCCCGCAGTATGTAATGAATGGGTTGGTGGTAACATAGGGAGGGTTGAGTCAACTACCTCTGTAGGGGTGGCAACTGAAATCCGTCTTGAAGTTTCCCCTATCCAGCTGTTTCTCAAACCTGCGTGAGGTCGGTACTGATTAAACACTAACTAAGCCCAGTAAAGAACCGAATGAACAGGCGACCAACCCCCAAACAAGAAAGAGTCCAAACAGCGCCCCCTCGTGGTGCTTCTCACCAAACAACCATCTGGGAGAAAAGTCCTTGCAGTTCCGCCGTCGAATGCAGGACAGCACAAAGGATCCCAAACCCGTGGGGCACTGGGCCCAGACAGGGGAAGGATTTGTGCAGGGGCACCGGGAATTCGCTAGAAGAGGGGTTTAGGGCCGAGGGGGTTTAGGGTGGCGGCCGCCAGAGCACCAGTGGTGGAGCAGCGTTTGCATGGCAAGCACTGCATTTATTTGGGGCAAGTGTGTATTCGGGGTGGCGAGGAGCGGGCTGACGGAGAGGAGCTCCTCGCGCGGACCTCAACAGGCACTGGCATCCGGATGAACGGCTCCCAGCCCCGCGGGCTCACCGCCTAGCGCAGAGCGCCCCCCAGCCGGACGCGCGTTCCAGGGACCGCCCCTTCACGCCCACAAAGAGCTCAAGTTCCGGGGATCCGAGTCCACCGCGCCTAGGCCGGGCCTGGTCCTCCCGCGGGGCTCCCACAGTCTTGGAGAAGAGAAGTGGGGAACACATCTGCTGTGGCCAGCGATCGAGCGGGTGAAGCGGAGCGTGGGCGGGGTTCCCGGAGGTGGGGTCCCGGGGCAGGGCGGCGCCGAGGCCGGGCGCCCTGCCTCCTGGCTTCCGCTGGTGCGCCACACTCGGCCCCGAGATGTCCGCGAGCAAGCGCGTGGCGAAGGTAGACGCGTACGCGACGCCCCTTCCCTCCGTCCCCCCTAGCCCTTCCCACTCCGCCCTTCCTCCACCCCTCCCCTGGCTCCCTCTTCCCTCCATCCCTTCCTTGGTGGGCCCTCGGAGCCTAGCCGTTTCCGGGTACCAGGGCGGGCTGAGTCTCCGTCATCCTCTGCCCCCTCCCTTGAGGAAGAAGGGTCTGCAAGAGGGGCCAGAACTGGGGTTTTAGGGGGTGAGGGCATACGAGGTGGGGTGCTGCTGGCTCCCTCAGCTATGCTGGGGGTGGGGTGAGTCGACCGACCGTAGTCTTCCCCCCAAACTGATTTCCGTTTCACTTCTGCCAGAAACTTGTGATAACAATTGCACGCGTCTAATGTAATGGAAGGGTTCCTGGTCATCGTCCTGGTGGCAGGCGCTCTGCTGGGGGCAGGGAGTGGGCTATGCACAGAGGTCAGGGGACAAAGGCCTCGCCCTGGAATAGCCTATGATCCGTTCCCTGGGCTGATACCCGCTTGATTAGAGCCCAGAGCAGCGTGGGATGGCGACTAAGAGGGCAAAGGTCCCCGCCAGGACGCGGTGGCTGCACTTCATTCCTTGGTGTGCAGATGTTGACTATCTACTACATGGTGGCAGGCAGAGGGGAACCAGCGACACCAAGCCCTGCCCTCCTTGAGCCTGTAGCCAATCCGGGACACCAAGTGAAATGGGGGCTGGAAGGAAGGGGGAGGAGGAAATTCCCCCAGGAAGTGGGATATCCTGGAGGGGGAGGGGCTTGGGGAACGGAGTGTAGCCAGAGATGAAGATTGATGCTAGTGAGGTGGGTCTGACACCCCCAGGCTTTGAGTCTCCGCAGTGCCCCTCTCATCTGCAGAGAGTTCTCCTCTCTGAAGGAGTCGGTTGAAGGAGTCTCCTGCTACCTCCAGCTTCTCAAATGAGGACGGTCTTAGACTGAATCAACTAGAGTAGTCTCAGCCTACTGAAAGGTGACTGCAGAATGGGGCAGGGGGTCTTTCCAGTGGGAAAGAGATAGAAGCCAGTATTTATCATCCTGGAGTCCCTGGGTGATGCCAATTGGTCAACACACTGAGCTGCTAACAGAAAGGTTGGCAGTTGACATCCCCTCAGTGCACTTTGGAAGACAGGCCTGGTGATCTACTTCCAAAAAATCAGCCATGGAATACCCTCTGGGGTACAGTTCTACTCTGATGCACACGGGGTGGCCGTAAGTTGGACTCCATTAGCTGGCAACTGGTTTTATTTAGCACACATGCATCGCGAAGTGTCAGGCAGTTTACATCAGTAACTATCTGATTCTCACAACAACCCTGCACCCGCCCTTTTACAGACGAGGAAGTTGAGGGTCAGGTAAAATAACTTATTTGTCCAGGGTCACCCAAGAAGGAAGAGATGGGCTGGAATGGAGCCAGGCCCAGGAACTGCAAACAGACTTTCAGTGGCCACTCTCCTTTCACTTTCTATTCCTCTAAATCAGGTGATTTCTTAACAGGCTTCCAGAAAGAGCTGTGTGTTCTAGGCTAGGTTGCAACATCCCTGAGAAGATTTTGGCAGAACGCACCTGTAACAGAGAAAGTCCTACATGTGTCTGTTGATAGTGAAGTCGGGGAAGCGTCCATCCCAGAGCTTCTCTGTCCCCCCTTCGGGTTTCTTTCTAGCTGAAGAATAACAGGTGGTCCTGGAGCCAGGCTTGTGGTTGCAGATGCTTCTGGGTTGGAGGAAGAGATCAGTGTCATAGGATCTGGGCAGCAGGCATGAGAAGCAGTTTGCTGGGATGATGAGAGACAGAGGGGAACAAGGGTATGTTTATGTTGGGAGAAGGGATAGAAAATTCAGATGTTCAAGGAAACTTTCTCAACTGGGAGCTGGCTTGGGGCACCATTCCCTCTGCCTTGGTCTCCCCCTCTGCACTGTTGACGTTTGACAGGATAATTTCTTGTTGTGGGAGGTTGTCCTACACTCTGTGGGATGATTATGTGGGATCATTTATGACGACCGGAAATGCCTCCAGATATTGGCAGATGTTCCCTGGGGGTAAAATTGCCCCTGGTTGAGAAGCAGTGATTGATACCCATTTAGTGCTCTAGAAGGAGCTCTGGGGGCATACATAGCTCCTAAGGCATTGGACTGTTAACCAGAAGATTGGCGGTTCAAACCCACCAGCCACTCCACCGAAGGAAGACTGGGCAATGGACTTCTATAAAGATTTACCACCTTGGAAACCCAATGGGGGTTGCTATGAGTCAGAACCAATTTGATGGCAGCGAGTTTGGTTTGGTTTGGTGTTGCAAGGGAGTGTGACCTGTCCTCGAATGTCATTTTATGGTGTTTTTTTTTTTTTTTTTTAAAAAAAACATGGTCTGTAATCACCAAAGGAGGAGAGGTTGCTTGGTCAGATACATCTGAAAAGGGCTACATACTATGGGCTTGGCCTCTGGAGATTCACAGTACAGAGTAGCATATTGTTATTGTTATGTGCCATTGAGTCGGCTCCAATAGCATATTAAAGGCTCTGAAAAGTCCTGCAGTCAAGAAACTTACATAGCCCAGTGTTTCCCAAGTCCACCTGCCCATGGAACCCTTTTCCTCCTTCCATGGCACACACTGTACATTCGCCCTGATGAGACCCTCTGTCTTGATGCCCCTCTCCTCCTCTGCGTGGCAGCCTCCTGTTTATCCTGCATGGCCCAGCTCACCATGTGCAGCCTTTGTGAAGCCTTCCTGCTCCCCTTCCCTGCCCCTCTCCATTACTGTGTCCTCACTCATCATTCTTGTAATTGCATTCATGTGTCCTTCGTCACTCCATAGACATTCTTGAGGCCGGGGCCATGTCTTGGTTGATAGAAAATGCTCAGTAACTGGGTGATTGGGCCACAGTTCTGGGCAGCTGAGGCCCTCCCTGTCCCTTGGTTCTCTGCTTGGTGTGTAGCGTTCTTATCTGCTGTGGTCCGCCTGAGTGGTTTTCCTTCCTCAGCCCTGGTTACCCACTGTGCCGTGAGCACTGTTGGTGCATGCTGTCACACTGAACACAACAGCTACTGATACAACAAGGGAAGGGAAGAGGAGAAGAGGGAGGAATTAGGCCTGTGATTCTCCGGGCAGAGAGCAAGAGGGTTAAGTACCTCCGTTGCAGAAAAAAAGACTTCTAAGAGAGTTTAGTTCCATGTTTTCTTATCTAGAAGAAGTGATCTGGGTCTTCCCTACACCTAATACCCACAGAGTTGTAAGGCTACAGTCCTGTACTTCACTGTCCGCACTTAACCACCATGCCTGACGCACACTAAACCAGAGAACAAACCTGCTGCTTGTCAAGTCAACTCTGGCTCATGGCGACCCCATGTTTATAGAGTAGAGCTGCTCCATAGGGTCTTTTTTTTTTTTTGGCTATAATCCTTACAGAAGCAGATTGCCAGGTCTTTTGTGGCTTTGGTAGTTGGGTTTGAACCGCCAACCTTTAGGTTAGTAGACGAGCACAAACTATTTGCACCACTCAGAGACCCTGACACATACTAAGTGCTCAATAAACGAGGGCTTTGACTTTGCTGGCTTCTGCCCCCCAGAGTTCCCTGTTTCGGACAGGACGGCTTGCTGCTGGGCAGGGGCAGGGGCTGAAGTGGGGGTGACGAGGCCAGCCACCCACTCACTGTTTCCCCCTCAGGAGCTGGAAGATCTGCAGAAGGATCTTCCCCCGTACCTGCGGAACCTCGTCAGCAAAGATGCCAACGTCCTGGTGTGGCACATGCTCCTCCTGCCCGTGAGTGTCTACAGGGGTTGTGGCTCTGGACTTGGGGTGGGGATGGGCTCAGGCCAGGTCGGGGCAGGGAGCGTCAGGATGGGGCAGGAGTTATCCCTCCCTTAGCATCCTTCCACTGGAGGGTCCCATTGGTGGAGAGTCTCTCTCTGAACTGACTGCAGATAAATGCCATCAAGAAAAGAAGGAAAATAAAGATCTCCTAGTCCTCTGTCAGGGAGTTCTTGGGTGGCATGAACAGTTACGTGCTCAACTACTAACCAAAAGATTGTCAGTTCAAACCCATCCAGAACTCCTTTGGAAGAAAAGCCTGGTGACATGTTTCCAAAAGATCACGGTGACACAAACCCTACTCTGACACATGGGGTTGCTATGGGTCAGAATTGACCCGATGACAACAGGGAAGAAAAGACCTCTGTCAAGGGGTAGGCACAAACTTCCAGGATCCCATAAATGCATTTTTTATTTTTCAGAAAATTATTGTTCCGTGTGACAAGCAGATAACTTATCTCTACCGCTCTGATTTCCCTTTACTTATTATTTGGTATCATCTTGATGAAATCTCCCGTTGGAAGTCATATCCCAAAGAACTTACCAGAGTGCAGGCTGATTTTGCCATTTAATTATTAGTGGCTGAAGACACCTTCTTACAGACGTTCATCTTACACCACACGGAAATGAAAATGGAAATATTTGAGCTTTTTGTTAGTCAGAGCTCTTTGGAATGGAAAGGGAACGATTCCTCGTATGATTTAGGGTTTAGACAACACAGGTGGCCCCGAGTTGTTCATCTCTTTCTTTTCAGCTGACTTGTGGCCCAGAACAATAGAACAGGTTTGAGTTGGGTCAACCCTGAACCTTCTGTCAAGTCCCTTGGGCTGCTGGGTTGAAGTCATTCACTTACCTGCCTTGGAGTGAGAACGCCTGTGAGGTGCCAGGGGAAGAAGGTGCTGGAAAGAGCTCCAGGGACTGATTAGATCTCCAAGGGGACCGGCTCTGAGATGAGGAGCAAGTCAGAAGGAAGAAGGTGGGGGAGGAAAAGCTAGAGAGGGTCACACTGGGGAGGATACTGTGACGTCAGACGACCCTAAAGGTTGGTAAGACTGAGGTGGGAAGGTGCGCCCCAGAGACAAAGACCTGGCAGCCATTCAGGGGTCCTGAAAAAGCACACTAGTTGGGAGGAACCTGGGGCTAGATGCCAAAACTTGAGGCAGACTAGCCAGCCAGGGGGACCTGCAGGTTCATGGTGGAGCCATGGAAGAGGGGACGAGCGGCCGGCAAGGAGGGAGAGACGGGAAAGGCCTGTAGGATGAGCACACAGCTTCTCCTCAAAGTCTCAGTCTCCGTTCACTCAGGTCCCTCACTTCTCTGATGCTGGCTGTATAGGGGACACCTGGCTGGTCCTTTCATACTAACAGAGCTCCCAGTGACTGAGAATCCCCTGTGGGCTGAGCACTGTTCTGAGTACATTATGTGTGAAATC
>NW_006922006.1:1696650-1697694 GCF_000298275.1 Orycteropus afer afer
AGTCCCTAAGGTGCAGTATGAAGCCTTCTGTCTAGTTCAGCTCCATTTTGAAGATGAGGAAACCAGAGTCCAAGAGAGACTGGGTCGTGAGCTGAGGCAGAGCTGGGATGGGTCCCAGGGCTCTGGACTCCATGGCTCTGTTACTTCCTCCCTTTGTTGAGATCTGGGAAGTCCCACAAACAGCCCGTAAACCTCCCCACCACAGGCACCACCATCCTTTTCTGAGGACTTCGCCCTTGGACTTAACAGCACCTCTAGGGTTCCAGCCTTTACTTATCGCACAAAAGCTAAGGCATTTTCCTTATCTTCCCAGTAGTTCCTCCACCTCTTAGACACACCCAAGGCCTTGTGGCTTCTGTTGTGCCTTTCCGTAGGGAGGAGGAGCTCTGTGCACCTTGCCTCTGTGCTTAAGTACTTATGATAGTCCTTGCCCTGCCTTCTCAATAAAGAAGGTTCTGGAAGACTTGGCCCTTTGGAACCAGCCTAAAGGTCCCTGTGCTCGGTGCTAGGGTCATCCAAGTTCTAGATGTCCTCTATTCTAGGAGTATAAAGTAGTAATCAAAGTGGAGACGTTGAGTCAACAGCTGCGGATTTCTGTCCCAGCGCCGCTGCTTACTGCCTGTGTGTGGCCCTGGGCAAGCTACAGACACTGAACTTGAGTTTCCTCATCTGAAGTAGATGTTAACAGTTGTGAATGTTCATAATACTTATCATAATTGTTGTCAGAGTGAATTTCAACTGATAGTGACCCCATGTGACAGAGTAGAGCTGCCTCATAGGGTTTTCTTGGCTGTAACCCTCATGGGAGCTGATTGCCAGGTCAGTCTCTCATGGAGCTGCGGGGTGGCTTCGAACCACCGACCTTTCAGTTGGCAGCTGAGCACTTAACCCTTGCACCACCAGAGCTCCCTTATCATACATAATAACTGACACATATGTAGTGCTTGCCATGTGCCAGGCCTGGTTCTTAGCCTTCATGTAAATTGACCCATTTAATCTTCGAATAAGCCCTATGAGAAAAGTATGTCTGTTGTTGTTGTTGTT
>NW_006922006.1:1698817-1702106 GCF_000298275.1 Orycteropus afer afer
TTGGTCCTTAGAGCTCATCTAACCAAATTGTACCCATTTTTCATACTAGGAAACTGAGGCCCAGAGATAGGAGGCAGCTTGCCCCTGGTCATACAGCAAAAGTTAAGATCAGACTTTTCTGACCCCGAGTCCAGAGCCTTTTTCTTTTGTTGATTTTTATTGTTGTTGAAAATATACACAGCAAAACATACACCACTTCAACAATTTTTACCTGTATAATCCATTGACACTGACATTCTTCAAGTTGTGTTAACCATTCTCACCCTCCTTTTCTGAATTGTTCCTTCCCCATGTATGTACTCTCACTGCCCCCTAGGTTTCCTGTCTGGCCTTTTGAGTTGCTGTTGTCAGTTTGATCCCATATAGATCATTCATTAGAAGAGCACAATGCTTAGGGCAGGCATACCTTAACAATTAAGGTAATCTGTTGTTTGGTTTAAAGAGGACTTTAGGGGATGTTTTTGGATTAAGGTTTAAAGATTATCTGAGGGCAATAGTTTTAGGGTATAGGCTCCAGAGAGTTTGGATTCTATGAGATTTTGAAATTCTTTTTCACATTTCCCCCCCTTTTTGCCAAGACTCTGGCTATAGATTCTTTGATCAAAATATTCCATAGCAGGAGCAGGGCACCATCAAGTTCTTCTGGTCTCATGGCAAAGGAAGCAGTTGCTCGTGGAGGCCCTTAGCTACACATTCCGCTTCCTCCTCCTAGTCCTGACTCCCTTCTTCCTCTGTTGCTCCAGGCAACTAGAGACAGCTCAGAGGCCTTTTGCAATTCCACCCTCTCACTACTCCATGGTTCAGTTGTTGAGTGAATCCAGGTGCCGTCCGTACCTCCTGCTCATGATTCTTCCCAGGAGCGAACAAGAGAATGCCTGTGACCCTGGGATGGGGGTGGGAGGAGGAAAACCAGACCAGGGCTCCAGGAGGAAGGTGGCCTTTGCAGAGCAGCTGTGCTTGGAACTGAACTTGGCCCTTCCTCTCTCCACAGGACCAGCCGCCCTACAACCTCAAGGCCTTCTGCCTGTGCATCACCTTCCCCGAGGAGTATCCGTTCAAGCCCCCCACGGTGAAATTCACGACCAAGATCTACCACCCCAACGTGGATGAGAACGGACAGGTGTGCCTGCCCATAATCAGCAACGAGAACTGGAAGCCGTGCACCAAGACCCGTCAAGGTGTGGAGCGGGCACCAGTACTGGGCAGGGGTTACCGGACTGTTTGCAGTGGTAGTGGTGGTTTTCAGGTGCCATCGAGTCCCCTCTGACTCACGGTGATCCCCTGTGACAGGGTGGAAGTGCCCCACAGGTTTTCTCGGCTCTCATCTTCGTGGAAGCAGAACCCAGGTCTTTCTCCTGCAGAGCCATCGGGTGGCTTCAAACGGTCAGCCTTTCAAGTAGCAATTGAGTGCTTAACCATTGTGCCATCAGGGCTCCTTGATTTGTGGTTAGGAAAGCCCAAAAGGGGAGAAGAAATGATCGTGGGTCTCAGCTGAAGCGATCGTCAGGTAGGAGGGATGCTGCCAGAGACCCTGGATGGGTGACCTGCAGACGCACAGAGCGCCTTTGTCACGGGCCTTGGGAGAGAGGGGCAGCTTGGCTGCAGGGGAGGTGGCTCAGGACAGGAAGACCGGCTCTCTCTGTGACCTTGGGCAGGTCTTTTCCTTTCTGGCCTCAGTGCCCTCAGCTGAAGGGGGTTGGTCTCATGACGATGATCTCCATCACTGAGTGGAGCACTTTCAGCACTGAGCTCACACACTGACGTCATTTAAGCCCCAGCAACCCCATGAGCTAGTGCTCCTACTGACCCTGATTTATAAGGGAGAGGGCACAGAGGCGTGTGAGAGCGGAGGCAGCTGCCTGAGGCCACACAGCGGGCAAGCAGCAGAGCTGGGATTCGGAGCCCTGTTAGGCCGACCCCAGAGCAGCTGTCTGACAGCCCTTTCTGCCATGATGAGATGGCCTGCAGTTGCCCTGTCCAGTACAGTAGCCACCTACCACATGAAGCTGTTGAACAATTGAAATGTGGCTACTGTAACTGAGGAACTGCGTTTTTCTTGTTTTCGAACATACAGCAAAGATGTGTTTTTTCTCCAAAGACATAATTCTACAGTAAACACTGATGTGATTACCTAGTACTGCTCTGACAAGAATATACCACAAATGGGATGGCCTTAACAAACAGGAGTTGATTCTCTTGCAGTTGGAAAGGCTAGAAGTCCAAGTTCAAAGTGCCAGGCTCTAGGGGCTGGGTGAAAGCTCCTCAACCTTGGGCTTCAGCTCTGCCTCTTGCTCCCGGCCCACTGAAGCTAGAGGCCTCTCTTCACTCAGACAGCTGCTGGCCGCTGAGGCTAATAAGCCCAGGGTCGACAAATAAAATGGCACAGTCCTGATGTTACCAAACCACATGGCAGGCCGTTAATTAAAGTCCATTGTAAGTCCCAAGGTCAACAGAGCAGGCTGCTGAACAACAACACGGCTACATGTAGGGTCCAAGTGTGCCATAAACTGGAGACTATCCCCAAGATTTCTCCTTATATACAGGAAGCAGACCACATCCCAAAGCCAGCTACTCAGCTGCCTGTGGTAGATTCCACCATGGAGTTGAGTGCCAGTCTTATCATGGGGAATAACTACTACCAGCTGCCCAGCCACTCAACCAGGCCCAGACAAGCTGACATACAAACTTCACCACCACAACACACATATATCACCAGTTGCTGTCAAGTTGATTTCAACTCAAGGCGACCCCATGTCTAGGTAGAACTGTGCTCCATCGACTTCTCAGTGGCTGGTCTTTCAGAAGTCAGTCACCAGGGCTTTCTTTTGTTGTCGTTGTTGAAACATATTTATTAATGAAGATCTTGTTGTTGTTATGTGCTGTTGAGTCGGCCCCAACTCACAGCGACCCATCCTTGGGTTTCCGAGGCAGTATCACTACAGAAGTAGATTGCCCGATCTAATGAAGATCTTACCATACTGTATATATATTTTGTTTGTTTGTTTTACTTTTATTGTGGTAAAAACATACACAACAAGACATTCACCAACGTAACAACTTCCCCATTTACAGCTCAGGGATATTGATGACGTTTTTCATTTTGTGCCACCATTATTCCTACCCTTTTCCCAAACATTCCACCACCATTAGCATAAACTCAATGCCCCACAAACAAAAGCTTCCCCTTTCCTCGTCCCTCTCCAACCCCTGGTTGTTGTTGTTGTTGTTGTTGTTTGCCGTCGAGTCGTCCCCGAACCACTAATAATCTTTGGTGTATATATATATATAT
>NW_006922006.1:1702420-1703988 GCF_000298275.1 Orycteropus afer afer
GGTCGCTATGTGTCGAGGCCGACTCGATGGCACATAACAACAACAACAACATTATTCTTTAGGGCTGCATAGTATTCCATCGTGTGTATGTTCCATAGTTTGGTTATCCATTCATCTGTTGATGGGCACTTAGGTTGTTTCTATCTCTTTGTTATTGTGAATAATACCACGATGAACATGAATGTCCTGACTCTCACTTCTCTAGGATATATCCCACCAGGCCTTACTTCTGAGGCACCTCTGGGTAGCGTAAACCCCCATCCTTTCAGTTAGCAGCCAAGCTCAATGACCACACCCCTTTGGCTCTCAGATTCTTCAACACTTGTGTATCTACCTAGACATTACCATGAACGTTTTACTGTACTTGCTTCATCACGTCATCCATTCGTTAATCCATCTCATTTTTTAATTAATAATTCTTTAATATCATATATCTAGTTAGCATTTACGTTTTCCTAATTGTCTTCTTTTCTTTCTTTCTTTGGGGCATGATGGTGGTTGTTTTTGTTTTACTATTGTTTCTTCAATAAATATTTTACTGAGTTTTTGGTGAAAGTTTACCCAGCAGATTACATTCTCATGTAACAGCTTTCATACACACCGTCCATAGCACTGGCCCACACTGTGTTGGCCTTCTCTGTGCTTCCGTGCTGGCTGTTCTGTGTCCGTTGGTCCAGCCTCCCTGCTCCCTCCCGACCTTCTCATCCATGCTTCAGGGTAAATAGTGACCATTTGGTATCATATAGATAGATGATTTTTTTTTTAACTTTAAAGGAGCAGAGGATTCATAGGTGATAGTGTTTATTTTATGAGCCAGTCTGTCATTAAGCTGAGAGGTGACTTCTGGGAGTAGTTTCAGTTCAAAGTTTGAAGGGTATCTCGGGGCCATAGACACAGGGGTTTTCTAGTCTCTACCAGTCAAGTGAGTCTGGCTTTTTTTTTTTTTTTTTAATGAGAATTAGAGCTTTGTTCTGCGATTTTTTTCTCATTTTATCTTGGACCATCCGTAATGTCCCTGGTCAGAAGGGTCAGTACTGTTAAGCACCATCAAGTTCTTCTGGTCTGAGGTTAGACGAGGCCGTGTTTGTGCAGGCAGTTAGTCTTGTAGACAAGATTCTTCTTTGAGTTTTTTGCTTCATTCTTTGTCCTTCGCTCCAGATGAGTAGAGACCAATAGTTGGTCTCTACTCACAAGTTTTTAAGACCGCAGATGCTACTTACCATACTAGGATGCAAACAACAAAATGCAACGTACTGCCGTCAATCCGACTCATAGCGACCCCGCCTTGGGTTTCCGAGGCAGTATCTCTACGGAAGTAGATGGCCAACCTTCCTTCCGAGGAGTGGCTGGTGAGTTTGAACCACCACTGTTCTGGTTAGCAGTCAAGTGCTTTAGTCACTATGCTACCAGAACTCCCATACGGTCCCTTAATCTTGTGTATTTCTTGTTGTCATCATTTACATAATTAGTATTGCCTTTCTCATCACCAAAAATACCAAGTATCTACTGTCTAGAGCTACTCTGGTAGCATCGTGCCTAAGGCACTTGACTGCTAACCAGAAGGCTGG
>NW_006922006.1:1704868-1732868 GCF_000298275.1 Orycteropus afer afer
TGCCCAACCTTCCTTCCGAGGAGTGGCTGGTGGGTTTGAACCGCCAGCCGTCTGGTTAGCAGGCAAGTGTCTTAGCCACTATGCTACCAGAGCTCCTCACCCTCCATATAGCAGCTCACAAACACCTTGTCTCATGACACTGACTACAATTTCCCACAATGCAAATAACTCCCCTCCCACTTCCTCTCCATAGTCACTTCTTCCTTGTGTCCTTCCCTTCACACACTCCTGCCCCCCCCGAGCTGTGCCCCCACGCACACATAGCCCCTCTATTCTCCCATGATTGTGCTCTCCAAGGAGTGTATCTGTCTAATGTAAATGTTCAGCTAATATGCCCAATCTCTACCTGGCTGGAAGCCATAGGAGTGGGCCCAACTCCAGACCTGAAGGGCAGCCAGGGGCCACAATCTCAGTGGCTCCATCAGGCTCTGTCAGACCAGCAAACCTGGTCTCTCTTTCTTTCTTTTAAAGATTTTGAGTTTTGTTCCACATTGCTCTCCCACTGCATCAAGGATCCCCCACACAATCCCCCTCTGAGTGTTCGACAGTGATAGCCAGGCTACATCTAGTTCTGTTCTCATACTCATATAGGCTGAGGATTGCATGGTGTACCAATCACTTGGATTAATTATTTCCATGAATCTTTGGTTTTCTTCATTTTTCTTTGGTCTGGTTGAGGAAAGACCCATTGTTGTATCTAGACGACTGCTTGCAAGCTTTTAAGAACCCAGTCGCTACTTGCCAAAGTAGGATGTGGAACAATGTTTTGTGTAGTATGGTATGCTGATTGAGCTTGATGTCGCCTGAGACTATGGTCCCAAGCCCACAGGTCCAACTACTCTCTCCTTCTGGGTAGCTGGCTGTGACCAAGCAGTGACTACAGCCTTGTCCCTTTTCAGCTCTACTATATACCTGGGAATTCTTATAAAACATATGAATACACTTGTAGAATCATTGTATGCCAACTCTATACATGGTCTTGGGCATACCCCCCCTGCATAGACATGCCTAATAGTTCAGCCTGTCCACCCATCTATCAACCCGTATACCCTTGTTTGCCTTCACTGACAATGCAATACTGTATGTGCAAAAAGGTTCCTCTTTGTTGTCTGTACCTCCAGTGTGCCTCTCTATGTCTTCCTCTTCCTCAGTGCCACCATGTTGATCACTCACATTTGGTACCTTCCCCTTCTTAAAGAGATCTTTTGAGGCAGATTTGCCCAGTGCAGTAAGTCATCTGATTTCTTGGCTGCTGCTTCTGTTGATTGTGGGTGTTGATTGTGGATCTAATCTTCTCTCCGTTTATTGTGATGCTGCTCCCATCTCTAGTAACCACTAAAGAACATTGATTTCTATGTGTATGCTTAGTTTTTAAATGAGTAATTCTTTGGTATCAAATTGTTTACATTTTCCTGGTTGTCTTTTTTCCTTTCTTTTCTTGAGTGATGCTTGTTGTCTTTGGTTTATAACTCAGGACCTAACTAAGGCCCACACTTTATTTGGTTATTGAAGTTCATTATTTTAAGTGGACACTGACCACATTTTTCCCATCCCCTCTTCTCCTATCATGGTAATCCCTAATCTTCTGTTGTCCTGATGGATTCCTATGCAAGATATCTCATATAGTGGAATCTTACAGTATTTCTTCTTTGTGTCTGGCTGAACTAAAGATTTTTAGAATTATTTAGTTTTGGTGGCAGTATTTCACAGTTTCTACATGAATAGTTCAGTAACATTGGTCACAGACTTCCCATTGTGTCACCACTCTCTCTCTGCCATATTGTTTCATCACCATTAACCTTACAGTCTTCATCTTTGCTTTAGACTAACGTTGTCACTTTACACTCATATAGATAATTTTTTATAAGAGCACTGTGCTTGAGACACTCTTCATTCATTGGACTATTGTTCAGTTTAACTGTGGCTTCTTGGAGAAGTTTCTGTTCAAGATTTAAAGATTATTTCCAGATACTACATTTGGGTGTCTTCCAGTCTCAATGGATCCAGTAAGTCTAGTTTCCACATGAGTTTGAAGTTTTGTTTCATGCTTCGCCTCCTTTTGATCAAGATCCATCTGTTGGGTCCTTGATCAAAACTTGAAATAAATTTTAAAGTGTACTTAATTTTCAATTAATTTACATGTGGACAGCTCTATAATGGCTAGGGGAGCTCTGGTGGTGTAGTACATAAGGCATTTGACTGCTAACCAGAAGGCTGGCAGTTCAATCCCACCAGCCACTCCTTGGAAGGAAGACTGGGCAATCTACTTCTGTAGTGATACCATCTCAGAAACCCAAGGAAGGGTCGCTGTGAGTCAGATCTGACTCCATGGCAGTGAGTCTGGTTTGGTAGATAATGACTAGTGGCTACTGTATTGGGCGGGAGCTCTGGTAGTGTAGTGCTTAAGGCACTTGACTGCTAACCAGAAGGCTGGCGGTTCAAACCCACCAGCCACTCCTTGGAAGGAAGACTGGACAATCTACTTCTGTAGTGATACCATCTCGGAAACCCAAGGAGGGGTCACTATGAGTCAGATCCGACTCCACGGCAGTGAGTCTGGTTTGGTAGATAATGACTAGTGGCTGCTGTATTGGGAAGGAGCTGTGGTAGTAGGGTGCCTATGGCACTTGACTGCTAACCAGAAGGCTGGCAGTTCAAACCCACCAGCCACTCCTCGGAAGGAAGATGGGGCAATCTACTTCCGTAATGATACTGCCTCAGAAACCCAAGGAGGGGTTGCTATGAGTCAGGTCTGACTCGATGGCACACAACAACAACAACTGTATTGGGCAGTGCAACACTAGAGGCTGTGGGTTTAATCTGTCCTGCTCAGAACCAGTTCAGCCATTCCTAACTCAGGATCCCTGCACATCCCGGCTTGGATGAGCTTCAGGGCATCTGTGACACACTCTTGGCTCAGAATGGTATGTTTGCACACTCGTTTATGTGTGCATGCCCAGGGGACGGGCCTCTGCCTTCGCCACTTTTCCACAAGTGCCTGTGAAAGTTTCAACGCCACTGGGCCAGTGGTGCTTTTCAGTCTTTAGCCATACGGTGCTTTTTCCCAAGTAAGAACTTATTTGGAATCCTAACATGAAACAGAAAAGACAGAGCTGTCCTTTTTGAAATCAGGGCAGGACCCAGAAACCTTCCTGAGCTCATCTACCCCCATCATGGGCGTCTTCTCGGAAGCCATAGTTTGAAAACCACTGGTAGAACCAGTCAAGCCTTCAGGAATCATCAGCCAAAGAACAAATGGGGCATTTGGTTGGTTGTGGACTCATCCTAAGGAGCTCTGGTGGTGCAGTGGTTAAAGCATTTGGCTGCCAACCAAAAGGTTGGTGGTTCAAACCCACTAGCCACCATTCTGTGGGAAAAAGATGAGACAATCTGCTTTTGTACAAATGTATAGCCTTGGAAACTCTGTGAGGCAGTTTTACTCTGTCCTATAGGGTCGCTATGAGTAGGAATCAATTTAATGGTAGTCGTTTGGTTCATGTTTCTCTAGGAGCCCCTGGATGGCCTGACAATTAAGCGCCCAGCTATCAGTGGATAGGTTAGCTGTTTGAACCCACCCACAGGGGCTTCAGAAGTAAGGCCTGGAGACCTGCTTCTGAAAGTGCATGGCCACGAAAACCCCCTGGAGCGCAGTTCAGCTCTGCACGGATGGGGTCACCAGGGGATGGACTTGACAGCAGCGATAACAAGGGTCATCCTATGAGATGAGCCTTCTTGGGGACCCCCCAGGGGTGAGGATGGGGACCTGGGGGTGGGCAGCTGTAGCCGCCTTTCCTGGAGTTTCTCCCTCCACGCTGATGTCCTAATCTGACTTCTCTTCCCAGTCTTGGAGGCCCTCAGCGTGCTGGTGAACAGACCTCAGCTGGGGCAGCCCCTGCGGATTGAACTTGCTGACCTGCTAGCACAGGACCCGGAGCAGTTCAACAAGAATGCCAGAGAGTTCACCCTCCGCTTTGGAGTAGAGCGGCCCACCTAAACCAGGTCCAGCCCCCCTGCGGCTGCGTCCCGTCGGCCTGGTGGATGGACACACCTCATGGACTCGGGGTCAGGGCCCTCTGTGGCTCGTTCTGTGCCCATTCTTTCTTCCCTAGGTGGTTAGTCATTAGTTTGTTTGGAGTGGGGTAAGGGGTCCCGGGTGCGTATGTGATGTGTCGACTCACTCCCAGACTCACCTGGCCACAGGTGTGTCCCTCCCCGCTCCCTTTCCTGCCCCCAGTGCCAGGAGAGTTGAGGTTTGCAGAGGTGCAGGCCAGTCCTTCTCTAGCCCTCTGTGAGGTGGCAATCCTGCTGTCACATGGTCCCTCTGCTTTGGAGAGATGGGTCCAAGCCAGGTGCCAGAAATGAGCCCAGCAGCCCACTAGCATCCTCCTGGAACCCAGGCATTATGAGGGGGCTGGAGAAGTAGGGGAGATGGGTGGGAGGCAGGGTGTGCAGAGGGAGTCATATTTACGATGGAATGGTTTGTGACTGAGTGACTGCAGTCCACCAGACTAATGACAGACCTGTTCATATGTATGTGCTAAACCTTTTCCACAGATGTCCCACAAACTAGAGAATCTCACTTCCATCCCAGAAATCTGACTATTGCTTTCAGAACCCACTTGCTATCCCATTAGGTTGCCATTGTTTGGGGCCAGGCCTCAGGCCTCAGCAACACCCCTCCCAAAGGCAGCCTTGGAAACCCACAGAACTGCACAGCCATGAACGTCCCCATGAAGTTTCCAGGCTGGATGAGTCTTCATTAGCGGGTGGGATGCTTTCATTGGAGGGCAAGCAAAGACAGGGAGGGAGGACTTCACTGCCGTCTAATAAAAGTGGAGTAGCCCTGCTTCCCATGGGCTGACAGCTTGTGTGGCCTTGAACCTCATAAACCGAACACACTGTCCAGAAAGCTAGCTACAGTAGAATGAGCCATCCTGGTCCAGAGGGTCCTTCAAATGGTCCACAGGTAACATCCCCACTTTATAGATAAGGCAGTTGAGGCTCAGAGGCCTGCAGTGGATTGCCCGGGTCCACACTGCTGAGCAAGGTGCTCTGGTGGTGTCATGGTTAAGCGCTTGGCAGCTAACCAAACGGTTACTATTCAAACCCACCAGCAATTCTGTGGGAGAAAAGATGTGATCTGCTTCCATAAAAGGCTGGCGGTTCAAACCCACCAGCTTCCATAAAGACTCCAGCCCAGGAAACCCTATGGGGCAGGTCTACCTTGTCATACAGGTTGCTGTGAGTTGGAATCGACTGCATGGAACACAGCAACCACAACACACTGCCAAGCAGTGCAGAGTCCACACCTTCTGCACTGGGCCAAGCTGACGGTTTCCCCACCTACACACGCAAGCTGCTCTTACCAGCACCATGCTCCAAAAGGCTGATAAAGCAGACAGGATCGTCAGCAGGAAGTTATCATCAGGACCAAGGTTCATCTCCAACAAGCAATGGAAAAACACAAACGGACCAGAACTTCCACTGTTGTCTGAGGGATTAACTTAAACTGAAGGAAGAACTTTCTGGTTGTCATTGTTGGAAGCTACTGGAAGTCGCTGGCTTTCAAGAGACAGAATATGGGGTATCTTCAAGTGAAGGAAGGAGCTCTGGTAGCACAGTGACTAAGGCATCTGACTGCCAACCAGAAGGTTGGTGGTTCAAACCCACCAGCCTCTCCATGGAAGCAAGACTGGACAGTCTACTTCCATAAAGATTTACCACCTCTAAACCCAGTGGGGGTTGCTATGAGTCGGGATCGACTCAATGGCAGTGGGCTTGATTGTTTTCAAGTGAAGGGAACCACTGCAGGCCCTGCCATCTCAGTGTGGGTGAGATTGCTAGAGAAGCTTCTACTTACCCCTCCCCTGGAGACCGTACCTGGGAGAGGGATGGAAAGTGGAAAGGGAGACGGGATGGAGAAACGCAACTCTGAGACTTGAACTGTAAGGTTTGGGGTTTTTGTTGTGTTTTTGTTCTGGCCACCACTTAGTGAACAGTTTGGCCCATTATCACATTTTCTTGTTTAATCTTCATAACACCTCCACGAGATTGGAACTCTTACCATCCCCTTCTAGAACTGTCAAGTGAGGCTCAGAGAGGTTAACCCACTTGCCCAAGGCCCCACAGCTGGCTACTGATGGGACCCAGATCTGTCCAACACCCAGTGTCCAACTCACACCCACTGGTCTATTGTCCTTCCAAACACCTTGGACAATTGTTGAGAAGAATGCACCAGGTGACGGCTGAGGAAACCAACTCCTGCAATTGGGATGTGTCATCTCAGAAAAGACAGGTTCCCAGTGGGTAGGGAGGGAGCATGGAGGGACCAGGCGGGATTTTACAAAAGTCCTTTTAATGCAGGTCAGACTGGTATACCTGCCCTTGCCCAAGCTTGGCTCTGTGCTCTCCCTGAGCTTTGGGGCTGTGGGCTGGTCAGCCTCCGCACACGGGGTAAATCAGCACTTCATTTCTTCTTGGTCTTCACCAGTCCCTTCTGGACGAGACTGCGGTACAACTCCTGGATGTAGGTATAGACACACTTGGAGTCAGGCACTGCCAGGCGTACCATGTCATCCACCTCCAGCAGCTGGGCACAGTCGGCCAGTTTCCTGCGAGGCAGAGGTGGGTGGGGAGCAGAGGTCAAAGGTGAAGGATGTGGCGCCAAGGGAAGGTGTGAGCCAGCCCAATGAGGAAGAAAGCCATGGAATGATGTATGTTGGAGCTGGGAGATCCTCTAGGCCAACCATCCCATTACCCAGATGAGATGACTGAGGTCCCCACAGAGTCGAGACTCATAACCAGCCTGGTCTGACTCTAAAGGCCATGTTTTCATTGCACTGTCCATCTCCCATGGGAGCAGGACCCTCTGGTTTGCTTCTACCTTGGCCCACCCCTTCCACAGGCAGCTGTCTTCTGAACCAGGGACCTCTTAGACCACGTTTCTCAGGATAAATGTAAAGGACAGACATCCAGTGTCAGCCAGAGTGCTGGTTCGCTGCTGCAACGCCTCCGGGATTCATTCATTCATCTATGCATATTTGTGAAGGGTCTGCTGTGTACCAAAGGAGGCTTGGTGTTGCAATGGCTAAGAGCTCACCTGCTAACCGAAAGATTGGTGGTTCGAGCTTACCCAGCAGCTCTGCGGAAGAAGGACCTAGTGACCTGCTTCCATAAAGATTACAGCCTAGAAAACCCTGTGGGGCACTTCTGCTCTGGCATAGGGGTCGGTATGAGTTGAAATCAACTCAGTGACATCCAACAACAACAGTATGGACCAGACATTCTGGGAATTCAGCAGGGAACAAAACCAAACTTCCCTACTCTTGGCACTGACATTCTTGTGGTAGGAGACAGAGAGTAAACAAACACAAGCCAGCCAGTCCAGCCGAGGGTGAGAGAAAAGTAAGGCAGGGAAGGGAGACAGGGAGTGCCAGGTATGTTCCTTTTCTGTCTCAATGAAGATGGTCATGTGATCTTTTCCTCCGTCCTGCTGCTGTTGTTAGGTGCCGCTGAGTTGGTTCCGACTCATAGCAGTTCTGTGTACAACAGAAAACCAGACGCTGCCCAGTCTGCCCCATCCTCATAGTCACTGCTGTGTTTGGAGCCCACTGTGTCAGTTCATCTTGTTGACGGTTTCCCCTTTGGCGCTGACCCTCTACTTTACCAAGCACAATGGTCTTCTCCAGGGACCATTCCCTCATTCCCTCCTGATAATGTGTGCAAAATACGTGAGATGAAGTCTCACCATCCTTGCTTCCAAGGAGCAATCTGGCTGTACTTTCTCCGCAGCAGATTTGTTCATTCTTCTGGCAGCCCATGGTATATTCAGTCTTCTTTGCCAGCACCATAATTCAAAGGCATCAAGTCTTCAGCCTTCTTTATTCATGGTCCAGCTTTCACAGCATATGGGACATTTAAAATTGTTCTACTAGTGTCTTTCTTACACTGATTGCTTTTCTGATGTCAAGCCACCCTTGCATTCCTGGCATAAATCCTACTTGGTCATGATGTATAATCCTTTTAATATTCTTTTGGATTTGGTTTGCTGGTATTTTGTTGGGGATTTTTGCATCTGTACTTATAAGGGATAATGGTCTGTAGTTTTCTTGTGTCTCTGTCTGCTGTTGGTATCAGGGTGATGCTAACTTCGTAGAATGAGTTAGGAAGTGTTCCCTCCTCTTTTATTCTTGGGGAAAGTTTAAGGAGGATTATCTTCTGTAATGTTTGGTAGAATTTGCCGGTGAAGTCCTCTGTAAGTGTAAATGCTGTTGAGCCGAGTCTGACTCATGGCGACCCCCAAGGGCCGAGCAGAACTGGGCTCCACTGGGTTTCCCAGGCTGTGACCTTTGGGAAGCAGATCACCAGGCCTGTCTTCCAAGATGCCTCTGGGTGGGTTCGAACCACCAACCTTTTGGCTATTAGTCAAGCTCTTAACCATCTGCCTCACCTGGGGACTCTCCCCCAGTAAAGCCATCTGCTACAGGGCTTTTCAATGTCATGGATTGAATTGTGTCCCCCCCAAAATATGTGTCAGTTTGGCTGGGCCATGACTTTCGGTGGTTTGGCGGTAATGATTCCCCACGACATGATAAGCTGATCAGTTGTAAAAGGCTTAGGGTGGGGCGCAACCCCTTAATCCCATTGCAGCCTGATTGGGACTGAAGGGGAGTTTCCAAGGGGTGTGGCCTGCAACAGCTTTTCTCTTACAATAGATAAAAGGGGAGAGAAGGAGTAGAGACTGGGCCGACTACCACCAAGAAAGAAAGGCCAGGAGTGGGGTGTGCCCTTTGGACCCAGAGTCCCTGTGCCGGCATCTTCCCAGGACCAAGAGACACAGAAAAAGGAAGACTTGCCTAGAGTTGGCTCTCTGAACTCAGACTTCTGGCCTCCTAAACTGCGAGATAATAAATTTCTGTTTGGTAAAGCCATCCACTTTTGGTATTTCTGTTATAGCAGCATTAGAAAACTAAGACACGGGGGGTGTTCCTGTGTTAGAGAGGGGGCTGCTGTTCTTTAATAGGATGCTTAGGGAAGCCTCGGGAGAGAGGGAGTTATCTGTGCATGTCTTTCGGAAGAGGATTCCGGGCAGACTGAATAGCACAACCAAAGGCCCTGAGGTGTCTTGGTGTCTTTGAGGAGCTGCATGGAACTTGGCACAAGTTCTCTTCCTGTGTTTAACATTAATCCTTCCAGGTGGGCTCTGGGGCTTCGTGCTCCTCCTGGCTTTGCTGAGGCCGGTAAGCAGAGCTAACCACGTCAGGGCCTCACTCCCAGGTGCACGTTTTGTGCCAGATGCTTCTCGAATGGTCTCATTTACTTCTCTTTCCACCTTCAACAGCAGAAGGAGAACTGGAGACTCAATGTCTTGCTGACTTGCCCAAGGTCAACCTGAGTGGCACAACTGGTACTTGACCCCGGGGCTGTGTGGCCCCTCTGACACCCATATTTGGAAGCCGAGTCTCAGCAGTCCTGGTGGGTGCTGGCAATGGGAGAAACCAGGGTCCCAGTGGAAATTCTCTGCTGGGCAGAGACAGCTGGCCTGAAACCTAAGCTGGCCTGGCCTAGGGGCCGGGGGAGGAGTGCAGCCTGGAGGGTTTCAAAAAATGAGACAGGCACCCCACAGCCAGTGCAGTGGCCAGCTCCTGGGTGCCAGCTGAGGTGCCGTCCCGTACACGGGCGAGGCAAACTTCGTTCCCACGGAGACCGGGATCAGAGGACTCTCACCAGCAGCACATTTGATCAAGTCCCCTGGGGCTCCAGAAGCCCCCCCCCCCCAACTGCTCCCTCCTCTTATCCCAGGACTCCATGGAACAGAGGCAGTGACGTGTCATGGCTGTGGCAGGGGCCCCCTTATTTCTCACACTTAATTGTCACAACGAACCATTTTGTACTACCCATAACTGTGGCATCATTGCTTATAATTTAACAGCAGTGAAAATGTTTTGTTGTTGTTGTTGTTATGTGCCATCGAGTCGGACCCGACTCATAGCGACCCCTCCTTGGGTTTCTGTGGCAGTATCACTACGGAAGTAGATTGCCCCATCTTCCTTCCGAGGAGTGGCTGGTGGATTTGAACCGCCAGCCTTCTAGTTAGCAGTCAAGTGCCTTAGCCACTATGCTACCAGAGCTCCCTGAAAATGTTTTAGAAGTGCTTAATGTGGTTAAAGAGTTCTGGTAGTATAGTGCCTAAGGCACTTGACTGCTAACCAGAAGGCTGGCGGTTCAAACCCACCAGCCATTCCTCAGATGAAGGTTGGGCAGTCTACTTCCGTAATGATACCACCTCAGAAACCCAAGGGGGGGTCATCGAATCCGACTGGATGGCACATAGCAACAACAACAGCAATGTGAGTTAGGGAGTTCTGGTGGCACTGTGGTTAAAGTATTGGGCTGCTAATCAGAAGGTCAGTGGTTTGAACCCACCAGCTGCTCCATGAGTCAAAGATGAGGCGGTCTGCTTCTGTAAAGATTTACAGCCTTGGAAACCCTACAGGACAGTTCTATTCTGCCCTATAGGGTCATTATGAGTTGGAATCAATTGGATGACACTGAGTTTTGGATTTACTGTGGATTACATACTTTGGTGGTGGCTGTACTTAATTATTTTACTTAATTTTCATAATGTTGTTAATGTGCTGTCGAGTTGGACTTGACTCATAGTGACCCCTCCTCGGGTTTCCAAGGCAGTATCACTACGGAGGAAGTAGATTGCCCCATCTTCCTTCGGAGGATTTTCACAATAGCCTCCAAAAAGAGGAACCATCATCCCCATGTCAGAGATTCGAATATGGAGGCACAGAAGGGAAGAGGGCCTGCCCAAGATCACACAGCTAACAAATGGCAGTCAGAAGCCGACCCCAAACCTCTGTAACCACCCTACCCAAAGCAGTAGGCTGGCCTCTCTTCTATTCGTTCCTTTGCCTGATTTTCCTTCATAGCACCTATCACCAGCTGACGTCATATGTAATACCGATTTGTGTTTGGAATTCCTGGGTGGTGCAAACAGTTAAGCACTCAGCCGCTAACCAAAAGGTTGGAGGTTCAAGCCTACGCAGAGGCACCTTGGAAGAAAGGCCTGGCCATCTGCTTCCAAAAACTCAGCCATTGAACAGGCCCGAGAGCACAGTTTTCTTCCACCACATATGGGATCACCGTGAGTCGGAGTCAACTTGACCACCCTGACCTGTGGGCGTTTATGATCTGTGCCTTCCTTTACAACATAAGCCAGCAGAGAGCAGGGATTTTGCCTGTTTCTCCCACTGCTATATCCCCAGGGCCTGCTGGTGCTCACAGATTTTAGCTGGACCAATGGATGTGTAGCTGCCGTATCAGTCTGCCGACTCCACTTTCAAGCCCTGTGAAGCCAGCCCTCACCGCGGGCTGCCGTGGACTCCCATCCCCCCCTGCCACCCCTTGGCTTACTCTGCAGTGGAAAAGGCCAAGGTGAAGTTGTGCCGGCGTTGTGTGGGGTCCAGCTCAGAGTAGTCGAAGGCGTCAGGGAAGAACTTGTGGATGAGGGCACAGAAGGCCATACCACTGCTCCAGCTTGAGGAGAAGTTCTGGATATCCACGTGCTGCGGGCAATGCGTGGGTTGGCAGAGCACAGAGGGGTCCCGGTGAGCCTCTGGTCGGAGGGCCTCGGGGAGGGAGGGCTTGGCCCCCTTCCCACCCTCCCACCCTCTAGGCTTCGCCCCACTCTGACCCTCCTGGCACTGCTGCCCTGGGAAGGGTCCCTCACCAACCTCGTATTTCCTTGTCATGGCCCGGCACCACTCCAAAAGCATGTTTTTCACCCCACCAATGGCTGCCCCTGCTGCCTTTGTGTTCCGGAACAGGGCCGTAGGGCCCGAGGCTGCCCTGTGAGAGCAAGGAGGTAGATGGCCAGACCAGAGAGGGCCAGGTCAGGAAGGAGGCTGGCCCCAGATGGCAGGCCTCCACTTTCCACCACCCCTCGGGCCTCCTCCTCCTCCCCTCGTTCCCAACGAGAGTCCAGCCAGCTCTGGCCAGTGTCCTACCCGCCAAACTTGTCCACAATGGCTTTGCGGTTCTGTGCACGGGCCCCCCGGGGCCGAGTAGGGGCTGACACCCTGCGCTCTGGGGCCTTCTCCTTCTTCTTCTCCCCCGGGGAAGGTGCCTCCGTGGGACTCTGGGGCACATCGCTAGGAGACGACTCACTGTGTGGGAAGGTCCAGATAAGGGAGAGGGGGTCTGAGAGCAGCCTTTAGCTGGTACAGGGAGGGGCTGGGGGTCTTGGCAGAGTCTAAAGGGCACGTGTGGTGTGTCGCCCACACTTGGCACACACTGATTCTGCAGCCGGCACTGGGAGGAGTTTGAGAAGGACTGATGAAGCCCATCCTAACCTCCAAAAGCTGGTGGGGATATTGAGCAGAGACTAGCACAAGTCTGGGGGGCTCTGGTAGCATAGTGCCTAAAGCACTTGCCTGCTAACCAGAAGGCTGGCAGTTCAAACCCACCAGCCACTCCTCGGAAGGAAGGTTGGGCAATCTACTTCTGTGGAAGTACCATCTCGGAAACCCAAGGAGGGGTCGCTATGAGTTGAGGCTGACTCGACGGCACACAACAACAAGGACAAGTCTGAGGGCCAACCTGAGTTTGAATTCTGCCTTTGACTCTTATTTGCTGTTTGATCTTGGGACTGTCATGTCACTTCTCTGAGCCTCAGCTTCCTCATCTGTAAAATGGGTACAAGAAAACCTATCAAACAAAATGGTTCTATGGGCTGCATGAGTGAGTGAATGTAAGGTTCCCGCTTGCCTGCCACACAGTTGCATGAGTGCTCAGGGAATATCTTTCCCTAGGAGTTCCTGGGTGGCACAGACAATTAAGTGCTGGGCTATTAACCGAAAGGTTGGCCGTTTGAACCCACCCAGAGACACCTTAGCGATCTGCTTCTGAAAGGCCACAGCCATGAAAACTCTGTAGAGCATAGTTCTGTTCTGCACACATGGGATCACCATTTCCCTAAGAAAGTAAGTGACAAGGAGCTTGATTTCTGCTCAGTATGAAGGAGGATTCTTCTAATGACTAAAGTTGATAGAGTTCCAGAGGAAGGCTATCATTTTACCCAGCACCTACCATGCACCAGGCACTACACTGAAGTGCTTCACACACCTTCTGTCATTTAAACCTCGGAATAATCTGATAAGGTAGGTATAATCATGCCCACTTCACAGATGAGAAGAGACTAAGTGATATGGCCAAGGTCACACAGCAGGTAAGTAGCAGAGCCATTGTCCAAACTCAGGCTTTCTGACCATGAATGGTCAGATTGTGATGCTAACACCATGGAAACAGGCTGAGCTGCGAGATCGGAGCTCCTAGGAGAACGCCTCAGTGGAGTGGTAGGTAGACCAGGTGTCCTTCCACTCCCTTCTACCTCTGGCTCCTTTGGTTTTCTGGGATCGGAGCTCCTAGGAGAACGCCTCAGTGGAGTGGTAGGTAGACCAGGTGTCCTTCCACTCCCTTCTACCTCTGGCTCCTTTGGTTTTCTGGGCTCTGCCCCAGAGCGGGGGCAGGAATCCTGGAATATCACCAGATCAGGTGCTGAAGGGGTTGGGGGCAGGCTGAGGTGATGGTAGACTTTGAAGGAAGCAGGTGGCAGGGGGAGTTGGTGCTGGAGCCCTGGAGGTTGACATTACCTGGCAGAAGGACTGGTCTCTCCAGAAGCTTCTATTTCTGGGCCCACCTCATCTGGAGGAAAGGAATGGGAAAGAGGGAGGCTGCGGCTACCATGGCATGCTCTCCACACCTCCTCCTCCCACTCCCACAGGGTTACCCCTGCAGTGCCTGTGGGCCCCTGGGCTTTCACTCACCAGGGCTGAGGCCATGACCCTCCTCGGTGGGACTCTCAGGCCACTCCTCAGGGGAGCTGGGGACCACCCTTTCCCCTTCTTCTGGTTCTATCTCCACATGCTGGTCCTGCTCTTCATTGGCACCACCATGCTCCTGGAACAAACATGGTCCTTGTGATCCATGGTCTCACAAGCACATGTCCCAGGCTTTGTGAGAACTTCCAAAAGAGCTGAAGGAGACCTGAGGCCACAGTGCTTCATCCCTGTGCCCTACCTTCCCTACCCCAGTCGCCTGATGTCAAAGCCGGGGAGGCCTGGACTCTCCCAAGGGAGTAAGGCAGGGAGGGTTTGCTCCCTGGGTTTAGGAGACATGGCTGCTTCGCCTTTGTGGGGCCTCCTCCTCCTCCTCTGCCTCACTCACCTCTTCTTTGGCATCACTGTCGGCCTCCTTTTTCCCATCAAGCTCCTGATGTTCAGGTTTAGCCTCAGAAGCTGCCTTCTGAGCTTCAGTGTTGGCCTCTTTTGCACCTGCCTGCTCCTTGGGTTCGTCTTTGGCCTCCTCCCTCTTGTCGCTCTCTCCCTGAGGTGTCATCATGGCGGCCTCCTTCCCGTCAGCTTCCTTGGGTTCAGCCCTGGCCTGGTCATCCCCGTCAGCTTTCTCCCTGGATTCGGGCTTGGCCTCCTCCTCAGCCTTCTGCTTCTCCTCGGCCAGTGTGGCCTCCTCTTTCCCCTCAGCCTCCTTGAGCTCAGATTTGGTTTCTCCTTTCCTGTCAGTCTTGTTCAGAGGGGCCTCTGTGGTCTCTTGCTTCCCACCATCCTCCATTTTAGGTTCAGGCTCGGCTTCCCCTTTGGATTTCACCTGGACCTCATCTAACCCATCTGCTTCTCCCTGGAGTTCCGCTGGGATGCTGTCCTTAGCTGGTGCGTTTTCTGGCTTTCCTACCCCATCTGGAGGCCTGTCTTCACCAGATTCCCCAGCTGCGCCATTGGCCTCTGTCTCTGTAGAGGCTCTATTTCCCAGGGCCCCAGGGTTCTCTGTGGTTGGAGATACAGTGGTCTCATCCTCCAACGGCTTCCCTTCTTTCTGCTCCATCTCTAGAAAGAAAGGACACGCAGACCTGGTCATGCCTGTCTCAGCGAGCAAGGTCAGGCTCAGGAGGCCTGGGGCTGAGTGCTGGCTTCTCCCCGCCTGGACATGTGACTGAGCATCCACTTTTCCTGGGGTGAAACCAAAGGGAAGAACCCTGGTTTCCTGCAAGAGGGAGGTTTGGGCCACACTGATGTGATGTTGGGCAATGTTTACCTAAGTCCCTGTGTAAGCTAGCACTTGCTTTGTCTTTAAAGAATGTTCTGTCACACAGTGCCTTTCCAATGATTTCACGTTCCTTCTGGTAAACCAGAGCTAGCTGGTGGCACAGTGGCTAAAGTGCTCAGCTGCCAACCAAAAGTTCAGTTACCCACTGAAAAACCAAAACCAAACCACTGCCATCGAGTCAATTTTGACTCATAGCAACCCTAAAGGGCAGAGTAGAAGTGCCCCACAGGGTTTCCAAGGCTGTAGAAACATACATGGAAACAGACCACCTCATCTTTCTCCCATGGAGCCGCCCTTTGGTTGGCAGCCAAATGCTTTAACTGCTCTGTCTTTATGGAAGTCAATTGCTCCATCTTTCTTCCATAGGCCGGCTGGTGGGTTACCAGTCAAATGCCTTAAGCACTGCATCACCAGAGCACCTTTGATTAAACCTACAGACGGTCACAATGTGGGACTAGCGTGCCTCTAACACCCCTGGAGAAATTGCTGTTATTGTTGTTATGTGCCATCGAGTTGGCCCCGACTCATAGCGACCCCTCCTTGGGTTTCCGAGGCAATATCACTATGGGAGTAGATTGCCCAAGCTTCCTTCCGAGGTGTTTGGAGGAGCGCCTGGCACAAGGGTGCACTGTCTCAGTGTGGCCGGCATCAGCTCTTCCGCGGCTTGGTGGGTTTGAACCGCCAGCCTTCTGGTTAGCAGTCAAGTACCTTAGGCACTATGCTACCAGAGCCTGTGGAGCAATTGCTACTCTCCCTTTTTAAGGGAGACAGCCAGCCTCGGCTCAGAGCCTAAGGTAGGCAGGAGTGTCTCCATATATTTAATGACACAGTTTTGATTCCATTGTGTTTATTGTTACAGTTGCCTTCTATTTCTGGTATATGATACTGAGTTCCCATTTCCAATAGTGATCTAAAGTGTCTTTCTAAAAATGCATTTATTGAACTTAGAAATAACAAATTCAGAGGAACACATCAGGAAATTCGACTCCAGGTGGCACAGATACAGCTCAGTCACGGTGGTGGTGTAACAGTACCTGAAATTCGGGAGACTGGCCAGCTGGTGGCTGGCGTTCCGCCAGCTCGGCCAGCCTGGGTTTGGGAAACAGTGGGCCTGGGCAGGGAAGAGGTTCCTTTGGGGAAGAATGGAAATGTTTTCTCCCCAACCTCAGCTGGGAATCTGACCCGCCAACAGCCCCAGGGAAGGGGAGGGCCAGGACACCTATACTCGGGATTTCCTATTCAAGGACTGTGTACTATGTAGGATCTACACAAACAGGTGGGTGTGGGGGACAGGGCCACTCCTTCATCCCCTGCCCTGCTTGGGGTTCTGGTTACAAAGCAAACAATCCCCAAATACGGTTCAGGGTGTGACTCAGAAGGACCCAGATGTGTACACTCCCGTCACTGGCTAAAAATACCTCCTGCTTGGCAGTGCCATCTTTCTTGGTGACAGTTCCCAGGGCACCTGGGTAATTGGGACAGATGACTGGAGGCAGGAGGACAAGCCGAGAGACAGGGCTCTGTTCCCACTGTCCACTCGGGTCTTCCTGCCCCCAGATCAGAGTTCTGGGGTTCCTGGACTTGGAACCCATACCATTTCTTAGAAACAGGCTGGGGGTTGTGAAGTTGCTCAGACTGTCCCTTTGTTACGGGTTGAATTGTGTCCCCCCAAAATATGGATCCTACCCCCCATGCCTGTGGGTGTATTCCCATTGGGGAACAGGGTTTTCTCTGTTATGTTAATCAGGCAGTATCAATGTAGGGTATATTTTAAACAAATCACCTTTGAGGAGTAAAACAGCCAATTAAGTATGGAAGCAGACAGGGAAGACTGACACTATCTGAAGATGATAGCGGCAGACTGGTCTACCATCACAGAGCCTCCAAGGATGGCCAGTTAGAGAAGCTGAGACAAGGCTTTTGCCCCGGATGGGACAGAGTCTTCCCCTAGAGCTAGTGCCCTGGCGTTGGACATCGAGCCTCCTGACTTGTGGGAGAAAGATGAGGCAGTCTGCTTGCATAAAGGTGTGCAGCCCTGGAAGCCCTATGGGGCAGTTCTACTCTGCCCTGTAGGGTTGCTTTGAGTCAGAATCAATAAGACAGCAGTGGATTAGTCTCCTAACTGTGAGAAAATAAGCTTCTGTTTGTTAAAGCCACCCACCTGTGGTATTTCTGTTATAGACGCACCAGAGAACTAAGACACACTTGGTAGTGCAGCAGGTCCTGCAATGTATTCAGGTAAGAAAAAAATCAGCCTGGGGGATGAAATGCACGTTAGCAGGGAGTCAGGGAGCCAGGAGGACATGGAACTGCCCTTCCACTTACTCACCCACTCACCTGAGACCTGACACGTCTTCTCGGGCTCTGTTCCCACTGACAGTGTCTGAGTTGGTCTAGATCTAGAGCGCTGGAGGATTAAGGAAGCAAATGCATGGTGTTTAGAGGAGCGCCTGGCACAAGGGTGCACTGTCTCAGTGTGGCCGGCATCAGCTCTTATGGAGTGAGTGGGTCTGCTCTCAGCCCAGCCCTGTCCCAGGGTAACATCCTGACCTGGCCTCAAGGGCATTTAGTTGGTGAGACCGAGCAGAGATAACTGAATGCCAGGAAGATGATAACAGACCCTTTTTATACCTCAGAGTGTGACAGTACTTGGCTGATGTGGCTGGGTGCTCCAGCCATCTCTCCCTCTCCTAAATTTCTGTCCATTTACACACAACACAAGGGGCAGGTGCCCACGCGTGCGCACACACACACACACAGACATACATCTCTCTCAGCCACCCACCCTGTTTCATCACCTCAGCTTCCTACCTTCCAGGCTTGTCAGAGATAGACGAGGAGTGACCTACCTCAGAATGGTGGACACCAACACAGCCCAACCAAACAGTAACAGTTCCACAGTGTACAGCGTACTCTGCAGAGCCCATTTTACCTCAGCCGGTCCTCGCGCTAACCGTTCAGAATAGCTGCTTCCAGTTACTGGTGAGTCACCTTCAACTCATGGCAACCTCAGAGCAGAACTGTGCTCTGTAGGGGTTTCAAAGAAGTAGACTAGGTGTTCCTGGCCCCATTTTACAGATTAGAAATTTGACACTCGGAGCATTTAAGCCTCTCTGGTAGCATAGTGGCTAAAGCACTTGACTGCTAACCAGAAGGCTGGTGGTTCAAACCCACCAGCCACTCCTCGGAAGGAAGGTTGGGCAATCCTACTTCCGTAGTGATACTGCCTCGGAAACCCAAGGAGGGGTCGCTATGAGTCGGGGCTGACTCGATGGCAAACAACAACAACAACAACAACAACAACTAAAGTCATAGGACAATAAATAAATGGCTGAACCATACAAAACCCAGGTCTCCTGACTTCCACACCCAGCTCCTCAGCTCAGTGACCCTTCAGTGGCCCCAGTGAGGGGCACCCCTCTGGCGGGAGCAGGGCAGTCAGCACAGTAGTCCCTTCATGAAAGTTTCTCCCCTTCTTTTCCCCCCTTGGCTGTAATCTTTACAGAAGCAGATTGGCAGGACTTTCTTCAGCAGTGCCTTTGTGTGGTTTCCAGCCACTAACTTTTCGGTTAGTAGTCTGAGAGCAAGTCATTTGCAACACCCAGGGGCCTCCTCCTTCCCTACTTACACCCCCCTTTCCTCCTCCTTCCTCCTACCCCTGGAAGCCTCCCTACCACAAGCAACACAGAGGACAGCTCCCCACTCCCTCTTCCTGTTTCTCTGGGCACAGCGGGAGGTAGAGCCCCAGTAGTACAGGCCACACAGCATGGTTCTGCTGAGGCCTCCACCGTCCGCTGCTACCAGTCTGGCCTCCAGTGACCCTGAGGTGTCCACTCCCGCAACCCCAGCTAGGGACCTTCCCCTCGAGAGACCATTCTCAGCTGCTTAGGGTGTGTCTCCCAACCCAGCTGGACGGGTGAGACAGCCAAGGCCCCTTCCACGCCTGTGAGGGCCTCCTGGTCCATGGCCACCTGCAGGATGCCCTGTAGAAGATCTCAGGTGGTCCAGCCCCCCAGAGCTGCGTCCCTAGCCCCTGGGATCTAAAGGGAGTTGGCAGACAGCAGTGAAGAGAATTAGAAAGGACCCGGGGCTTGTCCAACTGTGGGGACCTGCATGAAGGCTCTGGCCATTAGAAGGTAGGAGCTGGGGTTGGAGGCTGGGGAAGGCACACTGAGAAAGGGCCCGGGCTTCTCCTACCTACAAGGCCACTGCCTGGGCTTGAGAGCTGGCTGCCTCCTTCAACTTCTCAGCCTGGCTCCCGGGCTGCCTTTAAGCCCAGGCAGCGTCTAGCCCCCAGCTCCTCCGTCCCCCTCCCCCAACCTCCCTTCCCCCAACCTCCTGAGGCTCAGGTCCCCCGCCCCTGAAGAGCATTGTTTACTACCCTGTTGGTACAACACTGTACCCTGGCCTGGGAGGCTCAGATTTCTCCAGAAGCCTTGACAGGTGGCACCTTTCAATCACGTCGTGCCCCTCCCACGATGATATCCATCCTGTGGTCACCTTTCCTCCCAATGGGACTTGCCAGCCCTGGGGACCTCCACAACCATCTGTAGGGGCCATTTGGAGCGTGGTCTCCAGGCCTCTGGCCCTCCCTGCTCCCCTCAGGGTTACCCCCATTCTCCTGTGAACGGTCCCTTTTACTCCTCCCGAGACAAAAGCAGCTGCAGAAGGGTGGGCGGAGCAGGGGGACTGGGGCAGCTGCCAGACGACGGGGAGGGTCTTGGGGCGCACACTGGACAGAGATTGGGAGGGGGAGGGGACAGAGAGGAGCAGCGCGGTGGGACAAGCTGAGGGATGCACTTGGAGTCGAGAAAATGGAAAACTCCGGAGCTCTGTTTTGAGCTGCAGTCTCTGGGACCCAGTGGATATGAATATATTGCTGTCCTGAAGGGAGCTCTGGTGGCGTAGTGCTAACCCACCAGCCACTCCTCAGACGGAAGATGGGGCAAGCTACTTCAGTAGAGATACTGCCTCGGAAACCCAAGGAGGGGTCGCTATGAGTCAGGTCCGACTTGTCAGCACATAACAACAACAGCTGTACTGAATTGAAATTTTGCTCACATACACACACACACACAAACCCAATTTTTAGCTTCTCTCTACGCCATATGATCCACAGTGGGTACCACTTTTGGTGAATGTGCTCAGGGGAGACCTCTGCTCCCAGCTCATGATTCCACTCAACTCCCTCCCCCTATGGCCCCAGCACTTCAGCCATACTGGCCTCCTTCCTGTTCCTTAAATAAATCAATCCCTTTCCAGACTCAGGACTGGAACCTTCTTTCCTCTGCTCATTGCAAGGATGACTCCTTCTCATACTTCTGGGGTCAGCTCAAATTTCATTTCCTCGGAGAAGTCTGTCATGATCAGGTGATGGAGAGGAACCTCCGCCCCCCCGCCTCCATCACTACCTTCAGTTTCTTCATCCTCTCAGCCTGGTTTACTTCTTCATGATACTGCAACCTAAAATGGTCCTTTCATTTCTTATCTGTCTGTTTCATTAGAAGTTTGTATGCACTGGGAGTTAGTATACCATGCTCACGGCTGTGTGTCCAGGACCTAGCAAAATGCCTGGTTCATACTCTCACTAAAACTCACTGCCATCAAGTCAATTTGATTGTGACTCATAGCAACCCCTCCTTGGGTTTCCAAGGCAGTATCTACGGAAGTAGATTGCCCAATCTTCTTTCCGAGGAGTGGCTGGTGGGTTTGAACAGCCAGCCTTCTGGTTAGCAGTCTTAGGAGTTAGCCTTAGGCACTACACCACTAGAGCTCCCTGGTTCACATTAGGTGCTCAGTAAATATATATTCAATGAATGAATAGAAATATGAAATAGGAACTTGGTGCCCTGTGCCTGGGATGAGCTGAAGAGAGGTGTTAACATGAAGCCAGGTTTGGGCACCAGTGACCTGCCCACTAGTAACAGGTTCGGGTTGCCTCTAGTATTAAGATGTCTCCTTCACTCTTCCAGAGCTTATCTGCCCATGGCTGGTTGATGAGCTCTCCCATTCCTCTTTCTCTTGCTTGCTCTCTGTGATAGTTAAGGTTGTGTGTCAACTTGGCTGGGCCATGATTCTCAGTAGTTTGTTGTTGTTGTTGTTATGTGCCGTCAAGTCAAACCTGACTCATAGCGACCCCTCCTTGGGTTTCCGAGGCAGTATCACTACGGAAGTAGGATTGTCCAACCTTCCTTCCGAGGAGTGGCTGGTGGGTTTGAACCACCAGCCGTCTGGTTAGCAGGCAAGTGTCTTAGCCACTATGCTACCAGAGTCATCTCCCACAATGAGATCTGATATAGTATATTTATCTCCATGATGGGATCTGCTATGAGCAGTCATTCAGTTGAAAGGGAGTTTTCTTCAGGGTGTGGTCTGCTTCCCAACATATGGAAAAGCTCTGGCAAAGCTTTCTGCTGGATCTGAATCCTGCAGCTGCTTCATCACTAGTAGCAGGTACTTTTATCCTAAGGATACACATTATCCTCACATAAGAGCACAATAGCAAACCACTGCATTGCTTATAAAAACTTTCCTTGGACAATTCATTTTTTCAATGGTCAGATGTTTTTTGGGCACCAAGTATGTGCTGGGGATAAAGCAGTGGACACAACATGAAACAGACAAAACCAGGTCACAAATTGTCTGCCCTCCTGGAACTTACGTGTAGCAGGGGAAATAGGCAGTAAACGAATAAATACAGATCCTCAGGATAAAAGTATCAATTTTATTGTAAAGCATTTGAAATGACCTCAAGAAACTGAAAGTCGTATATACATATATGAAGTTCAATCTGATCTCAGAATCCACTCATTGAAATAGGGAGTGGAGGATGGGAAGAGGGTGGTGGTAGACTTGAGGTGGTATGTCCATACAGATCTAGATATTTGTGTCCAGGCACCAATAATGTGTCAGTTACGTACACAGACAGTACATTAAGATGGCCACTGGTGGACTGGATGTGACTAGAAAGGCAAAAGGTGGGGAAACCATGTCTCATGACACTGGGAATGTTTAGCTTGGAGAAAAGAATGCTCCAAGTAAGGGAATCACCCGAGAGCCTTCCACACACATCATATATGTCATATATGTCATATGGACTGTCATGTGGGAAAGGGAGCCATAAGATTTGTCACCTTCATCAGGAAGCCTTTTGTAGTTCCAACTCCTATTCTTTCCCAAATGCCCTCATCTATTCTTTCATTAACACCCAGGAACTAGCCCATCTAGGAGGCAGATTCTTTCTGTAAGAACGCATGCTCTTTGTTCATGCAGTTTCTTAAGCTTCCATAATACACTGACTTTGTCTTTCAAAAGAAAAACCAGGGCAAAATATGCCCACTAAAACATATGCATGGTAACTTCATTGCAACTATTACACTGACGGCAACCCAAATGTTCATCAACAAGAGAAAGGAATTGTGGTATATTCATACAAACACTAGACAGTAACAAAAATATGCACAATAGGGATGAAATCTGAGATACTATGCAGAGCTAAAAAAGTCAGTCACAAAGGAGAAAGTAATGTATGATTTTATTTATAGGAAATTCCCGGGAGACAACCCTGATGCTGACACGCGCAGAATAGTGGTTAACTGCAGGACAGGGTGTATTGCCTGGGAAGGAGCAGGAGAGAAACTTTTGGGATGCTGGAAGTATTTTATATCCTGATCTGGGTGGTGGTCCCACAATGTATACATTTTTAATCAATTTCAGGATTAGTGTATTTTGCACACTTTACCGTATGAATGTTATACCTCGGTAAAAATAAAACAAAAGCCAGGGCACAGGGTTGGTTGACAAAGGTAAATCCACACCGCAGTAATGACACAGTTTGTTTAAAACAAGACTGTCTTGGATAATTAGGGAAGCCAACTCTGGTAGCGTAGTGCTAAGGCACTTGCCTGCTAACCAGAAGGCTGGCGGTTCAAACCCACCAGCCACTCCTCAGAAGGAAGGTTGGGCAATCTACTTCTGTAGTGATACCATCTCGGAAACCCAAGGAGGGGTCGCTATGCGTCGGTCAGACTCCACGGCACATAACAACAACAACATGGTAACCATACATGTAACATGTTCAGCACACAGTAGACTAAGGACAGAGGGCTGGGTTTACGTTGTCCACACAAGCTCCATTCTCCACGGGGCAGGGTATCATTCCGTAGTCTATTTGCATTTTTAAAACAGTTTACGGGGAAATTGGGTGGCAAATCACGGGGCTGAGGTTTGTGCGGTTGGGTGCACATCTAGGAATACAGTCATGTCTTTAAAGATGAAGAGTTCACCGGTCCCGTCCTCTCTCACGCAAACCCCGGTGGCAGCCGGAAGCACGTGTCTTCATCCCTTTGGGGCTCGGGGCGTCCAGCAAAAGTTGAAGAAAACACACTCTAAACATGTCTCGTCTTTCTGCGACCAGGAACCGTATCTCACTTATCTTTACAACTTCAGAGCGAGGCTTAGCGACCTGTACACAGCCATGATTGCTAAATGTTCCTTAGAGCGCCGGTTCTCAAATTTGGCTGCACACAGGAGTCAGGTGTGGAATTTAAAAATTCACTGATGCCTGGTCCTGCTCCCAGAGATTCTGATTCAATTGGCATGAAATGTGGCCTGCGCTTCGGGCATTAAAAAAGCGCCCCCAGGCGATTTTAATGTGTAGCAAATCTGAGAACCGCTATTTGGGGGCGTTCTTCTTTGTCCACGCCTGGTTTGCCCTCAGTTTCTGCTCTGCAGGGTGAGGGCGAGGCTCACCGAGTTCTGGCGACAACGCCCCCTCCTACCAAAAAACCGAAAACCAAACTCACTGCCCTCGAGTCTCATCCGACTCACAGCGAACCCTCCTTGGGCTTCCCAGGCGGTATCACTACGGAAGTATATTGCCCAACCTTCCTTCCCAGGAGTGGCTTGTGGGTTTGATCCGCCAGCCTTCCGGTTAGCAGTCAAATGCCTTAAGCCTACAGAACCAATAAAATCAAACCTCTCAGTGACAACCCAAAAGACTTGCATTCTAAGCAGGATGTGGATGTTCGGCACCCAGCCCACGCCTCTATGGTACTTTGGAGTCCTCTCTAGCATTTACAAAGCGCCTTCAGTCGGAGCCGGCCGCTCCCTCTCTATGGTAGCGGATTTCCCAGCTCCACTTCGATGGTACTTCATTCCGGAAAAGACTTCGGATCATAGAGGAGGCGGGACTTCCCTCCCGGAAGTGACCCACGTGCTGGTTTAGCGTATCTCAGCACTGGGAGAGTTACCAGTGTTTTCCTGAAGTTGGAGACACGGGGGGCATTGTGACCGGCCCCAGGCCGAGGTGAGTGACCTGTGACCCCCTGACCCCTAAGTAACTCTGAAGATGGCGCGGTTATTTATGAGGTGTGGCCCTTGGACCGGGGCCGAGCGCCTGGGTCCCGCGTATAATTGCGTTCCAGGGACCGTAAGATTCAGTCTTGCTGTTTTAGGGTGTTCCGGTCCAGTCTGAATAGAGTTTACTTCGAGAGACCGGGCGTAGGGCGTCAGGGCTCAATTTCCAACCCCGCCGTTGACGTGCTGTGTGACCTTGGGCGAGGCAATGCTTCCCGTTGTGGGGCACTTGGGCTCACAGAGTTATGAGGACCCTTCCAGGTCCGACTCCCTGTGATCTGATCCCGCCACATCCTTTAGCTGGCCCCCCGGCTAGGAGGACGAACGGGAGAGCTGGGCGCTGACGGTGATCTTTGCCCCCAGGATAAAGAGGCCGGAAGGGGATCCCATCCACGGCGATCCCCTCCACCGAGCCGGAGCTGAGATGGATCCGCTCAGGGCTCAACAGCTGGCAGCCGAGCTGGAGGTGGAGATGATGGCCGATATGTACAACAGGTAACGAGAGCCGGCCCCGACGGTCCAGTAAGTCTTAGAGAATGAGCCTTGGTCACCTTTCCCAGGGCAGGGGCCGAGACTTCGGACAGAGTCTGGGGGGAGCCTGCAGCCTGTGCTTAACCGCCCCCCACCCACCCGGGATTGATAGCTGATGTGGACGCTATGTGACGTCACTAGAAGGAGTTGGAAACTTAGATTGGGATGGAATTGGAAATGAAAGAGCAGCGCCCGGAGAAAATCTGCAGCCCGATCTTAGTGCAGGTTCAAAGACAGGGGGGCATTTATTTGCTCAAATAGCAGATAGCACATTTAGTAGCCAGCATTTCATAAACTCATACTCCATGTCAGGCACTTACTGAGAATTTACCCTCATTATCTATTTTAATCTTTAAAGTAATTCAGTGGTTGATTCTATTAGTCCCATTTTAAGATGTTGAAATTGAGGCTTCTAGAGGTTAAGGAGCCCTGGTGCCACGATAAGGACCTCTGGTGGTGTAGTGGTTAAGGCATTTGGCTGCTAACCAAAAGGTCAGTGGTTCGAACCCACCAGCTACTCTGTTGAAGAAAGATGAGGCAGTCTGCTTCCATAAAGATTTACAGCCTTGGAAACCCAGTGGGGGGTTTGGACTCTATAACAGTCTGGACTCTATAGCAGTGAATTTTTTTTTTTTTTTTTTTTTTTTGGTGGCACAATGGTTAAAACAGTTGGCTTCTAACCCAGAGGTCAGTGGTTTGAACCCATCAGTCACACCATTGGAGAAAAGACTTGGCAGTCTGTTCCCATAAAGATTTCAAACTTGGAAACCCTTTGGGGCAGTTCTACTTTGTCCTGTAGGGTCACTGTGAATAAGAATCAACTCAGTGGCACACAACAATAGACATTAATTAACTTCCTGGGCTCTGAGCTAGTCAGTCACAGGGTCAGGACCAGTGCCTCAGTCAGACTCCAGAAGTAGTGGTCTTACCATTTGGCAAACTTGAGAACAAATCCTGCCTCCACCAATCACCAGCAGAATGGCCTTGGACAAGTTACTTGGGCTCTTTGGTGAATGGTTTCCTCATTTATGAAATGGAGATAACTGTTGTTGTTAGGTGCCATTGAGTCAGCTCCGACTCACAGCAACCCTGTGTATGACAGAATGGAACACTGCCTGGTCCTGTCCTGTCCTCACAACTCCTGCCTTGCTTGAGCCTATTGTCACAGCCACTGTGTCAATCCATCTCGTTGACAGTCTTCCCCCTTTTCGCTGACTCTCTCCTTTACCAAGCCTGATATCCTTCTCCAGGCACTGGTCGCTTCTGACAACATGACCAAAGTAGGTGAGATGAAGTCTGGCCGTTCTTGCTACTAAGGAGCAATCTGGCTGCACTTCTCCAAAGACAGATTTCTCCTTTCTTCTGGCAGTCCCTGGTATTTTCAGTATTGCACCAGCACGACAGTTCAAATGCATCAGCTCCTCTCTCTTCCTTCTGTGGTGCCCACCTTTCAAATGCCTGTGAGACGATTGGAAATACCATGGCTTGGCTCAGACCCACCTTAGTCTTCAAAGTGACTTGCCCAGTGCAGTATGTCATCTGATTTCTTGACTGCTACATGGTTGTCGATTGTGGATCCAACTGGATCCAAGTAAAGTGAAATCCCTGACAACTTCAAGCTTTTCTCTGTTTCTTGTGATGTTGCTTATTGGTCCAGTTATAAGGATTTTGTTTTCTTTATGTTGAGGTGTAATCCGTAGTGAAGGCTGTAGTCTTTGATCATCAGTAAGTGCTTTAAGTCTTCTTTGCTTTCGGCAAGCAAGGTGGTGTCATCTCATATCTCAGGTTGTTAATAAGTCTTCCTCCAATCCTGATGCTGTGTTCTTCACATAGTCTGACTTCTCGGATTATTTGCTCAGCATACAGATTGAATAAGTATGGTGAAAGGAAAGCTGCTGCATAGCTTTACTGATTTTAAACCATTCACTGTCCCCTTGTTCTGTTAAAATAACATCCTCTTGGTGTATGAACAGGTTTCTCATGAGCACAATTAAGTATTCTGGAATTCCCACTCTTCATGATGTTACCCAAAATTGGTTCTGATCCACACGGTTGAATGCCTTTGCATAGTCAATAAAAGACAGGTAAACATCTTTCTGGTAGTCTTTACTTTCAGCCAAGGTCCATCTAACATCGGCAATGATATCCCTCATTCCACATCCTCTTCTGAATGTGGTTTGAATTCCTGGCACCTCCCTGTTGATGTAATGCTGCAATTGTTTTTGAGATAAGCTCAGCAAAATTTTACTTGCACATGATATTAATGGTATGGTTTGATAATTCCGAATTCCGTTGGATCCCCCTTCTTTGGAGAGGGCACAGATAGAGATCTCTTCCAGTTGGTTGGCCACATGGCTTCCAAATTTCTTGGTATAAATGAGTGAGTGCCTGACCCACCAGCTACTCTTCAGAAGGTTGGGCAATCTACTTCTGTAGTGATACCGCCTCAGAAACCCAAGGAGGGGTCTCTGAGTTGGGTTCGACTTCACGGCATGTAACAAAAACAACAGCAATTTGAGGGACAGTTTTGCTGGGTACATAATTCTTGGTTGGAAATTTTTCAATGTCTTATATATACCATCCCATTGTCTTCTCGTCTGCATAGTTTCTGTTGAGAAATCCGAGCTTAGTCTTATTGGTTGCCCCTTGTAGTTAATTTTTCATTTTTCCCGTGCTGCTCTCATGATTCTTTGTCTTTGGTTTTTGTGAGCTTGATGATGATATGTCTGGGTGATTTTCTTTTGGGATCTGTCTTGTTTGGGGTTCGTTGGACTTCCTGAATGAATATTTTCTCATCTTTCATCATACCAGGAAAATTCTCTTCCAACAAATCTTTGACAGTTTTCTCAGTGGTTTTATTTGTCTCTTCCTGTTCTGGAATTCCGATTACATGTAGGTTATTCCTTTTGATGGTATCCCACATGAACCTTAGGCTTTCTTCATTTTGTTTTGACCTTTTTTCTGATTTATCCCTTTCCAAAGA
>NW_006922006.1:1737363-1744671 GCF_000298275.1 Orycteropus afer afer
TGAGCTAGAGAAGGTGAAAAGCAGATGAGATTTAAGAAGGAAGCCTCTTGATTGTAAGTTGCAGTATAAGTATGAGGGGACTCGGCACCCTGCATGGTGTGGCTGACCCTGCCTGGGGAAGTCATCGGGGAGCGGCTGAGGGTTAACCCTGCGTTAGGTGCTCATCTGAGTCTGACTGTCTGTCCTCATGCATCCCAGTGTAGTGCTCCCATCAGGACTAAGGTCCCCTGAAGAAGTGGACCCTTGGGTGGTCTCTTGCCGGAGGTCATCCCAAGGTCGCATGTAGAACCGCAGCATGGAAGCAGAGGCTGGCTCCCACATTTGCTGCCTCATTGAGGACAAGCCGTGACTGATGCTGTCCTGAGGGGCGCCCTGAGAGGGCTCCGCAGCTTTTAAAATGGATATGGGTCACCCCAGATGGGTTTGGATTGGCACCAGTGCCTGTGATAGCTGCCTCTGCAAGGTGGGCTCTCATGGTGGAAGGAGAGAATAACCTCAGTAGGTCCTGGGAGGTGGTGTGCAAGAGGCGGGAAAGGCAGGGAGTGTCTGCTGAAGAGGACCGCTTCAAGTCAGGCGGCCTGGGTTTGCCTCTGGGAGTTCCATTGTGTCATCGGGGTGAGTCTCTGTAATCTGGGGTCTGTGCGCCTGTTGGGAGCTCTGGTGGTATGGTGCCTAAGGCATTTGACTGTTAACCAGAAGGCTGGTGGTTCAAACCCACCAGCCACTTCCTTCCTTGGAAGGAAGGTTGGGCAATCTACTTACATAATGATGCTGCCTGGGAAACCCAAGGAGGGGTCGCTGTGAGTCGGACCCGACTTGATGGCAGTGAGTTTTGAGTAGTGCCTGTTATCCCACCTGTGAAATGGTGATAAAAGTACCTGCCTCGTTGAGCGCTCATGAAAATTAAATGTGCACTTGGGAGAGTGCATGGCAACACGTTAATCACTAATGTTTGCTTGTTTCATTTTTATTGCTAAGTTTGGTACGAGATGGAGACACCAGATAGTTTGTGAAGTTTGAAAAACTTCAGAACGGTTGTCAATCACCACTAGGGGTGGGCAGAGAGCCAAGGCTTCTTTCTAGGCACTGAAGTTCACATTCGGGTCAACAGGTGGCGCTGTCCGCTTACAGTATCAGCGCTGTGGCGGACAATTCCACGAATGTTCATTCTTGCCTGTTCTACGTCAGGCCCTTTGCTGAGCAGGAAGCAGTAGCGAGAAGAAAGTAAGACATTGTATCTGCCCTTGTAGTTGCTTTCCAAGTTTAGCAGGGAGCGTCAAGAATTCTCCGATAACGCATACTTGGAACACTGAAGCTAGAAAGGGTGGTAGGGGAGAGAGAAGAGGTTGGTTCCAACTAGGGGGAGCCGACGACGGCACTTGCGAAGGCTCCCAAGCAGCAGAAGCCGTGAAGGGCTCAAGTGCAGCTGTGGAGTGGGGCGCTCAGGAACCGGGCTCAGGGCTCCTGGAGTGCAGCGCTCAGGAACCGGGCTGGGGCGGTTGGTGTGCGGAGTGTGAAAGGCGGCAGTGGTGAGACATGGTGCTGGAAGGCGGGCAGTGACGGTGAATCATTTGAGGCTCAGCCGAGCTGCCAGCCAGGTAGAGAGTGGTAGATGATGGATTAAAGAGAGATGTGGCAGGGAGCCAGTGAGGAGGCCTGGTGCAAGTAAGACTAACACATTTACTGAATTGCCAGTGCTATGCTCTGTGCTAAGTGCCTTAAAAGGCGCCTTGGTGGTACCGTGATTAGGCTGCTGACTGGTCAGCAGTTCGAACCCACCAGCTGCTCTGTGGGAGAAGAATGTGGAACTTTGCTTCCATAGAGGTTAAACCAACCAAACCAAACCCTATGGGCAGTTCTATAGTGCCTTCCACAGTTGCTATGAGTTGGATGGCATTTTTCTTTTTTTAAAGTGCCTTAAGTATATTATTTCAGTTAATCCTTATTATAAGCCTGTGAGGCAGATACGATTATTGTCATTCACAGAGGAAGGAACTGAGGCCTGAGAAGTCACTGACTTGCTCAAGGTCACACAGCCCATGAGCGGCAGAGCTTAGACATCTGAGGCCATGTAACCACTCCTCTCGGTGGGAACCGATGGAGGGCTCCTAACAACAACATCTAGGGGGATAGTCCCTATTGGGGGGGGGTGTAAGCAATTTCCTGTTTTATTCAACAGTATTTATTGTTGGCCTGCTCCAGGCAGAGAGCTGTAGAAAATGCCCCGAGTGAACTAGCTGGGTTCCTGCCCTGATGAGCGAATGTGAGGATGGGGAGAGGAGAAATGAAACACATACAAGAGGTGAGGAATCTTCAAGGGTTAGTTAGACCCTTCCTGCCATAGAGACGAGTCCTAAACAACCAGCCCTGCGACGTGTGGGCGTGTTTCTGTATTCTTTTACTATCACAGTTCGAATAATTAGGAAATGCGTCATAAACACCTGGACTTGGTTTCTTTTGCAAATAGAAGATCTGACAGCAGTCAGTCTGCACACCTGTTGGCAGAGGTCTGCTGGGGGATGGGGTGAGCTGGCAGTCCCCAGACCTCCTACCACCGATCTTCTCCCTCCTTGTCATCATCTACTTATAATCCGTTGGCATTTGGTCTGCTCCTTCTGCTCTGGGTGTTCAGATGAGTGCACACTGTGAGAAGCCATGTTATAAACATACCATGGCAGGTGGCCTCTAAGATGCCCCCAATGACCCCTGCCTCCTGGTTGGTATCCATGCCCTTGAATAATCTTCCCTTGAATGTGGGTGGGCTGGGCCTAGAGACTTGCTTCTAACAGAACACAGCAAAAGGGATAGGCTTCCATTTCTGAGGTTGTTACAAAGGATTATATGTTGTTTGCTCACTCTCTTTAGGGTACTGAGACAAAGAAGATCAAGATCAAAAATCTAGTGGGGGAGACAGATACTAAACCCAGTAGCTTTACAGTTGTAATAAATTCTATAAGAGATATCAAGGAAGACGGCAGAGGGGGGTAGAAAATCCACACAAAAGGATATGGGGAGCCCAGGATGGCAGAAATGGGGAGAGTACTGACACGTAGGGAATGCAACCAATGCAGGAAAACTTTATGTACAAACTACTGAGTGGGAAACTCATCTGCTCTGTAAACTTTCACCTCAAGAACAGAAACCGTTTCAATAATAATAATAATAATAAAGCTATCCAGGGAGCAGTGGGGCTGTTTAACAGCATGTGGTTCTCTGTGCTCAGGGAAGGCTGCTCCCTAGGAAGCCACAGGTGGGTGAGGGGGCACCATGGGTAGTGGGTTCTGCGCTGAGTGGTGCCCATCAGAGCAGACAGAGTCTTATCAAAGGGAAATTTGGATGCTACAGAGAACCCAGAGCAAAGGGATTTATTTATTTAACCTAGTCCTGGAGGCAGGCAAGGAGCCTTCCCTTAGGAAGTGACCGAGTCAAGATCTGAAGAATTACACACCTTCACCCCCTACCCCACCAGACTATGGCCCTGAATCACCCTCCAGGCCTGGAATTGATCTCACTCCCATGCTTAACTCTCTGCCAAACAATAGACAGGCCTAGGAGCTGAAATGGTACCCGCACTAGGGAGATGCACTCCTTAGAACAACCATGCACAGGAGATCAGAAGCGCAGCATATGAATAGGAGGAAAGGCAGGAAGGCAGGAAGGCACAGGTAAGAGGGACACAGGGAAAGAGAAGTGGGAGGGGAGCTGTTACACTGGGAAGTGGCACCAGTGTCACAAAATAAAATGTGTGTGGACCATTGAACGTAAAACAAATCTGCTTTGCACGCTGCCAGCTCTGTGAAGTTAAAATAAAAGTTGATAACCAGATTAAAAAAAGAAGAATCTGCTTTGAAAACTTTCACCCAAATCAAATAAAAGGTTAAAAAAAAAAATCTGAAGAATTAGTTAGCCAGGCCAGGGCAGGGAAATGTCCCAAGCCCAGAGTAAGTCTAGGTGGGAGACTGTATGGTATCAGTGAGCGGAAGTAGATCAGATCAGCGTGGTGGAAGCGTGGAGAGGAGGGGGCCCAGCAGGAGGCTGTGAGCAACACGGGGGCCGGGGCCACTGTAGGGAGGCTGCACATTTCCCCAAGGGTCAGGGGAAGCTTCCAAGGGTCCGACTCGACAGCACATAACAACAACAACAATCTTTGTTCCCAGATCCTTCTGACTGAATGGGAGGTCATGAGGGTGGAAGGGTTGCAGGAGTCCAGGCAGAAGCGGATCATGACCTTGTGAGGATAGGTTTTTGCTTTGTTAGGCCTGCCTCCAGACTGTTACTCCATATTTTTAGTTAAGATGCCATTTCTTTTAACCTGACTTCAACCGTGTGTTGTAATAAACTTATTCTCTCTCTAATATACAGTTATCAGTTCCTGGTGCATCCTGTGACCTAAGACAGAGCCATCTATGTCAATAAAGGCTCCTGGGCTGGACTTTAGGACTGCCACCTGGGCTTTAGCAAACACCCATGGAGCCTCTTAAGGATTACCTGACAGCCAGGGACTCAACAGGAAACATTTCTTTCTTAATTACCCATTGTCCAAACCTGCTATGTCTCTTTTTCCTAATTGCAGGTGCTGAGCAGAAGGGGCAGTTTTGGAGTCACTGAGACCCCATCCATCTCTCGTGGGTGCATCTCCTAATGAAACTCTCTTTTTCTCCTTGAGCTCTGGTGTGGACTATGGGCTGCCCCAGGGCTGGACCCTGGCATTTCTTGGGTAGCAGCCTGGGCTTTGGCCATGGCAGGGGCCGGGGAGAGCAGTGTGCGGAGAGGAGGTAGAGGGTAGGTGGCTGAGACTGCTAGTGCTGCTGTCGCAGACTCTGCACCAGAGATGCTTTGCGCGACAGGAACGCATTTTCTTCTCGTGCAGGAGGCCAGGTTCCGAATTCAGGGCCCGCTCTCTACCAGCTGTAGGTGAAAATCCTGGTCTGTTTCTCTCGCCCTAACATTCTTTGGTTCCTTGGCCATCTCCTGTCCTCCCCCACTTGTCCTTTGTCTCTGTGCCTAATCGGCTCTTTTACTATCTCAAAACTGATTAGGTTTAAGATACACTCTAACAAAGAAAACCCTGTTCCCAGCTGGGATTACATCCAAGGTATAGCAGTTAGGGGTCCAACACATATGTTGGGGAACACAATTCAGTCTGTAACAGCAGGAGGGTTGGATGTGGAGGGTGAGGCAGGAAGCCAACTGATATCCTAAGGGCTTAAGGGCCCTGGAGAAACCCAAACCCACTGGGGTCAATTCTGACTCACAGTGACCCCACAGGGCAGAGTGAAACTGCCCCAGAGGGTTTCTGAGGCTGTAATCTACAGAAGCAGACTGCTGCATCTTTCCCCTGTGGAGCAGCTGGTGGGTTCAAACTGCCAACCTTTTGGTTGTCAGCCAAGCCTTTAACCACTGGGCCACCAGGGCTCCTTCACAGGCTGGGGGGCGGTGACTCGACTGACCCGGGCAGGATGGAGGAGGAGCAGGTTATGGGGTAGGAGGTGATTTTCGGTCATTTGAGATTATTGAGCACTCATTGTTTCAGAAGGTCCAATACAATAGGTGTGTGTGTATCTGCCTTCCAGCTGTAACCGTACCCCACAGCTCCCCTCCCTCCCTCAGCCTCACCCACACCTGCCCTCCAGTCCCTGAGTGCTTCAGGACTTCCTCCTTTGCACGTGCTGTTCATTCGAGAGCAGAGTCTATTAATCACCATTGAAAGGTTAAGTGCCACATGCAAACTTCTAAAAAGAATTGAGATTCACACACTGTAAAATTCACCTGTTTAAAGTGTGCCATTCATTGTTGTTGTTCTGGTTACCTAGTGCTGCTCTGACAAGAATATACCACAAATGGGATGGCCTTAACAAACAGGAGTTTATTCTTACAATTTGGAGGCTTTAAGTCCAAGTTCAAAGTGCCAGGCTCTAGGGGCTGGGTGAAAGCCCTTCAACCTTGGGGTCCAGCTCTGCCTCCTGCTCCCGGCCCACTGGAGCTAGAGGCGTTTCTTCACTCAGACAGCTGCTGGCTGCTGAGGCTGAGAAGCCCCAAGGTTGACAAGTGAAAAGGCACAGTCCCAATGTTACCAAACCACATGGCAGGCCATTAACTTAAGTCCATTGTAAGGCCCAAGGTCGGCAGAGCATAGCAGGCTGCTGAGCAAGACACGGCTACATGCAGGGTCCAAACATGCCACAGGCTAGAGACCATTCCCAAGGAAGCAGACCACATCCCCAAAGGCAGCTACTCAGCTGCTCCCAGTAGATTCCACCATGGAGCTGATGACCAGTCTCATCATGGGGAATACTACATCCAGCTGCCCAGCCACATAACCAGGCCCAACCAAATTGACACACAAAACCATCACAGTTGTTGAGTATATTCCAAAGCTGTACAACCATCCCAGTAAGCCAGTTGCTATCTGTCTGTCCCAACTCATGGCGCCCCCACGTGTGTCAGAGTAGAACTGTGCCCCACAGGGTTTTCCATGACCAGGTTTTCAGAAATAGATCACCAGGCCTTTCTTCCAAGGTGCGTGTGGTTGGACCAGTGTTTCTACCACATGGAGATAACATGCATCCATCACCACCATCTACCACATGGAGGTAACATGCATCCATCACCACCATCTAAGTGCAAAGCATTTTCATCACCCTACGAAGAAATCCCATGCTCACTGGATGTCACTACCCAGCCCTGGGCAACCTCTGATCTACTTTCTGCCTGAATGGATTTGTCTGTTCTGGTCATTTCGTAGCAATGCAGTCATACAGCACGTGGGCTTTTGTGCCTGGCTTCTTCCACTAGGCATACTGTTTTCAAGATTCCTTCCACATCAGTACCTTATTCCTTTTGATGGCTGAATAATATTCTAGTCTACGGGGAAACCACATTTTGCTCGTCTAGTTGACAGACCATTGGGTGGTTTGGAGTTTTCGGCTATTATGATGAATGTTATAATGAACATTTGTGAGCAGGTTTTTCGTGGACAGATATTTTCAGTTCTTTTGGGTTTATATCTAGGAGTGGAATTGCTGGGTCATGTGGTCGCTCTCTGTTTACTATTTGAGGAACTGCCAGGCTGTGTTTTCCAAAGTGGCTTCACCATTTATTTACATTCCCCATGTAAAGTCATTTAACAATTATTTGTTAGGGTGCATACATCATGGGTGCAATGGTTTTCAATTTCCAGCACTTTATGGACAAGGAGAGTGAGGTGCCTGAGGTTAAGTGACTTGGCCAAAATCCCACAGGTGCTCAGCTGCAGAGCCAGGATTTGGTCTCAGGCTGTCTGACTCCAAAGCCAGGGCTCTGGACCAC
>NW_006922006.1:1745695-1788207 GCF_000298275.1 Orycteropus afer afer
CCACCAGCCACTCCACAGGAGAAAGATGTGGCCCTCTGCTTCTGTAAAACTTTACAGGATTGGAGACTCTATGGGGCAGTTCTCTTTTGTCCTATAGGGTTGCTAGGAGTCGGAATCGACTTGATGGTAGCAGGTTTGGTTTTTTGGTTTAAAGGGGCAGGACTAGGAGATCAGAGCCAGCTTCCAGAAAGAGGTGAAGTTTAAGCTGAGTTGTGAAGGAGGAGTAGCCTGGAAAGGAAGAAGGGAACCTGTCGCTCTCACAAGAAGGACAGCAGTGCACAGGCTGGAGGTGTGAGAGCAGCTGGCGCCACGTATCACTCCACAGGTGCTCCCTGAGGACCTGGTAGGTGCGGGCACGGTTCTAGGTGCTGGGATACAGCAGTGAGCCTGAAGGACCAGGCCACTGTCCTCCTGGAGCTGGCAGGCCACGAGGGGAAAGCATGCGAACGTGGGTTGGGGTTAGAAAGCCTTGATCTAGCTAAGCGTTTCCCCTTGCTCTGGAATTCTGGGAGCCACCTGTGCATTTTAAGAAGGGAAACCAGCAGAGCCTGATACTCAGCTCCTGCCCAGAGGACTCCATGTCTTTGTTCACGCTGTTCCCCGCGCCTGGAGAGATGGGCAAGCAGGGGGAACAGCGTGAGGATTCAAAAAAGTACTCCAGCAATTTTTCATGGGTTTAAGTACAGAAAATTCAGGAACTTTTAAGGAAAAATTCTGATTGGTTGACATTTACCAAATGATACTTTAACAGTCACTAGACAATTATGAGGAGCTCTGGTGGTGTAGTGCCTAAGGCATTTGACTGCTAACCAGAAGGCTGGCAGTTCAAACCCACTAGCCACTCCTGGGAAGGAAGACTCCATGCTCTACAGGTGAGAAAACTGAGGATCAGGAAGTTTGAGAGGTTTACTGGGATCAATCAGGAAGTGTCTGAAAGCCTCTGATCACAAAGTCTTCTGAAATAATAATGATGACAGCAGCAGCAACAACAATAATTAATACTCTGGTGGCATAGTGCCTAAGGCACTTGACTGCTAACCAGAAGGCTGGCAGTTCAAACTCACCAGCCACTCCTCAGAAGGAAGACTAGGTAATCTACTTCAGTAATGATACTGCCTGGTAAACCCAAGGAGGGGTTACTAAGAGTTGGAACCAACTCGACGGTGGTGAGTTTGGTTTTTGTTTTTTATGTACCAAGTGCTGTGCTCAGTGTTTGTGTCTAATACAACTTTATTTGAAAAAACAAGCAGCCAGCCAGATGTGGTCCAAAGGCTGTAGTTTGTCAATGACTGAATATGTGCCCGCCATTTAACATAAATAAAATATTAGACCAAACAGGCTAGAAACACGTGCCTGTTGAGCAAAGCAATGCTAATACTGTTTACTAATTTGAAAATAATAATCTCCAATAAAATAAGGCCTTGCTAAGAAAAAGTCACACGTTGTTAGGTCTGTCAAGTTGGCTCCAAGCCACAGAGACCCTATGCACAACAAAAAACACTGCCCGGCCCTGCACCGTTCTCCCAATTACCGCTGCACGTGAGCCCGTTGTTGTAGCCACCATGTTGACGATCTTCCGTTTTGCTGACCCTCCACTTTACCAACCATGATGTCCTGCTCCACAGACTGCTCCCTCCTGATAACCAGTCCAATGTTCATAAGGTGAAGTCTCACCATCCTCGCTTCTAAGCATTCTGGCTGTGCTTCCTCCAGGATAGATTGGTTTGGTCTTCTGACAGTCCATGTTACAGTTAACATCCTTTGTCAACACTATAATTTAAGTAGGAGCTCTGGTGATGTAGTGGTTAAGGGATATGGTTGCTAGCCAAAAGGTCAGTGGTTCCAACCTCCAAGCAGCAAATCTGCCCAGTGCAGTGTGTCCTCTGATTTCTTGCTTTCATACTTTTGATTATGGATCCAAGTAATATAAAATCCTTGACAACTTTAATCTTTTTTTTCCACTTACCATGATGTTGCTAATTGGTCCAGTTGTGAAGATTTTTGTTTTCCTTATGTTGAGACGTAATCCATACCGAAGGCTGTAGTTTTTGATCTGCATCAGTAAGTGCTTCAAGTCCTCTTCATTTTTAGCAAGAAGGTTGTGTTATCTGCATGTTGCAGGTTGTTAACAAGTTTTCCTCCCATATCCTAACCCATATTCTAACCCATATAGTCCAGCTTCTAGGATTATTTGCTCAGCATACAGGTCGAATAAGTATGGTGAAAGAATACGGCTCTGACAGCGTTCCTGATTCTAAACCATGCATCTGTTCAAACAACTGCCTCTTTGTCTATGTACAGGTTCTGCATGAGCACAATGAAATGTTCTGGAATTACCATTTTTCTCAGTGTTGTCCATAATTTGTTATGATCCACACAGTCTAATACCTTTGCATAGTTAATAAAACACAGGAAAACATCTTTCTGGTACTCTTTGCTTTCAGCCAAGAGCCATGTGACATCAGCAATGACATCCCTGGTTCCATGTCCTCTTCTGAATACAGCTTGCATTTCTGGTATTTCAGTAAGTGTCTGAAAGCCTCTGATCACGAGGTCTTCTGAAGTAATAATCATGGCTATGACAACAACAATAATTAACATTTGTTTTGCTTACTACATACCAAGTGCTGTGCTCGTGTTTGTATATGTTCCAATAAATTAAGAAAAAATTTGAAAAAAAACAAGCAGCTAGCCAGATTTGTTCCGAAGATTGTAGTTTGTCAATGAATACATTTGTGCCTGACGTTTAATATAAATAATGTATTAGACCAAACGGGCTAGAAAAATCGTGCCTGTTGAGCAAAACAATGGCAATGCTATTTACCATTACAAAATAGTGTTCTTGGATCAAACAAGCCCTGCTGAGAGCCACACATAGACAGATATTATTACTTTCAACAAAGATTAACAAGATAGTGCAGAAAGCGTGCTCAGTATTTTATCTGCATCACAACCTGTAATTCCTCCCTGCAGCTCTCTGAGGTAGGTACTATTGTTACCCGAATTCTAGAGGAGGAAACTGAGGTTCAGAGAAGTTAAGTAACTTTCCCAAGGTAACCCAGCCAGTCACTTTCAAAGTTGCGACTCGGTGCATCTGACTAACTCCAAAGAAGCCCGTGTTATTCCACTTCTCGGAAAACTTCACAGCCAACTGCAGTTTCAAAACCCCGCCCCAGCCTGCACTGCATCTCGGTGGGTCGGCTCTAGCCAAGTGCTTTTTGTTTTGACTACCGTTACAGGAGGCGCCTTTGACACTCGTATATGGGCCAGAGGGTAGGGTGGTGGCGGAGTGTGGAGAGGTAGAAATTATAAGCATTGGGGTGTGAGCCGGGGGCGAGTCCCTGGGACCCAGCGGTCCAGTCACGTGGGCATGAAACGCGATCCAGAGGGAGGGGAAGGGACGGGCGCCCCGCCCCCACCTCGGGGCGCAGCCTGGGACCTGTGTAAATGCAACTACCAATGCCTGCATCCTTTTGGTCCATGCTCCCCTCATCGGATCGCGGCCGCCCGGCGGGTCCCCAGCTCCACGACTTCTTCCCGAGGGGCAGAGAGGCAAGAACGCAGGGCTGTCCGGCCCAAGGGCAGAGTAGCCCCCAACGCCGGTGCCGCTTAGGGCCGGGCCGGCGGGACCCGGGACACCTGGCTGTGGACGCGCCGCCCCGGCGCTGCGCTCCCTGAGGCTGTAGCTGGCGCGTTCCCCGGGCTCGGAGGTGAGAGGCGGCTGGGATGGGGTGCCCCGGGCTGGGCGTCGGCTGAGCCACGCGGACGGGCTCCCTGCGGCACTCCCAGGCTCCCCGAGGAAAGCCCGTTACCTGAACTTGGGGTCCGGTGGCGCGTGGCCGCGTCTCTCCAAGCGCGCCGCCCCCGCGAGCACGTTCCTCCCTCCCGAGTCCCCAGGCCCCTCCGACCCTCGCCTTCCTCCCGGTCCCCAATTGCTTCACTTCCTCTGCTCTTGTCAGAGTTGGAGCGGACCTCCGGGAGCGCCGAAGCCCGAGCCCGACTTCACACATGTGGGGACTGAGGTCCCCAGCGGGACGTGGCTCGGGATCTCCTTCCCTCCGTCCTGGTCTCGCGCTTCTGCGCTTCGCGGTCGCTCCCCGGGCCGATCCCCGCCCCCGCGCCGCCCGCGTCCCGGCCCCGGCCGCGGCGGGGGGGAGCCCGGGCTCCTTCCCTCCCTCTGGTAAACACACCCGCCCGTCCGCCATCCAGCCCATCCGCCGCCGCTGCCCTTATAAAGTCAGCGGCCGCCCGACTTCCTGCCCGAGCCCCCTCGCCGGGCCGGAGGGGCGGGCGGGCAGAAGCGCTCAGCGCGCCGCCCCGAGTCCTGCCGCGTGAGTGAGGGGCGTGGGGGGCGGCCAGGCCGCGGGAGGGCCAGCCCTGGGTCTCCGTCCACGTGGCAGCTGCTGGCTTGGCCCGAGAGACTGTAGGGACATGAGTCGCCTGCTGTGGAAAGGGGGGAGGGCTTGCTCTGGCCCGGCCCGAGTGGAGGAGTAGTCTTAGAGGGGCGACAGGAAGAGGGGCTCTTGGGCTAGCCTCAGACTTCCCCTTCTTCCAACTGCCTGCTTCGGGGGTCTTTCCTGGCGCTGAAGGCCAGACACGGGCCAGCAGTGGCCTCAGCGCGCGCTCTGGCCCCTGCTGATCTTTGGGGACTTGGGCAAGTGCGGGTCTGGCCCCCGGGAGCCGGGCTCTGCGCGCCCTGCCCTGGGTGGGAGAGACCGGCTGCGCGCCAGGAAGCCGCTGTGCGCAGACAGGACCTTCCTTGTTTGTGATAGTGGCCCAGCAGGAGCCCAGCGCCGCGTGCGCCCCTGGCACTGCCAGTGCGCCTGGACCCGGCCCGGCGGCACCCGCTGAGAATCCCACGGCCCTATGGGACCTCCATGAAGGTCTCCTCTAGGGCCGGCCCGAGGGGTCTCAGGAACCACCATTATGCAGGACCCCTCCCAAGGGCCGCTGAAGGTCCATTGGCTCAGCGCTCTGTTCCTGTGCAGGCTCGCGGCCAGCATGGCCCCCACACTGCAGCAGGCGTACCGGAGGCGCTGGTGGATGGCCTGCACGGCCGTGTTGGAAAACCTCTTCTTCTCCGCTGTGCTCCTGGGCTGGGGCTCCCTGCTGCTCATGCTCAAGAAGGAGGGCTTCTATTCCAGCCTGTGCCCAGGTATGCCCAAGAAGGCCAGGAGGGCTGGGGTAGGGGTGGCACAGGGGGAAGTTGGAAGCAGGAAAAGGACAGGTGGCCCACAGGACAGAAATTAGGGCTTCTCAGGTCAGAGCACTGGGCTGGGAATTGGATGGCTTCTCATCTTGAGCCCATCAAAGTTGATCTGGAGAGTGGGTGGCATGCTACCTCGTCTGCCTTGTTCGTCAACTCCACTGGTCACTGAATGGTCACTGAATGCCAGGCACGGTGCTGGGCACCCAGATCCTGGGACTAAACAGCAGGATCCTAACCTCTAGAGCCTCTGATCTAGTGCAGGAGGGACACTGGAAGGAGAAGGTTTGCACCATTAGGGATTTCTTTGTTGTTGTTGTTGTTATGTGCCGTCGAGTCGGCCCCGACTCATACAGGGCTATAATAAGGCTGCAAAGTCATACTTGGGTGCATAGGCATACTTGGGTGCATAGGCGTACTTGGCCAGTAGAAACAACTCATGAGTTCAGGTAGGGTTGAGGTTCCAGTCTACCTGGAGATAACCTTGGAAGTGTGAAAAACACCACCACCAAAAAAAACCAAACTCACTGCTGTGGAGTTGATTCCAACTCATAGCGACTTGCTCAGTTTTCCTTCCAAGGAGTGGCTGGTGGGTTTGAACCATTAGCCTTCTGGTTAGCAGCCAAGTGCCTTAGACACTATGCCACCAGAGCTTCCACTATACCACCAGAGCTCCCCTAAATCTCGATGTTTGGCATAAGGAGTTTGCCTAAGATGTAGGCCAGACTCCATTTTTGTTGTTTTCTGCTCATTCTGACCAGACTTGAAAGTCAGTTAGCCAGAGACCCTCAGGAAGCCTGCTGGCCGCCTCCTCTTATCTGTTAAAGCATGATTTGGTCAATGTAAGCCAGTCAGAATTTTTTTCCTGGTAAATTGCTGGATTTTCTCCACTTAAAATCTGTGAAAATTCCTTTTGCCAGAGGACTTCTGTGAATCCTCCTGAGGTGCTGCCTGATCCGGATTGCTCTGTCACTTCGATAAAACTCTTTGCCTTTAATGATGACAGAGACTGGTTTGCTCTTTGGCAGGAGAAAGGGTTGATGATGTAGTGGTATCATCAGCTGTTGAAAACCCGGGGACCACAGTTCAGCTCTGACACACACGGGGGACCAAGAGTCGGAGTCAACTCAAAGGCACCTGATTTTTAAAGGCTAAACAGGAAGGAAAACCTCAGGAAGTGGAGTGTGAATGTAGAGGCCCTGCACTCTTCTCTTGGTCAGGATCTATCACCCCGGGTCTTCAGAGGACCTGTGTGTTAGTTGCCATGGAATCAGTTCCAAGGCACAGTGATGACCCCCGTGCACGGAGTAGAACTGCTTCATAGGTTTTGTTGGCTGTGACCTTTTGGCAGCAGTTGGCAAGCCTGTCTTCTGAGACGTCTGGGTGGGTTGAAACCACCAACTTTTTGGCAAGGAATCGAGCTTAACTCTTTTATCCCCCCAGAGATTCCTGGCATTTTTGGAGGGTCCCTATTTTGGTTTATTTACCCTTTCAATCACCTTGGCTTTGTGTGAGTGGCCCAGAGCCAAAAACCCAAAACTAAACCCACTGTCATCAAGTCAGTTCCTGCTCATAGTCAGTCCCGACTCAGCGAGTCTGTAGGACTCTGTAGAACTGCCCCACAGGGTTTTCAAGGCTGTAATCTCTACAGAAGCAGACTGCCACATCTTTCTCCTGTGGAACAGCTGGTGGGTTTGAACCATTGACCTTCTGGTTAGCATCCAGAAGTGCAATAACCCCACCGCGCCACCAGGGCTCCTTGACCCAGGACCAGGGAGTGGGAAACCCAGGACTCCTTGGGAGCTAACAGCTGCAGGTTTCCTGTGGGCAGGGAGTTGCTCCCCTAGTGTCTGGGTCTTGAGGCTTGGTTGTTCTGATGACTATCTTCCGTTCTGGGAAGGGGAGAGCTGTGCTGACAAGCTCAGCCTAAGGAATGGGAGGGATGTGGAGGTGGATCCTGCCCCTCCCTCCCTGCTCCCTTCTTCCAAAGAATCCCTTAACATTGAGCTTCAGTTTGTCGGTTTGAAAAAAATGGGAATGATTTCCATTTCATAGGAATTTTTTGGGCATCGACAGAGCTCGATCCACGTTAGCATCCTTTCGGGCTTCTGGCACCTCATCTCCAGCTCCCTGTGGGCACCTGCTTTGGCTGTGGGAGAAAACCAGTATCTTGAGGGTGCAGATGGGGAAGTGGGTGAGGGGAAGTTTTGATCTTTGCTCCGGACAGCACCCATTCCACCCTGGGGGCTGCCCTGCCCTGCCAGGGTTATCTGTAAGGAAACAGTAGGTGGCATGGAATGATGGCGACTTGCCCATACCTCCTGGCCCCGATTACAGGGTGATAAAGGTTGGAGGAGATGAAGATGAGAGTTGACAGCCGGCCTGGGGAGCAGGTTGGGTGGGGAAGAAGTCGGCCTGGGATGCAATGATAGGGGCTCCAGGGTGGTGTGGAGAGGACCTGAGGGTGGGCAAGGGCAGGGGGTCCAGATCTTCTTGCCATCGTTTACCCTGGAAACTGGAGAGGCTCTGCCCTCTGTTGCCTAATGGCCTCGAGGCCTGGCTGCTGCCCACTTGGTAGTGTCTTCTTGTCCAGTCCATCTTGTGTGGTGGGTTTTCCTTTAATCAATTTTACTGAGGAGTCATTTATATTCGGGGAATACTGGATAACACAAAGGAGGGGTGGCACAGTGCGTAAGGCATTTGACTGCTAACCAGAAGGTTGGCAGTTCAAACCCACCAGCCACTCCATAAAAGGAAGACTGGGCAATCTACTTCTGTAAAGATTTATAGCCTTGGAAACCCAATGGGGGTCGCTATAGTCAGAATCGACGTGATGGCAGTGGTTTGGTTTTGGATGGCACAAACGATGAACTCAACTACTAGCCGAAAGGTTGGTGGTTTGAACCAACCTTGTTGTTGAGAGGTGCTTCAGAAGACAGACCCGGTGATCTGCTTCCCAAAGGTCAAACCCTGTGGAGCACAGTTCTGCCCTGCACACAAGGGGCCTCCGTGATTGGAATTGACTCCATGGCAACAAACAACAATTTACATACATTTTGGTGAAATCTGAGAAATGTATGCGTCCCAGTAACCAGCACCACAATCAGTGTTTAGAGCATTTCCATCGCTCCCAAACATCCCCTCTCCCTTTTGAGACATATGTATAATGATTTTATTGAAATATACTGTGTTTGGTTAAGAGACATTGGTGGGTGAGTGGTAGAGTTCTCACCTTCCGTGTGGGAGATCTGGGATTGATTCCGGGCCAGTGCACCTGAGGCACAGCCACCGCCGAGTCAGTGGAAGCTTGCCTGCTCCTGTGATGCTGAACAGTTCCAGCGGTTTTCAGACAGACTCAGAAGAAAGGCCTGGTCATCTCTTTCCACACTCAGCCAGTGAAAGCCCCGTGGATCACAGCAGTCTGGCCCCATTATGCATGGGGTCACCATGAGTTGGAGCCCCACTTGATGGCAGCTAACAGTATTTGCTAGTTAGACCATTAGTCCTCGTGACAAATCTGTGATGTTACGAAAAAGAAAACGGAAGCTCAGAGACGCTAAGCAATTTGCCCAGGGTCTACAGCTAATAAATAAGGAGCAGAGGGAAGATTCAGCCCCAGATCTGACTCCATAACCTTTCTACTGGGCCTTATAGGAATATTGTAGACACCTCTGTTCTGGTTACCTAGTGCCGCTCTGACAAGAAATATACCACAAATGGGATGACCTTTAACAAACAGGAGTTTATTTATTCTCTTACAGTTCAGGAGGAGGCTTTAAGTCCAAGTTCAAAGTGCCAGGCCCTAGGAGCTGGGTGAAAGCCCCTTAACCTTGGGGTCCAGCTCTGCCTCCTGCTCCCGGCCCACTGGAGCTAGAGGTATTTCTTCACTCAGACAGCTGCTGGCTGCTGAAGCTGAGAAGCCCAAGGTTGACAAGTAAAAAGGCACAGTCCCGATGTTACCAAACTATATAGCAGGCCATTAATTTAAGTCCATTGTAAGTCCCAAGGTTGGCAGAGCATGGTAGGCTGCTGAACAACAACACGGCTACATACAGTATCCAAACGTGCCATAGCTCAAGACTATCCTCAAGGCTTCTGTTTATATACAGGAAGCAGACCACATCCCAAAGGCAGCTACTCAGCTGCTTGTGGTAGATCCCACCATGGAGTTGATTGCCAGTCTCATCATGGGTTATAACTACCACCAGCTGCCCAGCCACTCAACCAGGCCCAGCCAAGCTGACACACAAACATAACCACCACAATCTCCAACAGCTTGCAGTGCCTGGGGACTCCAGCCTTAGACAAGACAACCAGCTGGAGCCCAACCCTGAGGGTGCTTTTGGGAGGTAACTGGCAACAGGACAGTGGAGGGAGCAATCAGGGACAAGGAAGGAGCCCCCAAGCTGGGAGGCAAAGTAAAGGGGCACATTTTGTGTTTGCTGTGCGTGTGTCTGGGGCAGTCCTCAGAGCCAGCCTCAGTGCTGCTGCCTCTGCCCCCATCTCACAGATCAGATACTGGGACCTCAGTGAGTTTCAGCTGAGACTTGAACCCAGCCCTGTCTGACTCCAGAGCTGGAATGCTGAAGCGGGACCTGGTTTTACAGTGTTTCCCAGACCTTGTCATTTGTGGGAGCTCTGGTGGCGTAGTGCCTAAGACACTTGACTGCTAACCAGAAGGCTGGTGGTTCAAATCCACTAGCCACTCCTCGGACGGAAGGTTGGGTAATCTACTTTCATGGTGATACTGCTTCAGAAACCCAAGGAGGGGCTGCTATGAGTTGGATCTGACTCAATGGCAGTGAGTTTAGTTTCTGGTTTTTGGTTGTCATTTGCAGTGTACCTCCCTGATTTTTAACATATCTCTGGTGGCATAGTGGTTAGGGCATGTGGCTGCTCACCCAAAGGTTGGTGGTTTGAACCTACCAACTGCTCTGTGGGAGAAAGATGAGGCAATCTGCTTCTGTAAAGATTTACAACCTTGGAAACCCTATGGGGCAGTTCTGCTCTGTCCTATTGAGTCGTATGAGTTGGAACAGACTCAGCAGTAGCTGAATGTATCCTTGTACTTACTTCATGTTGTTGTGTGCAGTTGAGTTGATTCCTACTCAGGCCAACCCCGTGTATGGCGGGTAGATCTCCTCCAGAGGATTTTCTTGGATGTAATCTTAACGGAAGCCGATTGACAGGCCTTTTCTTCTGTGATGCAGCTCGGTGGGTTCGAACTACCAACCTTTTGATTACCAGCTGAGCACAAAGTGCACTACTCAGGGACCTATGTACTTTTTGTGTGTGTGTGTGAGTGTGATTTGGGTGAAGGTTTATAGAGCAAATTCACTTTCCATACAGCAGGTCACATACACTTTGTCTCATGATATTGACTACAATTTACCCCCATTCAACATCTCCCCTCCCACTTCCTCCCGATAGTCACTTCTTCCTTTGTCCATCCCTCCATGCACCCCTGCCCCCAGAACTGTTTCCCTGTGCATAAACAGCCCTTCTTTCTCCCATGATTGATCTCTCCAAGGAGTGTATCTACCCAATGTAAATACTCAGCTCGGGTGCCTGTCTTATGTTTGGCTGGAAGCCACAGGTGTGGGTTCAGTTCCAGACCTGCAGGGCAGCTAGGGGCCATAGTCTCAGTGGTTCCACCAGAACCTATTTAGTTAATACTCTCTTTTAAATCAATCCACTTTTTAAAAGTCCTATAGTATTATGTCTATTATTCTAAAGTATGTCTTTGGAATCCTGGGTTGATACGCTACACACACAAACATAAACAAATGTATCCTACGTATGTAGCTCTGTGCCTCAAGTTGATTGCACTCCAGTGCCTCACAGGGTTTCCTGGGCTGTGACCTTCTCTGGACAGTGTCAGGTCTTTTTCCCCATGGAGCTGCAGAGTGGGTTGGAATTGTAGACCTTTTGGTTAGCAGCCAAACGCTTAATCTTTGCATCAACAGGCCTCCTTTCTATAATCTAAACACATGTTTCTAACATGCATTCAGATAACACTGGTGGTTCAGGGGTAGAATTCTTGCCTTCATGTGGGAGAACCAGGTTTGATTCCTAGCCAAGGCGCCCCATCCGTAGCCACCGGCTGTCTGCTGGTGGAGCCTTACATGTTACTATGATGCTGAACAGGTTTCAGAGGAGCTTCCAGATTAAGACAGACCAGGAAGAAAGGACTGGTGATCTATCCAGTGAAAACTCTGGAGATTCCAACGGTCTGATTCACAACCTACCACGGGAGCAGCCCAGGACCGAGCAGTGTTGGCTCACTCTGCACGGGGTCACCGTGAGTTGAGGTCTGAGTCGATGGCACTGAACAACTGTGTGAAGAATGAGAAGACATCCCGGGTACTACCTGGAGCAGCTTGAGCTCCTCCCGTGCTACATATATGCCATACTTCAAGAAATTGCTTCTCTGTCTTCTGAACACAACTCTGACTAACTTTTCTGAATAATTTCTTCCTGTCCCATTCCATGCCTTACTTTCAAAACCAAACCAAACTCAACCGCCATCAAGTTGACTCTGACTCATAGCAACCCCCTTGGGTTTCCAAGGCTGTAAATCTTTATGGAAGCAGATCACACCATCTTTCTCCCACAGAGTAGCAGGTGGGTTTGAACTGCCGACCTTCTGGTTAGCAGCCGGATCCTTACCCACTGCACCACCAGAGCTCCTTATGCCTCACTTTACTCATCTATGAAAGTGGGGAAGTTGGATTTCAGAGACTTCTGTTGTAATTAACATGGACAGAGGTGTAAGAGTTCATAGCATCTTGGCCTGGCTGCCCTCTTGGCAGATTCAAGTCTGAATTTATCCAGCCACGTAGGAGCCATCAGTCCTCAAGGGCAAACTCACATTAGCTGGACTCATAGGATGCTAATCGGTAAACCAGAGAGACGAATATGTTACTTAACCTTGAGTCTTGAGCAGTCTACTGTGCTGGTGTTCTCTGCTAGTGGAAATGCAGACTTCCTGGCCAGCGCTAGAGTAGGCTTGGGAAACTTTCTAAGCCGGCTGTTTCAGAACAGAGAAGCCCACAGTGCAGTGGAAAAAAGCGTTAGCGTTGGAGGTGGCCTTGAATTTGAGCGTGAGCCTGCTCATAAGAAGCTATGTGACTGTGAGTTACTGCTTTGCTCCTTGGAGCCTCATCATCTGTAAAATGGGGATCATCATACTCACTTTGTGGAGTTGTGAGGATTAAATGAGATCCTGTATGGAAAAGCCTGGTCCATAGGAACCAAAACCAAACCAAACCAGTTACCATCAAGTCAATTCCAACTCATGGTGACTGTGTGTCAGTGGAACTGTGTTCCATAAGGTTTTCAGTGGCTGATATTTTTGGAAGTAGATTGCCAGGCTTTTCTTGGAGTATGTGGGTGACATAAATGGTTAATGTGCTCAACTACTAACCGGAAGGTTGGTGGTTCAAGTCCATCCAGAGACACCTTAGAAGAAAGGCTTCTCCTTCTGAAGAATCAGCCATAGAAAATCTACGGAGGACAGCTCTGCTCTGACACAGATGGGGACCTCATGGTGCATAGGAGATGTTCATTCGTTGAGAGCTAGTGGGATTATTATTATTTAAAAATAATTTTTTAAAAATTGTGATTTGGGTGAAAATTTACAGAGCAAATTCACTTTCCATACAGCAGTTCACACACACTTTGTCTCATGACATTGACCACAATCTACCACAATGCAGCAGCTCCCCTCCCACTTCCTTCCGACAGTCACCTCTTCCCTGTGTCCATCCCTCCATGCACTTCTGCCCCCTGAGCATCTCCCTGTGCATAAATAGCCCTTCTTTCTCCCATGATTGTTCTCTCCAAGGAGTGGATCTACATCAGGTACATGCTCAACTCATATGCCTGTCTTTTGTTTGGCTGGAAGCCATGGGCATGGGTTTGATTCCAGACCTGAAGGGCAGCTAGGGGCCTTAGTTCAGTGGTTCCACCAGGCTCTATCAGACCAGCAAACCTGATCCCCCCCTCCTTTTTCTTCCCCCCAAATGATTTTGAGTTTTGTTCCACATTATTCTCCCTCTCTATCCAGGATCTCCTACATAGATCCCCTCTGAGTGTTTGACAGTGGTATCCAGGCACCATCTAGTTCTTTTTTTTTTTTTTTTTTTGTGATTGGGGTAAAGATTTACAGAGCAAATTCACTTTCCATACAGCAGTTCACATATACTTTGTTGCATGTCATTGACCACAGTTTACCAGAATGCCAACAGCTGCCCTCCCACTTCCTCCCCACAGTTACCTCTTCCCAGTGTCCATCCCTCCATACTCTCCTGCCCCCTGAGCTATCTCCCTGTGCATAAGCAGCCCTTCCTTCTCCCATGATTGTTCTCTCCAGGGTGTGTGTCTACTTGAGGTAAATGTTTAACTCACATGCCTGTACCTTGCTTAGCTGGAAACCACAGGTGTGGGTTCAATTCCAGACCTGAAGGGCTGCTAGGGGCCATAGTCTCAGTGGTTCATCATCAGGCTCTATTGGACCAGCAAACCTGGTCCCCACTATCTTTTTTTTTTTTCCCCTCCAAATGATTTTGAGTTTTGTTCCACATTATTCTCCCTCTCTATCCAGGATCTCCTACATAGATCCCCTCTGAGTGTTTGACAGTGGTATCCAGGCACCATCTAGTTCTTTTGGTCTCATAGTCATATAGGCTGCAGATCGGATGGTGTACCAGTCTCTAGGGCTAATTGTTTCCATGAATTTTGGTTTTCTTCATTCTTCTTTTCTCTTGATGAGGAGAGACCCATCGTTGCATCTAGATGGCAGCTTGCTAGCTTTTAAGATCCCAGTTGCTACTCGCCAAAGTAGGAGATGGAACAATGTTTTGTATAGTATGTTATGCCAATTGACCTTGATGTCCCCTGCGACTAAGGTCCCAAGCCCACAGGATCAACTACTCAGTCGCTCTGGGTAGCTGGCTGTGACCAAGCAGTGACCACAACCTAGGCACCATCTAGTTCTGCTAGTCTCATGGTCATATAGGCTGCGGATTGCATGGTGTACCAGTTGCTTGGACTAATTGTTTCCATGAATCTTTGGTTTTATTCATTCTTTTTTGTTCTGGACGAGGAGAGACCCATCGTTGCATCGAGATAGCTGCTTGCAAACTTTTAACATCCCAGTTGCTACTTGCCAAAATAGGAGGTAGAACAATTTTTTGTGTAGTATGTTATGCCAATTGAGCTTGATGTCAAAAAACCCACTATGGTTAGTGGGCTTATTTTTGAGATAATTTGTCATTTAATTATGACAGATTTCAGAGCTGGGCCAGCATCTAATTCAAGGGCTGCAAACTCATGCCAATGGGGGCCAGGCAGATAATAATAATCATGCAAACCAGGGCAGGTGTAAGATGGCAAATGCCTGGGAACTGAAGAAGAGGTAAAGACATGGGTGATCTTGAAAGGCAAACCATGATGAAAAGGGGTGGCCTCCACCTACCCCCAGCAGTGGTCATCTTTCGACCTTTTAAAGAGAAGCCAGAAATCCGGAGTTTTATGTACTGTCTCCTGATTTTAAACTGGCACCCAATTAAAATTTACAGCACTACAAGGGCAACACTGTGAGCCAAACAAAACATGTGTGCAGTCAGTGCTGGTCACCTGTTTGCAGCCTCGGGTCTAAATTGCCTTTGCATTTCTTCCTGCTTTGTCCACTCTCCCAACATAGCATGGCATGCAGTAGATGCCCGGTGAGGAGAATGAATAAACAGTGCAGACGAAAGCTGCAGAACCGATCAACAGGGTTCTGCACACTATGCCCGTGTGGCACACCAGTCCAGGAGGGTTGAGATCATCCGCTTCTAATGCCAAATGTGTGGTGGATAATAAACCCCACTCTGCCTGCCAACCGCGTTCTGTAGGAATCTCAGCTTCCCTTCCCTGATCAGTCCAGACCCCGGTTGCTCTACTCAGCCCTTCTCTAATCTCCATTCACCCAGGGCTAGGTCCTCGGGTACTGGCCCCCTTCTCACAGACTCCAGGGGAAGGGCTATCATTAATCTAGCAGAAAAAAAAAGATGGAAACACATAGGGTGCGGCCCAGGAGGCTCAGTGCAAAGCCTCCATGTATCCTTCTGGGAGCAGATGTTCACTCTTAATACCCAGGAGGCTCCACTGAGCCTTTTTTTCCAAGGTGTCGATTGGCCTTGTTACATGGTCACCATAGATTACATCATGTCTCTTGAGGTTTAGTCAGCATCAGGCCTCCAGGTGGTCCCTTTTGGGCTGGTGAGCCCCTACTCATCGGCCTCAGGTGTGGTTCAGCTCTCAGGAACCAGGACCAGAGGCCAAATTGTTGACTGTAGGGGGGTGCAGACGAGGATCACACCTGTGGAGGATAACGCCTGTGGCAAGTGCTGAAATAGTGCGCCTGTCCAAACATCTGACACCCACCTTTTAGATAACTTCACCATAATACGAGCTCAAAAGCACAAGTCAAGCTTGTAAATCTTTTACTCAACACATGATGGCACTACGTGAAAGTTACAACTGCATCTTGCTTGCTTTCACTGATAAAAAGCGGTCTAGGATGGGCTCAGAGTCAGTTTTTCAGTGTCTTTCTGCACTCAGTAGAGCCAGGTCATACAGTCTGCCGTGACCCACGTAGTTGTTGTTGTTGTGTGCCGTCAAGTCGGACCCGACTCAGCTACCCCTCCTTGGGTTTCCAAGGCAATATCACTACGGCAGTAGATTGCCCCATCTTCCTTCTGAGGAGTGACCGGTGGGTTTGAACCAGCAGCCTTCTGGTTAGCAGTCAAGTGCCTTAGGCACTACGCTACCAGAGCTCCTCCTTGACCCAATAGAGGCTCTCAAATACGAAAGTATTAGTTTTAACTTGCTGAATGGTCTCACAGCTGGTGATGGAAACTGGGGGATGATTAATAGACACCACTCAGTGGCACCCCCTTCAAGTGGCACCTAGGGCACATACCATACTTGCTATATGCCTCTGGGGGTGGGGGGGCACACCTTGCACTCGAGAAATGCACAATGACCATAAAGATCACAAAATTAGGGGGCTGGCCCGAACCCCAAAGGCTTCGTGGTCCAAACCCCTAACCACTTGGTCCAGGTGCCTGAGCATCCTCTCAGTCTCCCTGGCAGCTGGCACCACAGGAATTCCTCATGCCCAAGGCAGCCCCTTCCTGGCTTGGCCAGCACTCAGTACCTGAAAGTTCTTCATGGTCACATCAGTTCAGCCATGCACACCTTTTGGATGTTTGAAGTGAGGGTCTTTGTCCACGTCTGAGCCTCGGTGCAGATGCCCCCCGCTCCAAGCATCTAGGCTCTAAAACATCCCCATTGTATTCTCTTCACAGCATCTGTCACCTTTTTTGAACTTTTTATGGTGGTTTTTGGTGGAAGTTTACAGAGCACATTAGTTTCCCGTTCAATAATTTATACACAGTTTGTTTTGTGATGGTTGCAGTCTCTTCAATGTAAGAGCACTCTTCTCACTTCCTCTCTGAGTTCCTCATTTCCATTCGTCCTTCGCTGCTGCCCCTTCCTGCCTTCTGAACTTCGGTTTTGGGCAAATGCTGCCCTTTTGGTCTTGTGGGGGCATTGCCACTCTTGCAATCAGCATCCATTTGCTTTCTTGTCTAATATGAACTAATGGGAGTGGAAGACTTCCTGTCTTTTTCACTGTGGGGTCCCCAGCACCTAGAATCCAGTGGGGACCCTCCAGGAGAGCCAGCCTTTTTCCTTTCTCAGCTGTTCCAGGAACACCACCTCTTGGCCCACTTTCTCCAGTTGAATCCTGAGGACCCTACGGTTTAGTCATTCTTGGCTACCTTTTGTAGCTAAGGTGTCCAAGGCTCAGAGAGGAAGCTACTTGTCCAAGCTTGCACAGCTTGTAAAGATGGTGGTGGGAATTCAGACCCTAGTCTGTCCCCTCCCAGGTGTGTCCTGAGCTTGCCCTTGGCAGTGAGGGAGGGGCAGCCACCATGGGGGACTGACTGTTGAATCAAGTGAATTCCTCCTCCTTCCCCGTCCCCTCGCCTTTCTCATCACCTTGTCACAGTTCAAAGTCGGAAGCCTGCCTCAGGACAGGTCCTCCAGGTGAGCTGCAGAAGGGTCCTAGAGGGCAGGCCTCGGTTTTGGCATCTGCAGAACGGAGGTATTCTCTTGGGTCACTCAGCGGTGTTGTGAACTGATGAAGTAACTGTTTAGGACAGTGCCCAGAACGTGGTAAGCGTTCCATAAATATTATTACCCGCATGCTGTTTGTTGGGGAAGCTTTCTCTAAGCTTTAAGTGAATTCTTGTTACATCCTTTAGAGCACCAATCCCTGACTCTGTGCCCAGATTTGGAGATGCTTCTTGTTCAGGGTCTACAACCCTCTAAGTTTGGATATAAAGTGAATATTAAACCCAAACTAGTTGCCATTGGGGAGCTCTGGTAGCATAGTGGCTAAGACACTTGCCTGCTAACCAGACGGCTGGCGGTTCAAACCCACCAGCCACTCCTCGGAAGGAAGGTTGGGCAATCCTACTTCTGTAGTGATACTGCCTCGGAAACCCAAGGAGGGGTCGCTATGAGTCGAGTTTGACTCGACGGCACATAACAACAACAACAACAACAGTTGCCATTGAGTTGATTCTGATTCACAGTGACCCCATGTGTGTCAGAGAACAGCTATGCTCCGTAGCGTTTTCTGTGGCTGATGTTTTGGAAGTAGACTGCCAGGTCTTTCTTCCAAGGTGCCTGTGGGTAGACGGAACCCTCCAACCTTTTGATTAGCAGCAGGAAGAGTTATCCATTTGCACACCCGGGTGACTACTGTGTTTGAGCTAGAGGATTCACACTGGATATGTGGCTCCTGGGAGTCTCACCATAATTTATGGAACCTCACCCTCAGCCTGCACCAGAGCAGGCATGACTCCAAGCCACCCAAAGTCACGCAGTTGTCAGTAAATCAGAAGCAGGCGTTTTGAACGAAAGACCTCATCCCCGGCCGCTCCCCGCTTGGTCCAGCTGCACCTGTCCTCATGTGCTAAGTGCCCTCCTGCCCTCCCACTTCAGTTGAGAACACCAGCAGCGTCACCCAGGACCAGTGGCCTCAGTGGATCAGCTGTGACTGGCAGGACGAGATGCTCAACCTGGGCTTCACGATTGGCTCCTTCGTGCTCAGCGCCACCACCCTGCCACTGGGGATCCTCATGGACCACTTTGGCCCACGGCCAATGAGGCTGATGGGCAGGTGAGCTAGGCTGTGGGGGCTGGAGGGTGCTGCTGGGGGTGGGGACCTCAGACTGCTCCCAGGCCAACCCTCCCACCTTCCTGGCGTCCCCACAGTGCCTGCTTTGCTGCATCCTGCACCCTCATGGCCTTGGCCTCTCGGAACACCGAAGGTGAGCTGCCTGGTCTCTTGTGCCCCCACAAGACAAGCATGGGTGGGATGAAGGCTGACACTGATCCTAACTCCCAAATGCCCTTATCCATACCTCTCCCCCTGCCCAGTTCTGTCTCCGTTGATATTCCTGGCACTGTCCCTGAATGGCTTTGGTGGTATCTGCCTAACGTTCACTTCACTCACTGTGAGTATGACTGGCCAGATCTGGCAGCCACCCAGGAGTGGGTGGGGGCAGTGGGAGTGGGAGAGGGGCCGAGTGCACCCGGTGGAATGGTGTGAGCTGCGGGAGACTGTGTGTTGGGGCTGGGGGTGGGATGGGGAGAGAGGGTTTGCATTGCTCAAGTCACAGCACAAACAAGACCTACAGTGTCCTTACCTCCCTGGAGATAGGGGAACAGGTGCCTCATAAACACGTAAAGGAAGAAATTATGTCAGCAGTCCGGAAGTGCTAGGAAGAATATGAAACTGGGTGATGTGATCGTGCCGGGGAGGGGGCAGCTGGAGACCGTGTGTCTGCCACTCTGTGGGGTGTGGGTGAGACGCTGTAGGGAAAGAGCACGGGTGGGCGGGTCCAGGCGTGTGAAGTTGCTGAGGCCTGACCATGTTCAGCCTACGGACAGACCTTTCACGTTGTGTATGTGTGTTACTGTAAAGGTAAGTGGGCATGTCTGTGAGTGTGTGAGCAAAAGGGTTAAGGGCTTGTGAATGTGTGTGTTCCTGGCTGGACTGGCCTCGGACTGTTTATCTCTGCTGAGGGCCGCCTGACGGCCAAACTTGCTGTTTTTGGCTGAATTTCACCTCACCCCAGCAGCCGCCTTGAACTCTAGGCGAGGACATTTCACAACTGAGGGAAGCAAATCCCTTCCTCCCCGTCCCTCTGCAGCCCTTCTCCACACTGTGCGCCTGGCTCAAGGCCCTAGAACCCCTCCTCTCCCAGCGAGGGGCAAGACCTCAAGCTGCTGCAGGCTCCCCGGGACTCGGGACTCTCGGGACTCGGCCGCCGCCCCGCCCCATTCCCCGCGCCCATAATCTGCAGCCAATGGCAGGGCCCCGCGCCTGCCCCGCCCCCGACCGCTGTGCTCTTGGGGACAACCAGTGCCAGGGCCCATAGGGTATTGGCGCTGGCCTGGTCCTCGCGCGCGCGGTGCTGAGCCGGCCTCTGCACCCCACCCCTCATGCTGGGTGGACACAGCGTCCACAGACCCTTCCCCTGGGTGCTGGTCACCCGCCCTGGCCCTGGCTCCCTTTCCGCGTGTTCTTGGCAACATGCCTTGCAGACACAAGGTGCCAGGGAAACCTCTGTCCGAGTTGGAGGCCAGTCTGGCTCCCCCTTCCCTTTCAGAGCCTCTTGTTAGATGGAGGGGGGGACGGCTCTTAACTCTCTGTGTTGCCCACCTTCCAAGGTCCTTGGGTGGCATGAGCGAGGTTTGGACTCAACTTCTAAAGGTTACTAGTTCAAACTCGCCCAGCCTGCCGAGGAATAAAGACCTGGAAATCTGCTTTCGTAAAGATTGCAGCCAAGAAAACCCTTCAGAGCAGTTCTAATCTGCCACACGTGGGTCATCGTGAGTTGGAATTGACTCAGCAGCATTGGGTCTAGGTTTGTGTGTGTGTGCCTACTGTCCTTCCCAAAGTTATTTCTTTGAAGGTCTGTAGCCTCACGCCTGGGAACAAGGAAAGTGGAGAGGGGTTGTCTAAGGCTATGGCATCTGGTGACATGGGAGGGGTTGGGGGGGTAGAGGGAGTGTTTCATAAAGGGCATAGTGACTTTGCCTTTTGCTCCCTCAGGGGTACTAGCTCAGGCCACCTGAGCAGAATATGCCATCAATTCATTCTCTGTTGGTGGGAGTTGTCAGCCTGGTCTGCTGCTTTTGGCTGAATTTCACCTCCTCTGGAGGCCTGGCCTGTCCCTTCTTTAGTCCCATGGTCACCTCCCTGGTCCTTCCATGACTTGTCCTGGCTCAGCAGATATTGTGGGCAGTAGGCTTTGGGGCTGCCAGGAGGATGGAGGCCACCACCTGAGGAGTCCCTGGGTAGCACACGTGGTTAAGCCCTTGGCTACTAGCTGAAAAGATGGTAGTCTGAACCCACCCAGAGGTGTCAGTGATCTTCCCAACGGTCACAGCCTTGAAAACCCTATGTTGCTATTCTTTTTGCACATGTAGGGTCGCCAAGAGTCAGAATCAAGTCTGACAAAGGCGAACAGCAGTGATCTGTTGTAGTGTCAGCCATGGTCACAGCCTGGGGACCTGGGAGAGCCAGAACCAGGGGAAATAGTCATTAGCTCACTCTGTGACCAGTCAGATGAGTTGGACTTCATTAGTGTTTCTTGAACACCTGCCCTGTTGGTTAGGGAGAAATGTCATACAATAAAGGGGTCCATAAATAACAAACTAAAACTTTTGGGGTAAAAGGAATAAAATGCATTGGAGGCGTCGCAGGAGGGGTCAGAGTTTGGTTCCCACACTGATTTTGCCTGAGAACTCTTCTGTTGCGTTGTGGGGGCTTAGTTCCAGGAGTTCACTTGGATGCTGTCAAGCTTCCTCAGGTGGGTCTGGGTAAGGTGAGGCCTAGGCTGCTGCCAGGACTGCCCCTGCTCACTGGCACTGCTCTCTTCTCCCCCAGCTGCCCAACATGTTTGGGAACCTGCGCTCCACTTTCATGGCCCTCATGATCGGTTCCTATGCCTCTTCCGCCATCACGTTCCCCGCTATCAAGGTATGGAGCTGCTGGGGGACCAAAGGGGGTTCCTCTTTGGTCCCTTCCCTTTATGACTGAGTGAGAGTCAGCCATAAATAAAAATGAAGTCCTGATACATGCTACACGCATGAATAAAACTTAAGACCATTATGTTGAGTGAAATAAGTTGGGCACAAAAGGACAACTATTGTATGATCTCACTCACATGACGTAGGCAGAGACCAAAGCTTCTTTCTTAGTGGTTACCAGGGGTGGGAGGGATGAGGGAAAGAGGTGGCATGATGAAGGGCTATGAGTTTCTCTAGGAGCTCTGGTAGCATAGTGGCTAAGGCACTTGACTGCTAACCAGAAGGCTGAAGGTTCAAACCCACCAGCCACTCCTGGGAAGGAAGGTTGTGCAATCTACTTCCATAGTGATACTGCCTCGGAAACCCAAGGAGGGGTCACTATGAGTCGGGTCCGACTTGACGGCACATAACAACAACAACAGCAGCATGACTTTCTCTGAAGAGTGGCAGCATAATATGGAAATGGACATGGTGGATGTGATTAATGTCATTGAATTGTATATTCAGAAATTGTTGAATTGGCAAATGTATTGTTGTTAGGTGTCGTCAAGTCAGTTTTCCACTCACAGTGACTCCATGTGACAGTAGAACTGTTCCCTAGGAATTTCCAGGCTGTGATCTTTGTGGAGACAGATTGCCAGGTCTTTCTGCTGCAGAGCTGCTGGGTGGGTTTGAACCACCAGCCTTCCAGTTAGCAACGTTTCACCATTTGTACCGCTAGGGCTCCTATTTATATTTTTGCCACAATTTTAAAACAGCAAACAACAGCAAAAGGAAAACTGGAGAGGGATGCCTGGTACGTGTAGTGACGTGATTCCTGCCACTCACGGGTTAGTTTCCACTGTCGCTCCCCGAAGCACTAAGGCATCATGGGATGAGTCCAGCCCTGCGGCTGACTAGTGGGTCTGCCTTGTCTGCAGCCTGCCTCCTGCTGGCCTTCCCTGTGTTCTCCGTCCAGGCCCTTATCATCTCTCCTGGGCCGGGGCAGCCTGTGTCAGCTGTTTCTGTGCCTCTGATCTTTCCTGTCTCTAGTCTGTCATTTACTGCCTTGGAAACCCAAAGGGGGTCACTATCAGTTGGAAATCGACTCAATAGCAGTGAGTTTGGTTTAGGAGCTCTGGTGCTGCAGTGCCTAAGGTATTTGACTGCTAACTGGAAGGCTGGTGGTACAAAGCCACTCCTCAGAAGGAAGGTTGGGCAATCTACTTCTGTAGTGATACCGCTTCAGAAACCCAAGGAGGGGTCACTGTGAGTCAGAATTGACTCGACAGCAGTGAGTTTGGTTTTGGTTAGTCTGTCGTGGGTCCCTGGCAGGTGCAAATCGTTAACATGCTTGCTGCTAACCGAAAGGTTAAAAGTTCAAGTCTAGCCTCAGGAGAAAGACCTGGAAATCTATATTAAAAATCAGCCATTGAAAACTTGGTGGCACGTGATTCTATTCTGATGCACAGGTGGTCACCATGAGTCAGAATCCACCTGATGGTAACTCGTCTAGTTCTTGGGTTTAGTCTGTCTTTTGCATGGCTTCTAGAATGATCTTTCACACACAGGCCTCGTTCACACATCCACTGAAAAGCCTCAGTGGTTCTGCTTTACCTACAGAGCGAAGTCCAACCTCTTCCCATGCTTTCAAGGCTCCAGCCTCCAGCCTCCATCAACCTGTTAAGGCCCTTCTCTTTCCACACCTCCCAGAGATGCTGGGTGACTTGGGTTCAAGGTCACAAAGGTGGTCTGTGCCAGGCTAGATCCTAGACAAATCAGCCTTGTGGGCCAAGAGCCAGCTCGGTGCAAGCTGGCGTCCCCATTTCATCCTCTGTCATGTGAAATCAAAGCACCCTTTCAGCTGGGCTGTGGTCTGCCTCTCAGACTCCTTGAACTTGGGCAGTTCATTTGCTAGTTTGGAGGGCACTTGCTCAGCATTCCCAGAGGAATTTGAGCGTGTTTGTGGGTGGGGTATGTTGCTCAGGTAGCAGTAGGCATGGAGGGTGAGCGGTTCTCCTTCTCAAGTAAGGGAGTGGGATTCGAGGACCCAGATCTAAACCCTCAAATTTGGGGGTGTGGCCCTTTGAGGCCCTGCCCTGCTTCCAGGAAAGAAAAAGTGTATCGCTCCCTGTGGTGCCCAGCACAGGTTGTCATGGAGCCAAAGGCCACACATCATCCCAGGTAGAGGATGCTGCGGAGGGGGGGCACAGGAGGAAGGAACAGAAACTGTGCACCGGCCGCCCCAGCAGCGGGGCCGACACGCTGGAACGGAATCCAGATCGATACAGAACCTTCTTGGCCTGGGGCTGGGCACACCTGCGAGGCCTGTGAAAGGCAAGATAAGACTTCTCACGCTACGTTTACCTTTCCTCAGTGAACTTTCCAGGAAGGGACAGCATCAGCATGGCTACTCCTGGCTCTGGGTTAACCTTGAGCTATAGTTTTCCTCTTTTGTAGATAATATGAAATGATATTTTGTATTTGTGAAAACAAACATGGAGGTTTATGGAGTCAAGGTAAAATGTGTGCACATATTACAGATGGGAGCTCTGGTGGCATAATGCCTAAGGCATTTGACTGCTAACCAGAAGGCTGGTGGTTCAAACCCCACCAGCCACTCCTCAGAAAGAAGATTGGGCAGTCTATTTCCGTAGTGATGCCACCTTGGAAACCCAAGGAGGGGCTGCTATGAGTTGGATCTGACTCGAGGGCAGTGCGTTTTGTGAGTTATATTACAGATGATAACGGAGACTTCAAACACATTGGAGCTGGGGCCGGCTGCTTCACCACTTTGTAGGAACTGATTCATGCTTCTTTAGGGGGCTTGGGTGAAAGGGAAGATGATCTTCCAGGTGTGGCTCTAACTTCCGGCCTTGGGTTCTTCACCTGTAAACTGGAGAAGGAGTGGAGTAGGAGAGACCTTCTCCAAGGCCCCGGAGTCCCGGGTTCTCCCCCAGGCTGGAAGGGGCTGGAAGACATGATGTCAAATGAAATCAAAGTGCCCTTTCAGCTGGGCCGTGGTCTGCCCCTCCGACTCCATGAGTTGGGACACTTTGTTGGCTGGTTTCAAGGGCTCTTGCTCACCACCCCCAAAGGAGTTTGAGAGTGTGCGTGGGTGGGGTGCTTCCCACCCTCAGGCCCGCCCCCCCCCCCACAGCTGATCTATGATGCCGGGGTGGCCTTCGTGGTCATCATGTTCACCTGGTCCGGCCTGGCCTGCCTCATCTTCCTGAACTGTGCCCTCAACTGGCCCAGCGAAGCCTTTCCAGCCCCTGAGGAGGTTGATTACACGTGAGTGTGGGGTGCGGTGGTGAGGAGGGGGCTCTCCTCGCTGCAGTGGGGGAGGCCAGGAGGCCTGTAGTGTGATGGACAGAATCAGCTTTGGAGTCAGAGAGCTCCGGACTGGGTTCTCTGCTCGGCGGAGCAGCTGGGTGCAAAGCTCAGCTGTCTCATCTGTGTCTCACGTGCAGATGTTTTGAGTAATAGAGCTGGTTCGTAGCGGGTGCTCACAACACAGTGGCCGTCGCAGTGGTTGTTATCCTTACGAGGTTTGGTAGGAGGGACCCAGCAGCGGCACAGAGGACAGACATGTGAGCCCGGAAGGGAGATAGCGGAACACATCAGTGTGACAGTCGAACAGCTGCCATTTATCGAGTGCCTACTGTGCTTTGCCTCCTGCTGTTGTCAGGCAGCCCTATGATGGGAGTTTTATTATGAACTCATTTTACAGGTGCAGAAGAGAAAGGGTCGGGGAGCAAAGGTCATGCCATTGTAAGGGGCAGGTGACTCTTTAAGGCCGGAACTCTGCTGTCTGACTCCGGAGTCTGGGTTCCTAATGCCGCCTCCTCCTTGGGAATGACCCAAGAAAAATGACTCATCTGCACTTCACTTCTTAGGCACCTCTGCTAAGCCCTGGACCGGGCGCTGAGCAGCCCACATAGGGCCTGGCCTAGACGTGGCTGTGCTGGGTCAAGGGATTCTCAGAGCCCCTGGCACAGGCTGGGCCAGCCTCCTAGAGGCAGGCTGGCTGGTGGGGTGGTCCCTGTGTGGCTGGTTCTCACACGCTCTGGCTTGGCCACTGGCAGGAAGAAGATCAAGCTCAGCGGGCTGGCCCTGGACCACAAGGTGACAGGTGACCGCTTCTACACCCACGTGACCACTGTGGGCCAGCGGCTAAGCCAGAAGGCCCCCAGCCTGGAGGAGGGGGCTGATGTCTTCATCTCGTCCCAGGACGTTCGTGGCACCTCGGAAAACGCTCCCGAGAGTGAGTGTCTGGCTGAGGTGCCCGCCTTGGGGGTGGGGACGGTTGGTCCTCACGCCAAGAGAACACTGGTGTTGGAGCACTCCTTCCACGCTCACAGGACGACCCCGTGATGTAGGCGGTGGCGTGCCTCCCATTTGTTGTAGGTATCGGCGAGTCGATTCCAATCCTCAGTGACCCCATGTGACAGAGTAGGATTTTCCATGCTGTGTGGTATAGATAGCAGTTAAGGCGTTTGGCTGCTAAGCAAAAGGTCAGTGGTTTAGAACCCACAAGCCGCTCTATGGAAGAAAGATGGGGCAGTCTGCTTCCGTAAAGATTTACAGCCTTGGAAACCCAGTGGGGGTTGCTGTGAGTTGGAATCAACTCAGTGACAGTGTAGCATAGTGCCTAAGGCACTTGACTGCTAAACAGAAGGCTGGCGGTTCAAACCCACCAGCCACTCCTCGGAAGGAAGGCTGGGCAATCTACTTCCGTAGTGATACTGCCTCGGAAACCCAAGGAGGGGTCGTTAATGAGTCGGGTCCAACTCGATGGCAAATAACAACAACAACAGTGACGGTGAGTTTGTTTTTTGGTTTTGGAATCGTAACAGGAGCAGCTGGGGGTGGTTTGAACCACCAACTCGTTGCCTTGCAGCTGAGCCCTTACCCATTGCACCACCAGGACTCCTTAGGCACTCTGTCTACAGATGAGGAAATCAAAGCTCAGAGAACTGTGGGAAATTCAGAACAGGGGTACCCTGCTGATTCGTGGGATGGGAGAAGGAGGAGCTGCCAAAATGTGGGCATGGTCTCCAGGCCTGGGGAACAGCTGGTTCCTTCAGAGACCTCTGCCCTCTCTGACCTTACGTCAGATGCAACCAGGAGAGTAGCTAGCTGGGGGGCCCCCTGCTGGCCCCAGGAGGAACTGCCCTCTCCTTGCTTCCCAGGGAGCCAGTGGGGTGGTCAGGGACCTTCGGCTTGGGTCACTTCCCAAGGTGCCTGGGACCCCCCAGACTGTCTGCTCCACCACTTCACGGAAGGAGCACGGGTCTTGGAGCCAGGAGATGGGGCTCTGAGGCTCGGCTCCGCACTTTCCAACCTTGTGACTTGGGTAGGTCACTCACCTGTGCTTTCACTGCTCAGCACTTCCTCATCTTTTTACCTGATGTGAAAAACGGCCCAGGGAACTTAGTGTGAGGGTCGAATGGAGTCACGGACGTGGCAGCTCCACAAACTGCAAAGCGGTGCCCAGGCCTGAGGGGCGTTATTACCTCCACTGCTGACCCACCTGGCAGAGTGGTAAAGGCACAAGTTCAAGTCACACCGACCTGCCGCTCCGGCCATCATTTCACCTCTTGGCGCTGCAGTTTCCTCATCTGTAAAATGGGATGAAAACGATGGTTGTAAGATTTGACCAAATGGCATAATATGTGCCAAGAGTGTAGCATGTAACCAAACCAGACCAGATGCTGTTGGGTTGATTCCAACTCATGGTGACTACATGTGTGTCAGTCGAACTGTGTGCCTTGTTGTTGTTGTTGTTATGTACCGTTGAGTCAGACCCCACTCATAGCGACCCCTCCTGGGGTTTCAGAGGCAGCATCACTATGGAAGTAGATTGCATCATCTTCCTTCCGAGGACTGGCTGGTGGGTTTGAACCGCCAGCCTTCTGGTTAGTAGTCGAGTGCCTTAGGCACTAGGCTACCAGAGCTCCCCTGTGTGCGTTAGGGTTTTCCTTTTTTCTTTAAATTTTATTTTGTTGTCTGAAAATATACACAGCAAAACATGCACCTACTCACCAGGGTCTACGTGTTCAACTCGGGGATATTGATAACATTCCTCAAGGTGTGCGACCGTTCTCACCCTGCTTTTCCTAGTTGTTGGTCCCCCAGGAATATAAACTCACTGCCCACCAAGGTTCCTCTCTAATCTTTGGAATTGCTGTAGTCAACTTGATCCCGTGTAGGTAGTTCTTAAAAGAGTGTAATGTTCAAGGCAGACCATTATTACTAGTTAAGCTAAAGTATTGCTCAGGATGACTTCAGGGGATAATTTTGGTTTAAGTTTTAAAGATGAACTCAGGGCAGTAGATTCAGGGGTTCATCCACTGCATGGCTCCAGAAAGTCTAGAGCTCCCTAGGGTTTCTGAAGATTGGACAGTCTACTTCCATAGTGATACTGCCTCGGAACCCAAGGAGGGGTCGCTTTGAGATTTGAGATCCCACTCGACGGCAGTGAGTTTGGTTTGGTGTTTTTTTTTTTTTTTGGTTAATTTTTAAAAGTAGATCACCGGGCCTATCTTCCCAGGCACCTTTGGGTGAACTCACTGCCGACTTTAGGCTAGTAGCCGAGTGCATAACGGTTTGAACCACCCAAGTACTCCAAAAAACTCACTGCCGTCGAATCAGATCCAACTTATGGCGATCCCTCCTTGGGTTTCTGAGGTGATATCACTGCAGAAATAGATTGTCCAACCTTCCTTCTGAGGAGTGGCTGGTGGATTTGGACCTCCAGCCTCTTGTTAGCAGTCAGATGCCTTAGGGACTATGCTACCAGAGCTCCTGTGTAGCACATAGTAAGTGCATAATGAATAGTAGTGAGAGGGAAACCTGGTCTTGACTCATGGCCAACGTACCTCATGTTCAGCCACCACTTGTCTGTGGTGGAGATGTCTGTGTTGCTGAATAAGTTTCAGCAGAGCTTCCAGATAAGACAGACTAGAAAGAAAGGCTGGTGACCTACTTCCAAAAATCAGTCCGTGAAAACCCTGTGGGTCACCATGATGTGATCCCCAACCAATCATGGGGTGGTACAGGACACTTCCATTGTGCTTGGGGTCACCATGAGTTGGGCCAACTCAGTGGCAGCCAGCACCAACAAAGTGTATCAAAACCAAACCAAACTCACTGCCATCAAGTTGATTCCGACTCCTAGTGACACCTTTTGGGTTTCTGAGGCAGTAAATCTTTATGGAAGTAGATTGCCCAGTCTTCCTTCCACTGAGTGTCTGGTGGGTTTGAACTACCACCTTTCTGGTTGGCAGTCAGATGCCTTAGGAATTATGCCACCAGAGTTCCTTCCAACAGAGCATAGGTCACCTGAAAGTGTTCAGCTGAGACAGTCATGGAGCTGAGTAAGAACTTGGAGGCCAATGAGTCTGAACCCTGAACCTCTTATTTTACCACGGAAGAAGCCAGCCCCAAGGAGAGATAGCCCTCCAAATGCACAGAGTTAATATCAGAGCCTCCATCAGAACCTTGTGCACTGGGACAAGTGTTATATGGAAGGCCTGGGGCTCAGGGGTGCCCCCTGCTGTCTTCCCAGAGTCCATCCCTTTCCGCAAAAGTCTCTGCGCCCCCATTTTCCTGTGGAGCCTCCTCACCATGGGTATGACCCAGCTGCGGGTCATCTTCTACATGGCCGCCATGAACAAGATGCTGGAGTACATTGTGATTGGTGGCCATGAGCATGGTGAGGCACTGCTGAGCCCACTGGGGGCCGGGGGGCAGGGAGGGCCACCCTGGCTGAGCACCTCTCACCTCGGCTTTCCCCCTACCCACAGTGACGGACGAGCTGAGACAAAGGGCAGCAGAGACAGGTAGGGGTGAACGCCGGGGCCCTTGCCCACGCCACAGGGGCAGGAACCCTCTGTGCCTGGACCCTCCCTTGTCACCCTGGGCATTTTGGGGAGCTAGGAACCTGGGATCAGAAGCTTCTTTTGGAACTTGCTGTTCCTCCACTCGAAGTGGGTGTCACTTGCCCACTGGGCTGCTGGCGTCCATTGGGCCAAGTCCTGACCCCACTTTCCTTTCCCCCCTGCCCAGTTGGGGTCTTCTCCTCCATCTTTGGGGCCATGCAGCTATTGTGCCTTCTCACCTGCCCCCTCATTGGCTACATCATGGACTGGCGGATCAAGGACTGCGTGGACGACCCCACCGAGGGCACTGCCCTTGGAGACGCCAGGTGACCTGGACAGGATGGTGACAGCAAGAAGTCAGATGGGGTTTCATCTTTTATGTGCTTTCACATCCAACCTCTTATTTCTTGATCCCGAGAGCCCATTTTACAGATGAGGATACTGAGGCTAAGAGGGCTTGATTTTCTTAGTAAGAACCACCAACGTTGAGTGCTGACTGGGCACTGAGCACCTCCCCTTGTCTCATTTAGTCCCCATGGCAGCTTTCTGAGGCAGAGACATTGTTATCCCCACTTCACAGATGGGGAAGCTGAGACACAGAAAGGTTGACACGTAACTTACCCAAGCTCCAGAGGCTGTAATACCGAGAGTACCCTTAAATTCTTCTTAGGGCTGGGAAGAGATGGATCTGGTGCAAATGGTATCTACTGCTTATAACAAATACACCAAAACCTGGCATCTTAAGAGAACAAACATTTATTATGTCACATAGTTTCTGGGGGTCCGGCAGGAACCTGGAAATGACTGAGCTGAGTGGTTCTGGTTCAGGTCTCCCCTAAGCCATCGTTCAGACTGTCCGTCAGGGCTGCAGTCACCTGACGTACTGACTGAGGGAGAGCCTGCTTCTTTGCTGGCTCACATGGCCAATGGCAGAAAGTCAGCTCCCCTGCACAAGCCCGGCTCCCTGGGGCTGCTTACAGCATGACAGCTGGCTTCCCCCCGAGCAAGAGACGAGCTTGAGAGAAGGCCCTGAGATGGAAGCCACAGTGTCTCTTACAAACTAATTTCAGAAGTGACATACCCTCACTTCTGCTACATTCTGCTGGTTGCAGACACCACCGCGGTACAGCATGTGGGAGGAACCACACAAGGTGTGAATACCAGGGCAGGGACCCCTGGAGGCCATCATGGAGGCTGGTTACCACCCTCGAGGTGGCTCTTACTCTTTTTGTGCTAATCTGGATAGTCCCTGTTTGTCCTGCAAGGATGGAAGACGAGGGAGGAGGGAAGGCATACATGGAACAGTCTGGCGGCTTCCCTTCCTGCCCCAGCCCAGGCACCCAGGCTTCTTCCTCTGCTCCTGATGGCCAGCTTCTATCAGCCAGCACAGACGGGCAGCCTGCCCTCACCCCAGCCCACTGCCTTCGCCAGTGGGCCAACCCCAACAGGTCTTGATCATGCAGAAAGAGAGGGGAGAGAGAAGCTTACTGGGAAGCCAGGGGTCAAGTTGCTGCCCTTAGAGCAGGACTGCTCCCCTTAGGCTGCACGGTGGCCAGTGTGCACGAGAAACCTCTGGGGTACTTGTCAAAATGCAGTTTCCTGGCCCCCAGTCCTGAGAGTGTGGAGTCAGGGGCAGAGTCTGGGAAGCTGCGTGTTTAAGCAAGCCCCCAGGTAATGCTGGTATGTGGCAGGGAGCATGTGTGGGGAAGTCGTTTTCTATCTCTGCTGCTGCCCCCACGGCCTTCAAGTTGCCCGCACACCTGCAGGGGGAGGGCCTGGGCTGGGCGTCAGCTGCCGGGGAGGTACAAGCAACAGCCTGGAACTGCCTTCCTCCTCAGGGACGGGATGGCCACCAAGCCCACCCAGCTGCCGCGCTATCGCAAGATCCAGAAGCTCACCAATGCCATCAACGCCTTCACCCTGACCAACCTGCTGCTCGTGGGGTTTGGCATCACCTGCCTCATCAACGACTTACATCTCCAGGTACCCACTTCCCCTCCCTCCTTCCCCCTGTCTACCTCTTTGAGTCCATTCCGATTCATAGGGACCCTAGAGGGGGTAGAACTGCTGCCCCACAGGGTTTCCAAGATTGCCACGTCTTTCTCCAGTGCAGTGGCTGGTTGGTATAAACCACCAACCCTTTGGTTAGCACTTAACCACTGCACCACTGGGGCTCCTCCTTTCTGTCTGCAGGGCTCTGCAGTGGGCTGGCCCTCCATCACTTGCTCTTGGGGACTCCAGGTTCTCGTCCTCCCTGTCTGCCTGTCTTCCGGGTTCTCCAGGAAGTGTCTCAGGGTGTGGGTTGGAAAGGGGCTTGGCATGTGTGGACGGGCTCAGCATGGTTCTGATCCTCTCTTTGCAACCCCTCCCCCATTCCTCCTGCCTGCACACTCTCTCGTAACCTCCCTGTTCTGGGCTTGGTTTCAGTTTGTGACCTTCGTCCTACACACCATGGTTCGGGGCTTCTTCCACTCTGCCTGCGGAGGCCTCTACGCTGCCATGTGAGTCAGCTTGGGCATGCTGCCCCGAGCCTTCTCCCCTAACCAGAGAGTCCCAGAACAGAGATGAAAGGACTGGATTGGACTGCTCTGAATGTCCCCCCCACCTGTGTGTGCACACCCCTCCTCCCTAGCTCCCATCCTCGCTGCCAATACTGATGTCCCAGAGCTGGTGGAGGCCGTCGGACCCCGCGGGCCTCTCAGAGTTCCTCTAGTGATAAGGAGCTAGTCCCCAAAGCCTCTCTCACTGTGTGGAACTGCATACACACTTAATGCTGCTGTAACAGAAAAAGCACAGGTGGAGGGCTTTAACAGAGGAGATTCATTTCCTCACAGTTTAGAAACCAGACTCATTGCCGTTGAGTCAATTCTGCCTTGTAGCAACCCTTTAGGACAGTAGAACTGCTCCATAGGGTTTCCAAGGCTGTAATCTTTGTGGAAGTACATTGCACATTTTTCTCTGGAGCAGTTGGTTGGTTCAAACCACCGACCTTTTGGTTAGCGGCCAAGTGCTTAACCACTTTGCCACTAGGGCTCTCTCACAGTTTGTTGTTGTTGTTGTTAAGTGCCACTGAGTCGGTTCTAACTTATACAATGGAATGAAATGAATGAAACAGAATGAAAATTGTGCCCAGTCCTGCACCATCTCCCAATAATTGCTGTTTGAGCCCATTGTTGCAGTCACTGTGTCAGTCCATCTCACTGAGGGTCATATTCTTTTTCACTGACCCTCTCCTTTACCAAGTATGATGTCCCTCTCCGGGGACTGGCCCTCCTAACATATCCAAAGCGTGTAGGATGACATCTCACCATCTACATTTCTAAGGAGCACTCTGGCTACACTTCTTCCAAGACAGATCTGTTCATTCTTCTGACCGTCTGTGGTATATACAGTATGCTTCAGCAACACCATCATTCAAAAGCATCAGCCCTTCTTCAGTCTTCCTTATTCATTGCCCAGGTCTCACATACATGTGAGGCAACTGAAAATACCATGGCTTGGGTCAGGGGCACCTTCATCCTCAAAGTGACACCTTTGCTCCTTAACACTTTAAAGAGGTCTTTTGCAGCACATTTGCCAAATGCAATATGTCATTTGATTTCTTGATTGCTGCTTCCATGGGCATTGATTGTGGATCCAAGTGAAATGAAATTCCTGACAACTTCAGTCTTTTCTCCATTTATCATGATGCTGCTTATTGGGCCAGTTGTGAGGATTTTGTTTCCTTTATGTTGAAGTGTAGTCTCTACTGAGGGATGTAGTCTTTTAACTTCATCCACATGTGCTTCAAGTCATCTGCATGTCACAAGTTGTTAATGACTCTTCCTCCAATTCTGATGCCGCATTCTTCACATAATACATCTCAAATTATTTGCTCGGCATACAGATTGAATAAGTATGGTGAGAGGATATAACTTTGACACACACCTCTGCTGATTTAAAACCACACAGTATCCCCTTGTTCTGTTTGAACAATTGCTTGTTAGTCTGTGTCCAGGTTCTGCAAAAGCACAATTAAGTGTCCTGGAATTCCCATCCTTTGCAATGTTGTCCACAATTTGTTATGATCCACATAGTCAAATTCCTTTGCATAGTCATTAAAACACAGGTAAACATGCTTCTGGTATTCTCTGCTTTTAGCCAAGGTCCATCTGACATCAGCAGTGATACCCCCTTTCTATGCCCTCTTCCGACTCTGGCTTCAATTTCTGGCAGTTTCCTGCCGATGGACTGCTGCAACCATCTTTGAATTATCTTCAGCAAAATTTTACTTGCCTGTGACATTAATGATATTGTTGGGTACCTTCCCCATTCTATGGGATCACCTTGCTCTGGAATGGGCACAGACACGGACCTCTTCCAGTCAGGTGGCCAGGCAGCTGCCTTCCAGATTTTTGGCATAGACAAGTAAGTGCTTCCAGCATCGGATCCACTTCTTGAAACATCTCGGTATTCTGTCAGTTCCTAGAGTCTTCTTTTTCACCGATGCCCTCAGTGCAGCTTCTTCTTCCTTCAGTATCATTGGTTCTCAGTCATATGCTACCACCTGAAATGGTTGCACAGCAACCAGTTCTTTCTGATACAGTGACTGTATATTCCTCCCATCTTCTTTTGATGCTTCCTGCATCGTTCATTATTTTGCCCACAGAATCCTTCAGTATTGTAACTCGAGGCTAGATTTTTTTTCCTTCAGTTCCTTCAGCTTGAGAAATGCCAAGCATGTTCTTCCTTTTTGGTTTTCTGACTGCAGGTCTTTGCACATTTCATCATAATACTTTGTCTTTTCAGGCTGTCCTTTGCAGTCTTATGTTCAGCTCCTTTACTTCACTTTTCTCCATTTGCTTTAGACACTCTACATTCAAGAGCAAGTTTCAGAGTCTCTTCTGCCATCTCTTTTTGTCTTTTTTAACGACCTTTTCCTTTCTTTTTATATGGCATTTTTGATAGACTCACAGTTCGTCTGGTCGTCAGTCATTAGCGTTCAGTATGTGAAATCTGTTCTTGAGATGGTCTCTAAATTCAGGTGGGCTATACTCAAGTTTGTATTTTGGCTCTCATGGGCTAATTTTAATTTTCTTCAGCTTCAACTTGAACTTGCACATGAGCAGTTGACAGTCTGGTGTGCAGTCAGTCCCTGGCCTTATTCTGACTGGTGATATTAAGCTTCTCTATGGTCTCTTTCCACAGATGCAGTCAACTTGATTCCTGTGTATCCCATCTGGTGATATCCACATGTCTAGTTGCCGTTTATATTGTTGAAGGATGGTGTTTACAAGGAATAAGACATTGGTCTTGCAAAATTTCTGTCATGCGCTCTCTGGTAGTCGTTTCTATCACCAAGGCCTTATTTTCAAATTACTGATGATTCCTCTTTGTTTTCAGCTTTTCCTTTCCAATCACCAGGAATAATCAATACATCTTGATTGCATGTTTGGTCAATATCAGACTGCAGAAGTTGGTAAAAATCTTTACCTTCGGCTTGAGTGGTTGGGGCCACTAAAGTAACAGTAGTATTAACTGGTTTTCCTTGTGGGCGTATGGATATTATCCCATCACTGGCAGTGTTGTGCTTCAGGACAGATCTTGCAATGTTCTTTTTGACGATGATGTGATGCCATTTCTTGTCAGTTTGTCATTCCCAGCATAGTAGACCATACATTTGTCTGATTTATAATGGCCAGTACTGGTCCATTTCAGCTCACTAATGCCTAGCACATCCATCTTTGTGCATTCCATTTCATTTTTGAAGACTTCCAATTTTCCTAGATTTATACTTCGTACATTCCCCTTTCCAATTAGTAATGGATGTTTGCAGCTATTTCTTGTCATTTTGAATCATGCCACATCAGCAAATGGAGGCCCCAAAAGCTGTACTCCAGCCACATCGTTAAGGTCAGCTCCATTTTGAGGAGGCAGTCGTGTTTTGAGGGGCTCCCACCCTGAGCGGCTCATATTCCAGCACTGTATCAGACAGTGTTCTGCTGTTGATAAGGTTTTCACTGGCCAGTTTTCTCAGAAGTACATCACCAGGTCCTCCTGCCTAGTCTGTCTTAGTCTAGAAGCTTCACTGAAACCTTTCTAGCATCTTAGCAACACACAGGCCACCATAGTTTGACAGTTTTGGAGGCTGGCATTCTGAAGTCTGGGCACTTCTGTCTTTTCTGGGGGGAAACCCTTGTCTGTGTTCCTCGGTGGTCTCTATGGAACCACTCCTTCCCATGTGTGTGTGTGCATGCGTGCATGTGTGCACGAGCTCTGGTGGCATAGTGCCTAAGGCATTTGCTAACCAGAAGGCTGATGGTTCAAACCCACCAGCCACTCCTCGAAGGAAGATAGGGCAATCTACTTCCATAGAGATACTGCCTCAGAAACCCAAGGAGGGGTTGCTATGAGTCAACTCGACAGAAGTGAGTTTGGTTTTAGGAGCTCTGGTGGTGTACTGCCTAAGGCATTTGACTGCTACCCAGAAGGCTGGTGGTTCAAACCCACTAGCCACTCTTCACCAGCCACTTCTCTGAAGGAAGATTGGGCAATCTGCTTCTGTAGTGATACTGCCTGGGAAACCCAAGCCTGGGAAACCTAAGGAGGGGGGTCGCTTTGAGATGATCCAACTGGATGACTGGATGGCAGTGAGTTTTTTTTTTTTTTTTTTTTTTTGGTTAACATCTCAAAAGTGGTTCTGTTTAAGATACACCCTGCACTGATGACTTCATCAATGTAACAAAACCCTATTCCCAAATGGAATGGCATCCTGAAGGGCTAGGATTTTTTTTTTTTTAATTCTTACATTGTTTAGTTGACAGTATACACAGAAAAACATGCACCCATTCAACCATTTCTACATGTACATTTCAGTGGTGTCGATTATTCTTTGAGCTGGGCAACCATTCCACCCTCCTTTTCTGATTTGTTTCTCTCATAACATAAACTCATTGCCCCCTAACCCCACTGCCATTGAGTTGACTCTGCCTCAGATTGACCCCATAGGACTGAGTAGAACTGCCCCATAAGGTTTCCCAGTTTCTGTAAGTCCTTACAGAAGCCGACTGCCTCATCTTTCTCCCATGGAGTGGCTGGTGGGTTCAAACTGCCAGCTCAACACCTTAACCACTGTGCCACCAGAGCTTCTTCAGCTGTCCCCTAAGGTTCCTAACAAATCCTCCAAGTTGCTGTTACTTTAATCTCATACAGATAGTTCTTAAAGGCACTCTGGTAGCATAGTGCGTAAGGCATTTGAATGCTGACCACAAGGTTGGCAGTTTAAACCCACCAGCTGAAGGAAGATAGGACAATCTACTTCTGTAAAGATTTACAGTCTCAGAAACCCAGTGGGGGCCACTAGGAGTCAGAATCGACTCAATGGGAATCAGGTTTTTTTTTGTTTTGATCATTATTAAAAGAGCATAAACCTCAAGGCAGACCTTTTTTACTAGCTAAGCTCACTAATTGTTTGGTTTTAAGAAGACTTTAGGGAACACTTCTGGTTTAAGTTTTAAAGATTATCTCAGGGCAGTACCTTCAGGGGTTCATCCACTTCCCAAGAGGGGTTAGGGTTTACAACACGTATTTCTGTGGGACAGAATTCAATTCATAACACTTGGTTTGTTGACACTTTGGTCCTTTGTCTACTCTCTGGAATGGCCCAATGGTACCTTCTCTCAACCTGCGAGCTCTGCAGAAATTTGTAGACATCAGTCCTTCTTGCCTTGTAATTTACAGGTTTGTGGCGGGAGCCGAGGGAGTGAAGGTGAGGATGCAAGGAGGAGGGTGGAGAGGTAGCAGGGCCGGATCCGGCAGGGCCTTTGGTGTCGGTGGCTGTGGACTCACCCCGACCCGGGCATGATGGGTTCGGGCCATTTCATCCATGGGATCTTCATCGGCTGGTTTTTCTTGCGAGAAGATCACTAGGCCTTTCTTCCTAGTCTGTTGTAGTCGAGAAGCAGAAACCCGTTCAGCTTCATAGCAACAAGCAAGCCACCATGGGCAGATGGGCGGAGCCGCACATGAGGTGCTTTGCCCGGGACCTCAGACCTGGGTCTCTGGCATGGAAGGCGAGGACTCCACTGAGCCACCACTGTCCCTCCTAGGGCCTTCGAGGCCACAGCAAAGCCTTTGGCTTTTATCTGAGTGGAACAGGAAGCCGTGGAGTGCTCTGAACAGAGGAGTGACATGACGAGAATCATGTCTCATGCTTTATGGCTTCTGTTCTTCACACCAAACAACTCCTGTTCCTTCTCCCTTCCTCTGCCCGGCTCTGCCCAGTGTGTGTGATGGGAACACCATCACCCGGTGCTCCCTGGGGCAGGCGCTGTACTAGTCACTTACCTGCATTCCCTCATCTGAGCCTCACTGTAGTCTTCCCTGAAGAGGGGACACCTTGTTCCTTCAGGCACCCAAGCCACACCCAGCCCACCAGCAGTCCCATCAGCTCCACATTAAATGCCCACAGTGTGCAAATCTGCCCCTTCTTATCACCCCCACCACTGCTGTCCTGGTCTGAGCCCCCAGCATCCCTGGCCTGTTACTGCACGGCCTCTGAACGGTCTCTCCACTCTATCCTGGTGCTCGTCAGTCTATTTTTAACACAGGTGCTGGAGTCACCTGTTAAGATATAACTCTGGTCATGTCACGGCTCAGAGCACTCCACGACTTCCTGTCTGTCAGATAAAGGCGAAGGCTTTGCTGTGGCCTGCAGGGCCTATTGGTTTACCACGGCCTTGGGCCCTCTCTTACGCTCTCCGTCTCAGTTACCTGGTGCTGCTATAACAAACAGCACAAGTGGGTGTGGCTTTAACAAACACATGTACTTTGTTCCGGTTTAGGAAGCTAGCAGTCTGAACGCAGGGCACCAGCTCTGGCGGAAGGCCCTGGGCTCGTTTCAGCTTCTGTTCCTCAGTTGCTGGGACTTCCACATCTCCCCTATCTCCCTACACCTGTGCTTCCTGGATTCAGTGCCTAACCTACCCTGTTTTATATCTCAGCGGTGATTAGGACCCAGTCTACACTGAGAGTGACTCATGAACATAACCAAGTCCTGTTTACAAATGGGATCACACCCACAGGCGAGGGGTATAGGAATTACAACACACATTTTGGGGGGACACAGTCAAGCCATAGCACTCCCCCTCAACGCACTCTGCTCCTGCCACACTGGCCACCTTGCACCCCAAGCACATTCCCCAGTGAGGGCCTTTGTCCTTGCCGCTCCTCCTAGAAACCTGCCCCCAGATACCCACAGGCTCAAGCCCACACCTTCAGGTCTTCACCTGACATCCTCTTGTTGCTAAGGCCTGCCCTGGCCATCCCCAACAGGGCCTGGCATATAGTAGGAGCTCAGCAACTGTCTGCTGAAAGAGTAAATGAATTTGGAAGAGAGGATGGTCACACACTATGGAAAACACAATCAGTGTCACCGAGTTAGCCATGCAGACAGTGCTGAATGGGTCAGTGTTTGCTTTTGTGTATTTTCATCACACCAAAGTAGAAAAGAAGAAGAACAAGCAAGCCAGTGAGGTCAGTGCTCTCCCTGTTACTGGAGGAGGGATGTGGGACTCAGAGAGACTGCTGTTTTGTTGTGTGCCATTGAGTCGATTCCAACTCATTACGACCCTATAGGACAGAGTAGAAGTGCCCCGTAGGGTTTCCAGGGCTGTAATTGTTAACAAGAGCAGATGGCCACGTCATTCTCCCATGGAGCAGCTGGTGAGTTTGAAATGCCAACCTTTTGCTTAACAGCTGAGCACTAACTGTGCCACCAGGGCTCCCTAACTTGCTATTAGCACACATAAAGTAGGTGTCGGCACCCAGCTCAGCGGCCCCGAAGCCACGGCGTACACCTTCAAGGCCAAAGGACCTGGTGTTGGGCAGCTGAGGTCTGAGCAACCAGAGAGTACAAGCAGAGAAATATCTGGGGGAGGGTCAAGAGGGGCGTTGGGGCCTGAGAGGGCTCCTCGCCCCTGATGCTTGGGCCCCTCCCTGACAGATTCCCATCCAACCACTTTGGGACACTCACGGGCCTGCAGTCCCTCATCAGCGCTGTGTTCGCCCTGCTACAGCAGCCACTCTTCATGGCCATGGTGGGACCCTTGAAAGGAGACCCCTTCTGGGTGAGAACCAGGGCTGGTGTGGGGGAGGAACATGCTGTGGCTACTTTGTGGGGTGCAGTGGGTGAGCTGAGGGCTGGTTTGTGATAGACTCCCCGCCCCTGTCACATGCCAGCCAGAAGAACCCTCCAGGAGGCCTCTGCCCTGGGAGGTCCCTAGCTGGAGCCCTCGACAGAATGCTAGAGAGACTCGCCAGCCTCCTGGGTCAGCCTCTCTTGACTGCAGGCTCAGGCGTTTGTCTGTAGTGGGCTTCCAAGTGACTCGTGGACTGGCCAGACCTGATCCCAGTACCTGTGTTCTGGAACCACCGCTGCAGTCTGGTTCCACCTGATGCAGGAATCCCTCTCCAGCACCCCTGGAAGGGGACTCCTCCCTACCACAGTGAGGGGGTGCCCTTCCTACACGAGGCTAAGCCCGACACTGTTGAGTCCACTCTGATTCGCAGCCCCCCGTACGTGACACAGTGGAACTGCACAGAGGCTGTGATCTTGGTGGAAGCAGATCGCCAGTCTTCCATGGCAACACGGGGTGGGTTCAAACCGGTTAACAGTTGAAGTTAACAGGTTAACAGTCAAGCACAAACCGTGCCACCCCAGGGGCCTTCCCGCCCGAGGCAGCCATGGTTCTTGTTAGAAAGGCTTTTTCTGACATTGTGCTGACATCTGCTGCATTGGCCTCCCTGTGCCATGTGAACCCTCCCCCCACAAGTACTGCTGGAATAACAGCTACCATTTCCGGAGCACTCACTGGGTGCCAAGTACACCAGGCACACTTTCCCACTTAATCTTTGCATGCGCAGCCCTGAGAAGTAGCCATGTAGGGTTAGGATTACTTGCTCCGAATCATATACTGGGATGTGAATGGAGCCAGAGCCCATTCATTGAGGCCACTTCCAGGGCCCTACCAAGCCCTCTGTCCTCCCTGCTCATGTCCCAGCACCTCTAAATATGCCCGAGAGCCTCCTCTCACCAGCCCAGGGGACCTCCTGAGTGAATGCCCTCTGGTCAGTGTCCCCAAAGCATGAGGCTTCTATCAGGAAGGTCACATTTTGGGAGCAGCATGACCTGCCCAGAGTCCCACAGTGCTGTTTCTTTTCCTTGATTGCACAAAGGGTGCCCTGTTGCCCAATTGTATGGGCACTGGTCTTAGCTGGGGCTCAAAGCCAGGCTCTGCCACTTAGTAGACCTAAGCAAGTGTTCACATCTAAGCCACCTTAGAAGGTTGCTGTACATGCAGTGAGCTAGATGAACACTGACTGGCATGGCACATCCATGAAAAACCTAAAGCTAAAACTGCACCTGCTGTGACGAGATGACTCAGCTCATGGTGACCCCATGTGGGACAGGAGAATGCGCCCTGGGGTTTCCTTGGCCTTTCTTCCTTGGGGCTCTTGGGCAGACTTGAACCATCACTGGGTTAGCAGATGAGCACAAAATATTTATTCCACCTGGGACCTTGTGCTAATCGAGGGACCAGTTGCTACATAGTAAGCACATACCCTGAGGAGCTCTGGTGGTGCACTGCCTAAGGCATTTGACTACTCACCAGGAGGTCAGCGGTTCAAACCCACCAGCCACTCTGCGGAAGGAACACTGGGCAACCTACTTCCGTAAATATTTACCGCCTTGGAAACCCAATGGGGATCATTACAATGAGTCGAAGTCCACTCAATGGCAGTGAGGTTTTTTTTTTTTTGAAGCACATACCCTGGAGTTTCTGGGTAACTCAACTATTAGCTGAAAGGTTGGAGGTTCAAACTCACCCAGAGACACCTTGGGAAATAGACCTGGTGGTCTGCTTCTGAAAGGTCACAGCCTTGTAAACCTTTGGAGCTGTTCTACTCTGCAGGTGCGGGGTTGCCATGAGCTGGCAGCTAACAGCAGCAACAGGCACATGGCAAATGCCTGTTATAATAAGCATATAACAAGTACTAGGGACGTTTCCCATCCTGGCCCGCATTGGCGCACAAATGGCTGTGCTCTCTTGCCTGGCACAGGCTCAGGAGGGTCCCTAAGCAGGAAGAGGGCAGACAGGTGGCCTCCTTGACTCCTGGTGTCTTTCTTCTTGCTCAAAGGTGAATCTGGGCCTCCTGCTCTTCTCACTCCTGGGGTTCCTGCTGCCTTGCTACCTCTTCTACTTCCGTGCCCGGCTCCAGAGGAAGTATGCCGCCGGCTGGGTGGAGCCCCAGAAGGTGCTTGGCACCTCGGAGCCGACGGTGGCATAGACCTTCGAGGCCCAGAGACCTGAATGGCAGGCAGCCGCCTGAGCAACCAAAGGGAATGGTCTCATGTGGCTTTTCTGCCTGTAACACACGCACAGAGCCAGAGGCCGCGGATTTATAAATGCCCAGAGTTCTATTTTTGTAGAGATTTGCAAAAAGGGAGAGAAAAAAAAAAAACATATCCTAAAAAAAGCCTCCCCAAACAGCGCTCCATTGACTGAAGACAGCCCCTGTGCTGGAGGATGGGGCCTGCTTCCTTTCCTTCCCCGGTTGGGGTGGAGGAGACCTGTTCTCTGCAGCTTCGTCATTGGGAGTCCTGCGGCCTAGGGGCTTAGGGAGTCAGCGAACAGGCTGCTTGCCCCTAAGGTCTCAGGGGTCCACTGCCTGGAGTGTGCATGTGTGTGCCTGATGTGTGTGTGTGCGTGTGTGCTCGCACCACCTTCCCCTCAGAAGGAAAGGGACTTCAGGGTGCTGGCTGTGTCCTGGAAGGGATGTGGGGGGGCACGCTCCTTCCAGGGGAGGGAGGGCGGGTTCCCTCCCTGGTGCTGCTTCTTGCAGGTCTTAGAGGAAATAAAGAGGGAAGTGAGAGACTGGCTGGTGTGTGCCTCTGTCTGGGGTTGGGTGGCTGTCTTCCTACACTCCCTTTCCCTTCTCACCGAGGCTCAGCTGGCCATTAAGTGGAACTCTTGGAGTGCCAGCCTGTCCCCTCTGACTGTCTGGCTCACCTTGTTCTCTCCTGCTCTGTCCTCAGTGCCCGGAGGAAGTCCAGAACCTGCCCCTGTCTCCACTTTGTAGGGCTGGGGAAAGACGTCCCAGAGGCTGGCCTTTCTCCACACAGGGAAGCAGGAAAGGATGCTTCCGAAAGAGAGCCAAGGGCTGGCTCTCAGTGCATCCTGGGGTGGGGGGTAAGGAGGGGCTGCTATTGTGGTCTCCTATATTTAGGAGCTCTGGTAGCA
>NW_006922006.1:1788622-1790390 GCF_000298275.1 Orycteropus afer afer
CCTTTAACATTAAAGTGAGGTTTTAAAATTGCCTACATCAAGAGAAAACAACATCTTTGAGGAAAGGGACATTCCAGGAAGACATACCTTATTTATTCTAGGCTTCCTGGAGTCCCCCAGCTACTGGTGTCCTGGAGCACAAGCCATATTAGTGGCTACTGTAAGAGACAGATTTGATAGGGTAGGAAGGGGTTCCTGACATTTGAGGCCCTGGCTAGTCTACACAGGTATCTCATTTAGCACAGTGCCTAAGGCATGTGACTGCTAACCAGAAGGCTGGCGGTTCAAACCCACCAGCCACTCCACAGAAGGAAGACGGGATGATCTACTTCCATAAAAATGTACCACCTAGGAAACCCAATGGGGGTCACTATGAGTCAGAATCCACTCGATGGCTGTGGGTTTGGTTTGGCTTTTTTGGTTATAGCCCAAGAAGGAGCTCTAGTGGCACTGTGGTGACAGCATTTGGCTGCTAACCAAAAAGCTAGGCACTTGGAACCCACCAGCTGCTCCCAGGAGGCAGAGGAGGCACTCTGCTTCCATAAAAATGTATAGCCTTAGAAACTCTACAGGGAGGTCTACTCTGCCCTAAAGGGGTCCTAAGTTGGAATCCACTGATAGCGGTGGATTTGGTTTGGTTTACTGCACCCATTTTACAGCTGAGAAGACATATCTAGAGGGGTCTGGAGTTTGGCAAAGTCACAGAAAAGATCCCCATTTCTCTGAACCCAAACTCCTGACTTCCAACCAGTGAGTGCCCTTCCTGCAGAATAGAAACTAGAATTGGACAGCACCCACCAAGAGTCAGCCGTTTCCCAGAGGTCTCACTTGCCAGAGGTCTCACTACGTACCCTGTGGCAGGCCCTTGTTTTCGGAATAACCTGGTGGTGTAGTGCCTAAGGCATTTGACTGCTAACCAGGAGGCTGGAGGTTCAAACCCACCAGGCACTCCTCAGAAGGAAAACGGGGCAATCTACTTCCGCAGTGACACCGCCTCGGAAACCCAAGGAGGGGTCCAGGGCAGTGAGTTAGATTTTTTCTTTCTTTTTTTTTTTTAAGTTGATGGGGATCTAAGAGCGATTTAGATTTAGGGTGAGAACCGGTGGAAGCCAGGCGTGTGCACGGAGTACTGGACGTGGCCAGCAGGCGGCGCTGCGTGGCAGCGGCTGGCACTGACGCGTGGGGGGCGAGATAGCGGGGCGCGTAGTGTGTGAGGTCCCTCTCCCCAACTCTCTTGCACTTACACACTCACTGAGTCTGCCCTTCGTGAGTCTTGGCCTCCTGAACCCTTGCCCTAGGCTTGCCCTGCTCTTCCCTTGAGATCCCCACCCTTCCCAGCGTTGTCCCCAGCCCCACGGACCCCCAGGACAGGAGGGGTCCTGGCTCTTGCTCCCGCCCACCCACCTGGTGCTGGGGACACGGGATGTGGAGGGGTGGCAGCAGAAATCTCGGCCTCCTGGGGGAGGGGTGCCTGCGCCGGGGGAGTTTGGGGAAGGGGCTGGCAAGGGCGGAAGCGAGCTGAAGCCGTGTTTGTCGCGGCGCTGCCGAGTGGAACAGATGGCTGGGAAGGGGAGACTGTGCGTGGCGGGGAGGAGGAGGGGTGCGGGGGCCGGAGGATGCGGAACGAGGAATTTCTACGCCCCGAGTCTCCCAGGAGAAGCCCCCCTCCCCACCTCTTCCCAGAAACGGGGGCGGGGAGCGCCCGCCTTCCCGGAGCGCCCTGGCCTCTGGCCCGCGGCCCCCTCTCGGCGCCCTCCGCCCCGGCCGC
>NW_006922006.1:1791455-1794364 GCF_000298275.1 Orycteropus afer afer
GGAGGGAGGGAGGGAGGGAGAGAAACACAGAGTGTACACCCGGCTTTTCTCTCCTTGAGAAGAGGGCAGGCTCAGGGAGGAAGGCCTCCCTCCCAGAGGCTCAACACGCCAATAAGGGGATCCACACCCACCACCCTGCCTCCCCCATCTCAGCCACTGTCCCCTCTACTCCACCAGCCTGGCCCCACTTTCTTGGCGGCCTTTCCCCTTCGAACCTGATGTTCTCAGGAAGGCCAAAGGATCTTGGAGGGAGCAGCTTGGTTCTGGGGGTGGGTAGGTGGCAGAACTAAAGAAAGTCCCCTCCCTGATTGGAAGAACATAGGAGGAGGGAGGCAGGTAAGAAACCTGTGTAGATGGGTTGCCTTTCCATGGGCTATTGCACTTCCTCTCCACAGCAATTTGATTTAGGCAGGCACTATTGCCCCCAGCTTTCAAATGAAAAATGGGTGCTCAGAGAGGTTAAGTCACTTGTCCAAGGTCACACAGCTAGTAACCATTCACCCTTGTACTCCCCCCAGGCCACTGCCCAGGTGTGGTCCCTCTTGAGCCCAGTGGGCAGCTGTCCCAGGCATGCGCTCTGCACCCCTCCTCAGGAGCAATGAGGATGGATAAAGGGCATCAGGTTTGGAGTTTAAAGGAGATGCTCAGGTTTCGGAACATCTGACAGGTCTGGCTGGAAGCATTAAAAATTCATGTAGAAACCTGATCCCAGCTGGGCCTTAGGCCTGCCACCTGGACTGTGCCTGGCCTTGTGGCCTTTCAGAGCCTAGTGGGCAAATTTCCCTTCAGTAGTCCTGGGAGCCCAAGTCCTTCCTGAGGTCTTTGTGTTTCCGAGGGGAGGGGTGCTTTCATTGGTTAGGGATCTAAGGTTGGAAGCCAGCAGTTCAGAAAGCTGGGTGCAGGGGCAGCCTCCCCCCCCCCCCGCCGGGGGTATTAGAACCTTAGAGGCTTAAGGGTTTATAAACCCTGTCATCTGGCTCCTAGTTCTTTACCCCAGCAAATAGATGCTCACTCTCAGTTTAGAATGGCTGAAGCCTGGCTGTTTCCCAAGGTGGCCAGTGGGGGGCAGCCATCCCCTTGGCTAAAGCCTGAGCCTGAGTGACTTTCAAGGTGGGAACAGAAACCCCAGGGAGGTCAGAGAGACTTGGCCGTGGGGCAAGGCTTTAGAGTCTACGAAATGAAGAGAGTGGATTTCATAACCTGGGGGAGACTGAGAAAGTTTAGGGAGCGTTCAAAGTAGGTGTGTGGGTTTTGAGTACATGGTAACTGATGGCCAGATAGATGTGCTCAGGCTAGCCCGAGTGAGAGTCTGGGACGAGGGCATGAGTGGGGAGGCTAGAGAGGCAGCCAGGACTGGACTCTGAGGGATCCTTGATGCTTTGCTAAGATGCTTTGTCTTTAACTTGTAGGCAATAGGGAGCTTTTGTAGGTTCCCAAGTGACATAATGACATCAATTTTCTCAGATGAATATGGTCACCATAGGCAGGCTGGGTGGGAGGGAGAGGAGCTGCATGTAGGAAAGCCAGTGGGGAGGTTACTGCTATTTTCTGCTCTATTCTAGGCATGAAGTAAGGAAGAGCTGGAACAGGGAGGTGGTGGAGGGAGGAATTAAGTACAACCAGACTCAGCGTATGGAGAGAATGCAGAATGGGGTCCACTCGCTGAGCCGGAGTGAATGAGTTTTGTTTCTTTCAGGGCATGGGAGTCTTGGTCTGGTCCCTTCCCCTCTCTGGGCCTGAATTTCCCCATCAGAACATTGGAGAAGGCTGGACTGGATGCCGTAAAGACCCCTCCTATTTCAGGGTGTGTGGCTGCAAGGCAGTGAGTCTGAGCCCTTTGGAGAGACTGGGTGTCTGTGCATGTGAGACCTCCTGGGGGATGGGAGGAAGAGGGACATGGTCTCCAGTGGGGTCTTATTTGGGTGGGTGTGCATGGCTGTCAGTATTTCGGGTGCATCTGTCTGTTTGTGGGACCCGTGGGTGGCTGGCGTGCCTGCACGTGCTCTGCAGCTCCACTTTGTGTGAGTGTGTGAGAGCCATTGTGCGAGCGTGGGCGTGCACGTGATGGGCGTCCGTGGGTCTGTCTGGGCTGCTGGGGGTGGAGGTGAAGGTGGTGGAGAGCCGCGTTGCTGCCGCTGCTGCCGCCGCCGGTTCCTTCCCGAGGCTCACACGCTCCCCCTGCTCTCGCTGTTCTGAAATAGCATCTGGACTGAAGGCCCATGAATATTTCACAACGATTATTCTGTGACCTGGACAGCCTGCTTCGGAGTTACCAGGCTCCCCCTCCCCCTGCCCAGGCCCCAGCAACCCCTCCTCCGACAGGGCTCCTGCCTGCCTGGCTGGCCTCCAGCCCCAGTCATTAGCTGCCTCAGAGCCAGCCTGACCCCAGACTTGGAGCTCTTTGGGTTCCTGCCCAGCTTCTCACACTATCCCCTCCTCACCCTGCACCTTAACTCAAGCCCACCTGCCTCAAGCCTGAGATGTTGACTCCTTCTCCATTGTGCCTCCTCTTCTCACTTCCCTGAGCCAAGTCACCACCCAATCTCAGCAGCTCCCCTCCTTGAGCCCTTCTGTCTTTCCATCCCCACCCACTCCCCAAGCAAGGCTCTTAACCCAAAATTCAAGCAACTAAACTTCTCCCCATTGCTTCCTGCTGATGAGACCCACCCCTAACTGCCACCTACGGCCCTTCTTAGCCTGGGCTTTTGCTCTGAGGGGCACAAAGGATTCAACACTTGGCTGCAACTGACAGACAGGTGGTGACCTGAACCCAACCAGCAGCACCTGAGAAGAAAGGTCACCTGCTTCCAAAAGGCCACAGCCATGAGTGCCACGTGGAGTGAAGTTCTGTTCTGCAGCACATGGGGTCGTGGGGTCACCATGAGTCAGAACTGACTTGATGGCAGCTG
>NW_006922006.1:1794529-1800695 GCF_000298275.1 Orycteropus afer afer
TTGGAGAACTGCTTCTCCAACCTAGTCCATCCCTGATACCGTCTACCCTACAGGAGCCCAGGGATAGAGACTGGATATCTACAGGGCTGCTCTGTACACCTGTTCAGGTTGTATACTGCACAAGGGCACTCAGCACAAGGGGGCAAGTGTGGGCTCAGATCCATCCAGCCTTTTGCTCTGCTCACTAAAGTGTTTGCTCTGGTGTAGGGCTGTGTTTCTCTGGAGGAAGAGGAGCTTTTTCTAATAATGCCCCGAACTGAGTTTGAACTATGACCATGGATGTCTATGCTACTCCTGCTTGCAGGGGAAGCTGGACACTCCTTTCCTGAATAAACAGGGCCTGGGAGGGAAGCTTAAGGCTTCCCCAGGCTTAATTCCTCATCCCCCAGACTGAAAACCAAACCAAACCAAACCCCCAAACTCACTGCCATTGAGTTGGGTCCAATTCACACAGCGACCCCTCCTTGGGTTTCCAAGGGCGTTATCACTACTGAAGTGGATTGCCAGACAAGAGTTGGCTGTAGTAGTTTCCACTGGACCAATGAGGCCACAAGGTGTTATCACCATCTATTTCTGGCTCTCAGGTTTCATGAACCCTGGCTTCCAGGGTTGCATCTCTTTCCCTCAGACCTCAGTTTCTTATCTTGAGGAAGGATGGCACCCCAGTTCCAGACAGCAGGGACTTCTTGAATGGAATGGTTTTTGTTACTCTCCAGTTGATTCCAATTTATGGTGACCCCATGTGCGCAGGGGCCTCTGGTGGCCAAGTGCTTGAGACACTTGACTGCTAACCAGACGGCTGGTGGTTCAAACCCACCAGCCACTCCTCAGAAGGAAGGTTGGGCAATCTACTTCCATAGTGGTACCGCCTCAGAAACCCAAGGAGGGGTCGCTATGAGTCGGATCCGACTTAACGGCTCACAACAACAACAGCAACAACCATGTGTGCGGAGTAAAAGTACACAGGGTTTTCAATCCTGTGACTTGTTGGAAGATCCCAGGCCTTACTTCTCAGGAACCTCTGGTTGGGTCGGAGCCACCAACTTTTGGTTAGTAGTCCAGTGCTTGACTATTTGACACCCAGGGATGGCGATGACAGGGGAAAGCTCCCATTTCTCTAACCCTTTTTGCCCTGAAATCCTTCCAGTTTTAAATCCATGTCCCACTTTTGAGGTCCTAAGCCAACAAATCTCACAGAAGGAGCTAAAATAATAGAACTTTTTAATAAACCTTTTTCCCCCCAAACAATTGGTTTTGATCTTCACCACACAGGGGCCGTGGTGGCGAGGAAAGCTTATCCAGGTGTTCTAAAAAGTGTCCACCATGGACTTGGGAGAAAAGTACTCCTCCGGTGTCGGGAGGCTGAAGGGGGCTAGAATGAACAGGCCTCAGGGGTCAGCCTGTGCCTGACAGAAACATCCCTTCAGACTGCGCCTGGGCGGGGCTCCTCCTGGAGCTTTACAAAGGCTCCCTGGTGGAAGACGTGCTGCAGGTGCACCCCTGTGAGTCCTCGGGAGAGGCATCAGCGGCTTCCCGGGGTGCCCCACCCCAGCCTTGAAGTGGGGAAGAGTTAATGGCCAGAGTGGGGAGGGGGAAGGGCCAGCCCCCACACACACGCCCTCCAGGGGCTGTCTGCAATCCGGGCAAGCCAGGAGGCAGGAAGAGGCGGCCTGATCCCAGGGTAAGAGGCGCTGGGAGGGGATCGGAAGGCAGCGAGGCCAGGGGCGGGGACTGGGGCCAGAGACGCCCCCCACCTCCGGGGATACCCCCTGGCTCTTCAGTCTCAGCACCGCAGTCAGAGGTGATGGGGCGCCAGGAGCAGGAGGCAGAGCAGCGGGGTGGGGAGCCCGGCCGCGAGCGCAGGGCCGCGGGAATCCGGGGACGCCTGGCAGGCTGCGCCCGGGCACATGTGCTCGCCCCTCTGGTCCTCGCCACCGTAGCCCCCCCAGTAGTCGTCCTCCGTGGGCGCGTCTCCGCCCTGGCGCCCCCGCAGGTCCTCGGCGGGAAGGTCTCGGTAGAGGGTGGATGGGTCGGCGGGGGGCGCCCCAGCCTCGGCCACCCCGTAGAGGTGGTTGGAGGAGCTGTTACCGCGGGCGCGGCTGCCCGGCCGCGTGGGCACCGCGGGCGGGCAGGCCTGGAAGTCTGCTTCGCGGAGGGCGCGCAGGTCGCGGCCCTGGCGCTCCGGGGGCGTGGCGCACGTCACGTCGGAGCTGGACACGCGCGCGCGCTGGAACCAGGCCCAGAGCGGCCGCGCGCGGCAGTCGCACGCCCAGGGGTTGGCGTTGAGCCGCAGGAACTCGAGCGCCGGCAGGTCGGCGAGCGCCTCGCCCGGCAGCGAGGCCAGGCTGTTGTTGAACAGGTAGAGGATGGTGAGGCGGCTCAGGCCGCGGAAGGCCGCGCGGTGCACGCCTTGCAGCCGGTTCCCGTGCAGTAGCAGCCGGTCCAGGCTGCCCAGGCCGCGGAACACGTGCTCCGTGAGCAGCCGCAGGCGGTTCCCGTGGAGGAAGAGGTGGCTCAGGTTGGCCAGGTCCGCGAACAGGTCATCCTGCGGGGAGAAGAGGAAAGGCGGAGAAGAGCATGAGCCTGAGGACGCCACCCTGCCCCTCCTCCCAGGGGAGGAGGGAGGCAGGCAGGCACTGTGGCAGAGTAGACAAGGTGTCGCCTTTTGGCTCACAGCCCTGGGTTCGAATTCTCCCTCTGACCTTCTCGCTGTGGGAAAAGCAGCATAGTTGTGGTCAGTGGCTCTTAACCTTCAGTAGCATCAGAATCCCCTGGCAAAAAAAAAAAAAAAAAAAATCGAAAACTTGGCTCTAAACACCTTACACATGTTGCCTCATTTCATCTCCACATTTTACAGAAGAGGAAATTGAGTTCCAGCCAATGAGTTTCCGACTCATAGCGACCCCCACTGGGTTTCCGAAGCTGTAAATCTTTATGGAAGTAGATTGCCCAGTCTTCTTACACGGAGTGGCTGGTGGGGTTTGAACCACTGACCTCCGGTTAGCAGTCAACTGCCTTATCCAGAAGGCTGGTTAAAGCGCTGATCCCTGAGCCCCGCCCCCAGAGCTTGTGAGTCAGTAGGGTCTGGGCTGGGGCCTGAGAATCTGCAGGTCTTCACAAGGTCCCAGGTGATGCTGATGCTGGTGGGGAAGCTACACTCTGAGGACTGCTGGTTTCCTTCAGAGGCGCCCTGGTGGCGCTGTGTTGAAGCGTTCGGCTGCCAACAGGTCAGCAGTTTGAACCCACCAGGCTTTGCGCGGGAGGGAGATGAGGAAGTCTGTTTCCATAAAGCCTTGGAAATCCTATGGGGGCAGTTCTACTCTGTCCTCTAGCGTCTCGGTGAGTCGGAATGGAGTCGACAGCAGTGGTTTTCTGGGTGTCCTTCTCCATGCCTACTGGAGAGCCAGGCTTCCTGGCTCTAGCGTTGTCACCTTGGCAAGTCACTCAGTATCGCTGGAACTCAATTTCCTCTTCTGTAAAATGTGGAGATGAAATGAGGCAACATGTGTAAGGTGTTTAGAGCCAAGTTTCAGTGTGGTCAGCACCCTGCGAGTTAACCAGAGAGGGGCCAGAAGTCCAGCCCTCCCACAGCCTCGAGACACCACTTGTACAGGGTACCACTGGGTCACCAGGTACCGGGAAGGCTGGTTCTAGGCACAGGGACATCCTCCCTCCCCAGTCTGCCCACACCCCCAGCCTCCACCTTCCTGTGCGCCCTCTGTGATCGCCCCCTCCCATCTGGCTTCCACCCCCTTCGCCACAGGACTGAGCCTGCCAAGAGCCCTCCTTTTGGCCACATGGAGATCTGTCCCTCTCGACCTTCTCACAGCCTCTGACACCAGCATTTTCCGCCTCCTGCTGCCAGTGCCTCTTCCTGGCTCAAGTCTCCAGCCGGCACCCTGCACCCTCTTGACCTCTCCCATCCCAACGTGGCCCATCCAGGAGAGGGTTCTGAATTCCTTTCAATCAAATATCTAATTATAGAGATTTCTCCTTTTCATGGAGTGTCAGCAAGAGTAGGACACACCCAGAGATATCTGGTATGAGGACCAGTATGGGGGGGGGGAGCGGGTTAATGGGCACTTTGGCACTTCGGGAGGTCGGGGAGGGAAAAGCCAACTTCGAAGACCCCAGGGAATTCAGGCGCCTTTGACCCACAGCCCCATTAAGCCAGCCAGAGGATTTCTCTCCTCCTCTTTTGTTCTCTGCAGAAGTCTTGCCTCTTCTCAGAGCCTCAGCCTTGGGGTCCCCTCCCCTCCCCCCGGTCCAAGCTGTTCCCAAATCCACTTCCTGGGCTGCCCTGCTCTAATCTGGTCCTTCCTCTCTCGCCATCCTCCACCGTTATTCCCGTTCGCTGTGCATTAATAAGCTCTTGACTTTCACAGCCCTCGTCCTCGCCCTCCCCCTCCCCCGGCCCACCTCCTCATGGCTCCCTCCCTCTGGGTTGAGAGCCTCTCCGGTCTCACAAACCACATCTCCCTGCCTCCCCCGGCACAGGCCCTTCACAGCTTTCTGTATCCATTTGGAATCTCAGGGAAACATCGTTCCCTGCCCCCCTTCCTGGACGGCATTCTGTTTTTAACTTTGCCTCCCTTCATCCTCCTGGCTGGCTCTGGCCTGAATCTGATCAGCTGCTGGGCTGTGTGACCTTGGGCAGCTCTAGATACCTCTCTGGGCCTCAGCTTGTTTCATCTGTGAAACAAGGGACTTGGAATCTTTAAGAGCCCATCCTCATCTGATATTTATGAGCTGGCGAGCTCTGCAATGCACCTCATTCATTCACTGAAGCTGTATTGAATGTCTGCTCTGTGCCAGGCGCCCTCGATCACAGAGCTCACCAGTCTATGCCAGGCTTCACCATCAGCATCAGCATCAAGCCTGTGACTTACCAAGCTCTTACTACATGCCAGAGTCTGGTACACAAGTCCCATGTCATCGTAACTCTATCACACCCCCACTCATTGCCATCCAGTCAGTTCCCACTCACAGCAACGACCCTATAGGCCAGGGTGGAACTGCCTCAAAGGGTTTCCAAGGCTGTAATCTTTACGGAAGCAAATTGCCTCCTTTTTCTCCTAAGAAGTGGGCTGATGGGTTCAAACCACTGACCTTCTGGTTAGCAGCCAAGTACTTAATCACTATGCCACCAGGGCTCCTACAACCCTGTTAACCAAACCCACCATCATCCAGTCAATTCCAACTCATGGAGACCCCCTTGGGTTTCAAAGGCTGTAAATCTTTACTGAAGAAGATTGCCTCATTTTCCTCCATAGAACAGCTGGTGGGTTTGAACTGCTGACTTGCTGGTTAGCAGCCAAATACCTTACCCACTACACCACCAGGGCTCCTACAACCCGGTTTAAAAAAAAAAAAATCGAACCAAAATAACCAAACTCACTGCCGTTGAGTCAGATCCCACTCATAGAGACCCCTCCTTAGGTTTCTGAGGAGATATCACTACAGAAGTAGATTACCCAGCCTTCCTTCTGAGGAGTGGCCGGTGGGTTTGAACCGCCAGCCTTCTGGTTAGCAATCAAATGCCTTAGGCACTACGCCACCAGAGCACAACCCTGTTAGGCATGTAATATTAACCCCATTTCAGAGATCAGAAGACAAAGACTCTCTAGGGTCCAACAGCTAACCTTCTGGACAAGGAGGTGAACTTCAGAGACAAGACCCTGAATAGCTGCACCCTGGCATGACAACTAAAACAAACTTGCTGTTGAATTGATTCTGACTCATGGAGACCCTATAAGTCACAAAGTAGAACTGGTCCACAGGGTTGTCTTGGCTGGACTCTTTACGAAAGCAGATCAGCAGGCCTTTTTTTCTGGGATGCTGCTGGGTGGTTCGAACCACCAACCATCAGGATGGTAGTTGAGTACAAACCGTGTGTGTCACCCAGGAACCTCTGCAGTCAGACAGACTGGGCTAGTTCTAGGCTGTGGCCCTTACCAGCTGAGAGACTTTGTTGAGCCCAATGGTCTCAGCTGTGTAAATGGGGGAAGTGATAAATCAGTCTCCCGCTGAGTCAGCTGCAACTCAGTGACCCCATGTGTGTTGGGGGCTTCAGTGGTTGATATTTTGGCCATACATTGCCAGGCCTTCCTTCTGAGGCACCCCTGGGTAGGCTCGAACCCAGTAACCAAGCACGTTAACCAGCTGC
>NW_006922006.1:1800795-1815861 GCF_000298275.1 Orycteropus afer afer
GGCGGGAGGGGGCAGTGATAGTTACCATTGAGACCTATTCTGAGCCAGACTTCATGTTGAGCCCTTCTCAAACAGTATCTCTAATTCTCACAATGAACCCCTGAGGTACAGGTCCTTTTAGATGGATCTGTTGAGGCTCAGGGAGCTCTGGTAGCATAGTGGCTAAGACAGTTGCCTGCTAACCAGACGGCTGGCGGTTCAAACCCACCAGCCACTCCTCGGAAGGAACGTTGGGCAATCCTACTTCCGTAGTGATACTGCCTCGGAAACCCAAGGAGGGGTCGCTATGAGTCGGGTTTGACTCGACGGCACATAACAACAACATTGAGGCTCAGGGTGGCTAAGACATTTGCCCAAAGCCACAGAGCAAACTGCAGGTGAGGGTGGGATTCAGACTCAGGTTTACCTGAGTGCAAAGACTGCCATTCAACACCATGCAGGTTGCCGTGATGATTAAAAGAGAACGGGCATCCTTATCACCTGTCTCCACTCAGGTCGGAGATAAGCTCTGTGAGAGCAGGGCCACTGTTTTTGGTTCACCTCTGAATCATGGGCACACAGAACGTGTGTGGTATGCAGTAGGTGCTCAGTAAGTACCTGCTGAAGAGTGATCCCGCCTGACACAGTGCTTGGCATACAGCAGAGTCTATGATAGTCCCCTTTCCACCCCATTTCCATTCCTCTCTCCAACCTGAGAAGTGGTGGTCCCCTAGCCTCCCCCAAAGCTCCCCTCAGGCAGGCCTGGCTCCATCGTGGGTCACACCTGCACCCTGTGCATCTCACCCAGCCCGCAGATCTCCTCACCTGCCTGTGGCATCTCCCAGCCTAGTTCCGTCAGGCAGTTCACAGGCAGAACTGTTTCTTTCTCGTCTATAAAAGGCCAGGTGTGAAGATGCTTCCTTTCCGTGAGGCCTGGTACCATTCATGTCAGGGGTGTGGAAGCAATCACTTCCCATTCCAGAAGGCTCAACACCCCCACCCGTGGTACCCCTGCCCAGGCCTGTCCTGACCCCAGGCCCCAATGGGTGTTCTAGGTCACAAAGCTGATGGGGTGTTGGGTCAGAGAAACCTCATTTATTCAGCACTGGGCTAGTGCTTTTACGCACACTCATTTCTTCTTCCCAGTTATCCTCTGAGGATGGTATTATATTTATGATTCCCAGTTTATGGATGAGGAAACTGAGGTTCAGAGAAGGGAAGCAACTTCCCTAAAGTCAAATAATCACAAATAGCAGAGCAAGGATTCGAACTCAGGCCCTCTGAGCCCAGGTTCTTCATTGTGAACAACTAATATGTATTGATAAGGAGGTCCTGGTCTCAGTGGCGATCGTTCTGGCCACAGTAGTACTAAGGATCCCTACATACCACCACCAGTTGCCATGGCGTTCACCCCATGTGTATCAGAGTAGAACTATGCTCCACAGGCTGAAATTTTGGAAGCAGATGACCAGGCCTTTCTTCCAGTACCCCATGTGAACTTGAACCACCATCCTTTCAGTGTGTTAAATGCCTTACATTCTGATCCTCACAGAACTTCTTAGATAAGTTTTGTACAGTATTAAGTACTGTTGTTGTTGCTATTTGACAGATGTGGAAATGGAGATTAAAGTGGTTGAGTAAGTTTTTCCAGAGTCGTATGTTGTTGTTATGTGCCGTCGAGTCAGACCCAACTCATAGCGACCCCTCCTTGGGTTTCGAGGCAGTACCACTACGGAAGTAGATTGCCCAACCTTCCTTCCGAGGAGTGGCTGGTGGGTTTGAACCACCGGCCTTCTGGTTAGCAGTCAAGTAAGTGCCTGAGGCATTAGGCTACCAGAGCTTCTCCAGAAGCATATAGGAGCCAGAATATAGCCCACTGTGCAGTGCCTCCAAAGACCTTCCCCTGCCCAGACAGACCCTAAGGGAGAATTCTGAGTGAGGAAAAGGGCCTTGAATGTAGTCACACCATGCAGGCTCCAGGACCACCTCTTTCTGGCTGTTGTGGTGTCAGGCAGGTCCCTGAACCTTGGGAACCTTCATCTCCTGAGTCAGATGGGGAGGGCCATCCCCACTGCCAGGCTGTAGTGTGGTTCCACACCACAGTGAGAACGCATAAGCCCCCAGTCACACAAACAGTGGTTTAAGAGTCATATTTCCATAAACAACAAACTCACTGCCATCGAGTCAGATCCGACATAGTGACCCCTCCTTGGCTTTCCAAAGGAGACTGCCTGACCTTTGTTCTGAGGTACTGCTGGGTGACTCAAAGTCCCACCCTTTCGGTGGGCAGTGAGTAGGGCAACACTTTGCACCACCCAGGAACTCCAGTCTCCTCACAAAGATGTGGACATGAGATGAGGTGCCTGAATGTATCTGTAAACTGTGAAGTGCTGGGTGAATTTAGCAGAAAAGACAAGGGAGCAGGGTCCGAGGGACCCACCCATGACCTCAGGATAGTCCTTAGGTTGACCCAAGTCTCTAAGATGAGCCACTTTCCAAAAAAACCTGTTCTCAGGCCATTGATACCAGTGTTACATGAGGTTGGTTTTGTTTTGTTTTTTTCAAATAGCATTTTAACAAGTATTCAGTAAGCTTACTGTATGCCAAGGACTATTCTAAGTGCTTTACAAATTATTCATGCATTTAATCCTTATAAGATCCCTGGGAAATAGGTGCTACTGCTACTTCCCCCATTGACAGATGGGAAAACTGAGGCCAAGGAGGTTAAAATATGTCACATGCTTGCAAATGACAAGAGTTGATACCTATCAAGTGCTTAGTATGGGGCAGGACACACAGTGTGCCCACTAAATGTTAGTGGCTGCTATTATTATTGTTATTTATGCAGCAATAATAATGTATGGCATATTTTTCCAACTTCCTTATGTATTTTAGGGAGCTCTGATGGGGTAGTACCTAAGGCATTTTGACTGCTAACCAGAAGGCTGGTGGTTCAAACCCACCAGCCACTCCTCGGAAGGCAGGCTGGGCAATCGACTTCCGTAGACATACCGCCTCAGAAACCCAAGGAGGGGTCGTTATGAGTCAGGACCGACTCGATGGCAGTGAGTTTGTTTTTGGTATTTCACGTGTTTTACTTCTTGTCTGCCTTCCCCACTCGTTGTTGGTGAGTCAATCCCGACCCATCCCCGCCCTGTGTTACCGAGTAGAACTGCTGTGCTACACAGGGCTTTCTGGGCCGCCGTCTTCACAGAAGCAGGCTGCCAGGCCTTCCTTCTCCAGCACCACTGGGTGGGTGTGACCCACTAATTTTTCCGTTAGTGGTTGAGTACGAACCCTTGGCGCCATCTAGGGACCTCGTCGGTCTCCCCACTATCATGATGTTTCTATGAAGACAGGGATTGTGCTCGGTTTTGTCCACTACTGTCTTCTCAACACCTAGCACACAGTGGGTGTTCAATGTCATGTCTGTAAAATTATTACTGCTGTTGTCACTATCAGGACCATCATCAACACTGACCTGATTTTGAGACCATCAGACTATCAGGCACCAACCCAGGCTGGAGAGGAGGAAGCTCCTTCCAGATTTATGGGGGTGTGTGATGGTAGAGGGGATTTGGATGTCCTCACCCCCTCCCAGACGAAGGCTGTGTAGACAGGGGAGGATTTTCACCCAGAGGGGTTTGGAGAGTATGCTACTGCTTCCTGGGGAAGGAGATGGGAGGATGTGACCACCAGTCAAACCGTCAGCATAACAACAACAATAAGCAATCATTCAATTAATAACAATAAAAACAAATAACAATGACTATTATTCCTTCTGTTTCTAGGCTCCCATTCTCCAGCTGCTTAACAGCCCTTTGCCCTCTGTGCTTCCCTTGCACTGAGATGACGGGTTTGAGGGACGAGACTCTACAAAGGTGAGGTTGCCCTCTGTCCCACAGCCTGGGGAACTGGAGAGGGGCGGAAACTTCTGGGGTAACCAGTGCTGGTGGTCCTGCCCTCTGGCTCCACCATCCCGTGCAATGGCAGGACTTGCGGGGCAGGGAGACAGCAGGCAGAGGCCCTTTGGTGCCCCTGGGGAAAGGCAGGGTTCCCTGAAGGCAGACCAGGACGAGAGGAAGGAGAGATCAGAGAAAGACACAAGCACACACAGACAGACACGGGGGTGTGTGCGGAGTGGGTGTGTGAAGGGAGACAGACAGAAGAGGCAGAAGAAGACAGGTGGGGGGAGGCAAGTCAATGAGAGAGGCAGGGAGGCACCAAAAGGGACAGACAGACAGACAGACAGGCAGAGGAGACAGTGAGGGCTTGGGAGAGGCAGTGGCAGAGAGGTCAAATCAAAACCAAACTTGTTGCCGTCAACGGTTCTCACTCATGGCAACCCCATATGTCACAGATTAGAACTGTCCTCTGTGGCATGTGCAATGGCTGGTCCCTGGGTGGTACAAATGGTTCACTGCTCAACTACTCGCTGAAAAGTTGGCAGATGGAACCCACCCTGAGGTGCCTGAGAAGACCGGCCAGGCTACCTGCTTTCCAAAGGTCACAGCCTTGAAAACTCTACAGAGCCGTTCTGTACTCACAATCAACTCCACGGCAGCTACCAACAGTCTTTACTGAAGCTGACCCCGGGGCTTTCTTACAAGGCACCTTTGGGCAGGTTTGAACTGCCGACCTTTAGGTTAGTAGTTGAGTAGTTGAGCCACTGGGCCACTGAGATAGAGAAAGACCCAAACAGGGTGGAGGAAGACAGACAGACCGAATGAAGGAAAGAAAAGTGAGACAGACAGAAAACTTAGACAAGGGGTGAAGAAACAGGAGATGCTGAGGCAGGAATGGGGGCTGGAGTGGAGGGGTGGGGAGATGGAGGGCGGTGGGGAGAAGGCAGGCTCACCTGGAGGTGGAGCAGGCTGTTCTCCTGGAGGTAGAGGTACTGCAGGCTGACCAGGCCACGGAAGATGTTGCCAGGCAGGCTGCTGAGCTGGCAGCGGTACAGATGCAGGGACTGCAGCCGCTCCAGGCCCTGGAAGGTGTCGGGCTCCAGAGAGCGCAAGTGCCGGTTGTCCCCGAGGTCCAGCTCCTCCAGTGCCTGCAGGTGGCGGAAGGTGCCCGGGTAGATGGTGGAGAGATTGTTGGAGAAGAGCCACAGGGTGAGCAGGTTGGGCCCAAAGGTGCCGGGCCGCAGTGTGCGAATGAGGTTGTTTTGCAGGAAGAGTCGCTGTGTGCTGGGCGGCAGGGACAGCGGCACCGAGGAGAAGTTGTTGGCCTGGCAGCTGACGGTGGGCGGGGACGAGTAGCAAGTACAGAGCATAGGGCAGCTGGGAGCTGCGGGGGGCAGGGCCAGGAGCATCAGCAGGAGGCAGGCTGAGGCAGGACCTGCGGGGCAGAGTGGGGGGCTCTGCTGGGCAGACTGCCAGGGTGGGGGAACCAGCCCCCTGGAGCCTGCCCACTCATAAAGGCCCGAGCCCTGGTACTAGTAGGTTGGTGGGTTCTGGATGCAGTCTCAGTGCCCCAGAGTCCCTGATTCCTTCCACTATCTGAGGGTCCTGGTGAATGAAAAGATAGTGACATCCCAAGAAGACATTATAAAAGACACTGTGATGCGTTTGAAGTTGTCTGACAAGAGATCTGCTGCTTCCCATCCTGTCTGTTTCCACTACTGTGTACTCGACCTGGTGTGACAGTTTGGTGTGACAGTTTGGCTGGACCGGTCTTTGTTGTTGGGTGTTAAGTAGTATCTCTGACTGATCAAATGCTAGTAGCACACAGCTGTGACAACCAGATGTCCCTAGACATTGCCAGCTGTCCCCTGGGGATAGGATGGCCCTAGGTGAGAACCACTGAAACTAACCTGAGTCTTTGTGAAAGAATCTTAGGTCTGAAATGGCCCTCCCGCCACCCTGGGGATGGGCCTGGGCCTCACCTGCTGCTCAAAGCCCTCCTCCCAAAGCCATTCCTGCAGCTTTCCACCCTGTGGTGAGGGCCCCTAGGAATCAAAGGTCAGTGGTTCTCTGACTGGGGTTTGTAGCCACCTGCCCGGGATCCCGGAGAGAATGTAGCTTCCTTTGCAGTCCCTTCAGAGCCCAGCAACCTTCCCTTATACCCCAGGCTCTTCTCATACAAAGTCACTTAACAATATTTTTTATCAGAGTAACTTTTGAGGGTTGGATGTAGTTCAGCCTCTCAGGACAGATGGAGGCGACCCATGAAGGCCCAGGCCCTGGGGTTCCTGTGCTATAGCGGGGGGTGTGGGGCCCCTCATCCAGCCCAGCCCCCTGCCCGACTGCAGCTGATAAAAGTTCTGGGTCAGAGTGAGCTTGGTCTTTACTCCTGAACCTGATTCCTGGTTGACTCCTGGGATTTTCTTCCTAGGGAGAATGGGGGCCCAGCACCCCCAAAGCCAGGCAGTTACTCACATGGACTGGGCACCTTCTGCTTGAGGCAATATGTGAGGCCTTTGAGGACAGGGGTGAGGGGACCTGGTCCTTGACCTCAAGTGTCCCGGGGCTCCCTGGTTCAGGGGTCCTGGTGAAGCTGAGCGGCTGGTGTTTTTTCAAGCGTGAGCTCTCTGAGGCTGCAAATCACACCTGCCAGGCGGTCGGTTACCGTGTGCGCGCCCGTGATGTCTCACGCTACTGAGGTTGCAGTGTGTGCGTGTGTATGCGATTTTGGGGTGATGGTGTGAACCAGGTGCTCACTATCTGAAGTGCTGCCAGGCCAGGTGTGGCGGGGACATCACAGATGCTCCGGTGGCCTCCTCTCATGGGGACACACGGGAGCAGGGTGAGGACCCCAAGCCCTGGGTTGTGGTGCACCTCTCACTCCTGGCAGGGGCACTTCCCTCCCACCCCTCGCCAGCTGCTCTGGGAGTGTCCGGGCCCTACCAGTGCTGAGAGGCACTGATGAGCGCCGGCCTATGTGTGTGAGTGCACGGGCGCAAGCGTGTGCTGGCTGTCCTCCGCGTGTGTGAGTGCCGGGCCCCGTGCGTGTGTAGGCTGGGTGTGATGTAATACTCTGTGACACACTGCTGTTCCATTCGTTCACACCACCTCCGCGTTTCTCGGCCCTTCTCACCCCTCCCCCGTGTGGCGTTTCACGATTACTTTCTCCTCCCTGACTGTTTCAGAGCCACGTGGGGTGGAGGCGCATGTCTCTTACCCCTCATCTGAACAAGGCAGGGGTGGGACGAGGGAGCGTGGTAGAGGACCCCGGGTTGGTTTCATGATGGCTGAGGTTTGGGGCTTAGAAACGGAGATTTCAGAGTTTGGAAAGCTCCTCCAGGTTCATCTGCTTCAACCCTAAATTCTACTGAGGTGAAAACTGGGGCCCAGAGCAGACAAGTGACTTGCCCAAGGTCACACAGCAAAGTGATGGCAGGACCAAGGGCCAGGAAGGAGGCTTCTGACACCCAGCCAGGGCACTTCCCTTCCGGCCAGAGTCACCCTCTCAGCTCCGCCTCCCCAAGGACTTGACACCAGAGGAAGCCAAATCCTTCTTTAATCCCTTAATCCTACCCCTTATCCACAAATTCACAAGAGCACTCCAATGCCCCGCCAGCCCTCCCTCTCTCCAGGGGATTATGGGGGAGCTCCCCCCCATCTCCATGGCTGCTGCCCTCCCCAGACAGGGAAGGAAGGGCACATGCAATCCCAGAGAGACAGTCCCCTGCCTGCTGGTCTCTTCAGCCTTGAGGCTGAGGTTGGCCAGGGCCCCCATGCATCCCTTACCCATAAGCTCCTGCCCCCCCCATGAGGTGATTCTCCCCTTTCCCTGCTACATCCTTCCCTTTACCCTAGCAACCCCCCATCACAGCCCACCTCCTCAAGCCCCAGGGTGGTGTTCCCGGGGTGGAGGAAGGACCCTGAGTGGGGGCCCCCCACCACGGCAGCTGCTGCGTAACGGTGACTCTGTTGCCATTTCTGGCCCTCGCCGCAAAGCAGCTGTAACCCAAGGAGCCTCATCCATAATTCAGGCTGCAGCTCTCAGTGGAGGCGAGGAGGAGGGGAAGGTTGGGGGCTCTGGGTTTCTCGGCCCCCAGGCCCAGCTCCAGGGCTCCTGGGCAGCGGCGGGCAGCAAGGGCTGGTGAACTGTACCTTTCCCTCCCCGCCCTTCCATCCCTGTCTGGTGGGTGCCCCTCTTCTGGCCACGGTCCCTTCCCCTCCAGGCCTGTACTTCCTCTCTCCAAGGACCCAGGCTCTCCACTCAGACACTCCTGTTGTGAATTCTCACTGGGAACTGGGGCAAGAGGCATGGGGCATCAGGGCCAGCCTCCAACCTAACCCTTCACTATACGGACAGGGAAAGCCCTTCTCACAGCTGCCCCCTCCCCTCCTTGCTTTCCGCTTTTTTTTTTTTGAAATCCTTTCCCAAGTCAGCTGGTGATGGCCTTGATATGGAGGGATGTAGAGAAGGGAAGGGAAGGAACCATCTCTTATTAAGCACTTACTGTGTGCCACACAGTACAGTTTTACCTGTTCACTTCTTTACCCAGAGAATAAACCACAGCATCTAAGATACAGCATCTTATAATCCCCTGTGAGGTCAGCATTATGGCCCCCAATTTGCAGAGGAGGGAGGGAGGCTCAGGATTCTGCAGTGAGTTGCCTCAGATTATGAGCTGGTACAAGGTGGAGCCCAAGTTAAAAAGGAGGGTGCACTATCAGAAGGGACGACTCTCTGGTCTTTGGGAGGTCCTGCATCATCCCTGGAATCACCCTTGAGTGTGACAGATGCTATACCCTTAAGAAGCAGGGAGGGCAGACCCGGAGCCCAGGTGCACAGGGCTGAGTTGGCCACCATGCTGAGTTTGGATGGCAAGGAAGAGACTCAGGCTCTATGGCAATGCTCTTCTCCTGGGCTCCAGACTGGGGCTGCTCAGAGGGTGGCCTACTGGGGAGTCAGGGAGAGATGACCAGTGTCCAGAAGATTTGGCCAGGGGAGGGAACAGAGAGAGAGACTAGGACACAGTATTGATTCCGGAAGGCTGAGATGTCCAGAGCTAAAAACTATCCGTTCCCCAAGGGACCACAGTTCAGGACCTAGAGGTGTCAAACCCGGGAGTACCAGGGCTCAGAAGCAAAGTTATCACCCCAGGAGCCCCATGGAGGGAAGGAACTTGAGGAAATGGACCCAGGGTAGAGGGCAGGAGTGGGGGTGCTAGCATGCCAGGCATGGGGTTGGTCCAGAGTAGCCCCTGGAAAGAGTGCTTAAGGGGGTCAGGCCTCTGGGCCTGGAAGGGGTATTGAAGGGCTCAGTGTCCAACAGGCAGCTTTGGGGGAAAAGGCCAGGGCCTGCCGGGGACGTGCCAGGGCTGAGGTGGGAGTTGAGGATGGGACCAAGGTGGTGGGGATGCCAGTGACGCTGGGCCTGGGGAGGCACTGACGTGGTGATGGAGGTTTAGAACTGCTGCAAACAGCTTCTCCCTCTGCCAGAATGTAACACCCCAAAATAATCAGCCACCATGGTGGTGGCGGTGGCGGCAGGATCCGCAGGCAGGATCCGCCGGGGCCCAGAGATATAAATGGCAGCCCGGAACCAGCCAGGGCCCACCCTTGGAGGCTGCCACCCCCATACCATGGGCCTCACCCTTTCCTCCTCACAGCTACCCCAAGGTCCTGAGCTCAGAGCCCCCAGCCTAGCTCACCAGCCACTCCCTGAGAGCAGAGGTGGGAAGGCAGGCAATGTGGGGAGGGAGGGCTTCGCCCGTGGAAGTGGCTGCCAGCAGCCTCTTTGTCTCCTTTCTGGGCAGCCCCCACCCTGGGTCCCTCTCTCCCACCCCTTTCTCCTCCTCCCTTCCCTCGACGCCAACCCCCTCTCCCAATCCTGATCTACCCACCCTTCCTCTCCCTTCTGTGGGTCCCAGGCCTGGCCGTCCCCCTCCGTCCTCCTCCCTGGTTCTGATTCCCATCTCTACTCACCATCCCGGTCCTATCTGGTTTCCGATCCCCTCTTTCCATTCCAGCCCCAGGGTGGCGGCCCTCCCTCTCTCCAGTTACCCGCACATCCAGATTCTCTGTCCCCTTCCCTTAGTTTTTTTCACCCCTCCCCTAATCTCTCCTCAGTCCCACTTCCCCTCCTGTTGTGAATTCTCACTGGGAACTGGGGCAAGAGCCACTTTCTCCACCCTCCACCCTCGAGGTCCCCTTTCCCTCGCCGCTGGTCTCACCCCGCCCCTCCCCCCTCCCTGGCCCGCACTCCGGGAGGTCCCTGTCCCTGCAACTCTTCCCTCTCTAGCGCCCACCGCGTGTTTTAAGGAGGGCCTTCTGGATCCCCTGTTACGCCCCGGTCCTCCAGCCGGCCGCCTCCCCACGCCCCTGTCCTCCCAGGTGACGGGAAGTGCTGAGGCACCGGGCTCCAGGAGTTGCTGAGTCGGCGCTTCCCCAGCCGGCCCGAGCCCTCTGCGTCCCCCGGAGCAGGTGGAGCCGGGACAGCGGAACCTGAGCCTCCCTCCCGCTCCCGGCGCAGCCAGCCAGCCCCGAGGCCCCCCTCGGTCACGAGCTCGCCGCGCACCCCCTCAGGCTCCCAGCCGGCTGCCCTGGGGCGGGGGCGGGGGCGGGGCCGGGCGCTCAGCCGTCCCCCCTCCCGGGCCCCCCCTTACTCCACACCTGCCCCCCCTCGTGCCCGGGAGGAGAGCCCCCCGCCCCCCCCGGCCGCCGGGGTCCCTACCTTGCAGCAGGCGCTGGAGCCCGGGCAGCATCTTGTCTCGCCGCTCGGGGGAAGGGGTGGCGGGGGGAGGGTGCTCCCACTCGCTCCCCGAGCCCGCCAGACGGACGGCGGGGGCTCCGCGGGGCTCCGGGAGGGTCCAGGCGTCCCCCGGCGCAGCGGCCGAGCCGCGAAGCTCTACCCTGCGCCCCGCGGGCGGCGGGGCTCGGGAGGAGCCATGGGCCCGGACTGGACGGGGCGGGCGCGACGGGCCGGGGAGGGCTGAGGCCGGCCGTCGACACCGGGTGCCCGCGACCCGCAGCAGCGCGGCCCGCCTGCGGGTCCGTCAGTCCGTCGGCCCGTGCTCCCCGGCCGCTCGCCGAGGGAGAGTGGGGACGGCGGGGAAGCGCTTCCCAACTATCCCCCTCCTTCCCGCACTCGCTGGCTCCTCCCTCGCTTCCTGGCTGACGCCTTAACCCTTTGCTGGCCACTAGGAGGCGTGAGCGGCTCACGCGCCCCCTCCATCCAGGCCCCCTCTCTTTGGGGGCCCTGGGGGACTGTCCTCGATCGCCTTCGCGGCGCCAAGCTTCGAGAGAAATCCCTTCTTGAGAGGGAGCGGTAGTGGAAGGGAACCCCGTGGACCTGCCCTGGTCTCTCAACTTTTCCGTAGGAGAAGGCCTCCCGGGTCACCGTCTCCCGCCCCCTCCGCGCCCTGCGCGCCTGGGTCCGGGCCTCTAACGCGTCTCTCCTTCCGAGTGCCCGGGAGCTCCCGGGCGAGCAATGGGCAGCTTTCCCTTCCGTGCCCAGACCCCAAGCCCAGAGTATGTGTGACTATAAGAGCACATGGAAGAGTTTGCGTGTGCAAGCGCGTGTGTTAGGTGAGCGTGCACGCGCGCGAGGACGCGTGTGCAGGTGAGCCTTGACATGCTTGCAGGCAACCTTTTCTACGGGCCGGGAGAGCGGGGCCGTGTGAGTGGGCGCACGGGGGAGCGCGGAGTCGACTCCGGGGAACGTTCGGCTGGGCCAGGGTTGGGCGCGCAAGGCTGGGGACATGGGTGGCGAGGGTGTGGGGGAACGGGGTGTGGAAGTCCTCAATGCGTTTGCGAGCGGGTGCGTTTCTCTGTGCGTGTGTCTGAGAGGGGGTATCTCAGCCCCCGCGGAGGGACGAGAGAGACCCGAAAGGCGGCTAGATAGAAATCCCGGGCGTGGCTTCACTTCCAAGGCAGTCGATGCCGGGCTCACTGGGGCCCCAGGGGCCTTTTGGGACGACGTCGGGTGCGCTGTCTGCCGACCCGTGGCCTGCGAGCCTCCTCAAACCGGCCTTGCTCCCGCTCACCTTGGCCTTGACCGGGCCCAGGGCGCCTGGCGGCTGGCTCTCTGCAGCCGCCCCGGCGCGGGGCAGGCGCGTGGCGCGAAAGGGAGTCACTTCGCGGACGGTCGCCAAGTGGCGCGGGCCGGCTTGCAGCTGATGGAGCGGCGCGTACGGCTGGTGCCAGGGCCATCTGCGCGGAGCCCGGCCGGCGCGACCACTCCCGGGAGCGAGGCGAGGGAACCCCTCGGGGCCCTCCCCCCGCCCCCACGGCTTGTTCTCTGGCTCCTCCTTTCCTAGCGGTGCGCCGGAGCTGCGCGGAGCCTGGCATACAGTAGGCGCTTTATAAATGCTGGCCTCATTCTTCCCGCTCAGCCTCTGCCCATTCCCTAGTCTTCTTTGTTCTCTTTCGAATTCTCTCATTTCCCCCACCTCTCTTATCCGCATTCTGTGGTCTCCGTCTCCCTGTTCTCCCCTTCCCTCCCTTCTCTTTTGCTTTTCCTCTTCCTCCTCCAGTCCCTCTCTCCTTCTATACATCTGTCTTTCTGTCACTGCTTCTCGGTGGCTCTCACTGCCGCTCCGTGTCTCTCTGTTCCATCCTATTTGTGGCTCCGTGCCTCTCTGTCCTTCCATCTCTGGGGGTGTCCCTGTCTCCGTCTCTCTCCTCATTTCATTATCAGGCCCGCCCCCCACCCCGGCCTTGTGGCCCACTTTCACCACGACGCTGCAGCGCCCCCTGTTGGTTCCGTCCTCCGCCCCTGCAGGACTCCCGGGCCCTAGATTTCCTTTCTGGCCCCTCTCTTTTCCAGGTCACGTAGGGGCGGACAGGGGCGTCCCTGGGCCTTCTGCCTCCCTCCCATCTCCCGAAGGCAGGAACCTGGCCCATTAATTTCCCGGGACCCACCCTGCTGCGCTGCGCCTGGGGAGAGGGCCTGGAGGGGGCGGTGGGGAGGGAGTGTTGGGGGTAGCAGGGTGGGATTTGGCGTCCTTCCCCGGAATGAGCCGCGGCACAATCTGTCGCTGGGTTTGTTTGCCGAGCTGCCTCCGGAGCGCAGTGGGGCTGGCTCTCGGGGAGCGAAATATCACAAGATGCAGAGACAGACGCTGAGGGGTGGGTGGGCGGCCGGCTGACTCAGGTGTGCTGTCATCGGCTGCCCGGCCCCGCTTCTCCGAGAGGGGTGGGGGAGGACCCCGGGGCCCCCAACATAGGCGGGCACCCCAAGTTGGGAGGGGAACCCCCGTCCCGGGGTGAGCTGCAGGAAGGAGGTACTCCTGCCAATCATCCCTGGTTCCAGGACTCTCCTTCAGGCCTGGAAGCTTCAGGGGACACCCCAACTTGCATACACCCTAGCGGGTCCCAACCCCTCTGCTCCTATCGCGTTGGGAGAATGTCATGGTTTCCTATAATTGATCTGCTGACTCACCCCTCCCTCCCATAGACTGCCAGCTTTTTGAGGGTAGGGAACTCTGCTCCATCTTTGTGTCCAGTGGTGCTCAATGAACACTTCTGAATGGATGGATGGATGGGGGTGGCTGGTCTCAATTTACAGGAAATACCACAATGCATTTGTTCTTCCGTGGACATTCTGACCTAGCCCTCCCCTGATTCATATTTGCAGCCCATAGTCCGTGACCTCATGGAATTGGAAACGGCTCTCTCTGCAGTCTGAAGACCAGAGTTCTCTAGATGACTCTGGACACGTCACTGACCTTCCTGGTGCCTCTGTTTCCTCATCTGTGCGGTGGGAATCCATCACACCTTCATTAGGCTGCAGTAAATCACCAGGCACTCGAGGCATGAGAAAGTGCTAGTAAAATGAAGCCCCTGCCTTGCCCACAGGCAGTGGTAGCTGTTGGCCTGCTTTGGTGGAAGTTGTTCTCCAAGTAGAGTCAGGCACCCTATCTGAACTTGGTTTTCTGCAGTCATATGTTTTGAGATCCAAGGGAGCAGGTTGATGGCTAAGTGTAACCAGGGCTGTGTGGCAAGGTGTCTAGGCCTATCTCTGGTGGCACTCTTGGCAAGGCTCTGGGGTACAGGGTCCTCAGGCCTTGACCACAGGGCTGGCCCGCCCTCTGGTGGCTATAGGCAGATCTGCAGGCCGGTGAAGCGCCAAAGTTTTCCCGAACTTGCTGAAGAGACTTCTTACCTTGAGCAAGGGGAGGACCCATTGTCTGGAGAACAGGCTTTGGAAAGGAAGCCCCCCTGTAAGGAAGCAGGATATGAAGCAAACTAGGTAAGTCCTGACGTCCTCTATGAGTTCCCACTTATTAGCAGCCTCTCTACCCCCACTGTGACACCCAAAGCCCCTTTTCCCTCTGAGGAATCCCATCTAGTGTGAGTCCTCAGAAGGTCCTGATTCTTTTCCCCATCTGTTTGGGAAATTCAAGAAGCTCTGGTGGCTTAGTGGTTAAATAATTGGGCTGCTAACCACAAAGTCAGGGGTTTGAACCAGTAATAAATGAGGGAGTCTGCTTCTGTAAACATTTACAGCCTTGGAAACCGTATGGGGCAGTTCTACTCTGTCTTATAGGGTCGCTGTGAGTAAGAATCAGCTTGATGCCACTGGGTTGTTTCTTGTTTTTGGCAACTTCATTGAGTAGAATACTTGGCAGTTAGTGTCCGGGGCGAGATGACTCGATGGTGAGAACATAGGCTTTGCTGGTTCATACCCTGGTTCTGCTACTCACCAGCTCTATGACCTCAGGCAAGTTTGGATTTTTCTAAGCCTCAGTTTTCTCATCCAGAACATGGGGCAACAACAGTGCCTGTTTCCTAGTGTGGTTTGAGGATTAAATGAGATAAAGCATGAAAGAAGGTGACCCTGTGCTCAGTGAACAGTGTTGTTAGCTTCCCACTTGGGGTAGCCAGTCCCACGTGTGCAGAGCCGAACCTCCCCATAGGGTTTTCAAGGCTGTGAGCTTTGGGAAGCAGGTCGCCAGCCCGTCTTCCGAGGTGCCTCTGGGTGGGTTCAAACCACAACCTTTCAGCTAGTACTCAAGAACTTAATCGTTTGTGCCACCCAGGGACTCCCCGGTAAACGTTAATGCTGTTATTATAAATTTTCTTTCTAATATTAACCTGGAGAAATAGGTGGCACTGTGATTAAGGGAGCTCTGGTAGCATAGTGCCTAAGGCACTTGGCTGCTAACCAGAAGGCTGGCAGTTCAAATCC
>NW_006922006.1:1816241-1828938 GCF_000298275.1 Orycteropus afer afer
AACCCACCAGCTACTCCATGGGAGGAAGATGAGGCAATCCATAAAGATTTACAGGCTTGGAAACCTGATGGTGGTTGCTATGAGTTGGAATCGACTATATGGCAATGGGTTTGGTTTGGAGAAAGAGATGCTGCAGCCTAGCAATAGGAAACAAAGTTATGAGCTGTGGTCTCCTAAGTGGTGAGTGGCAGAGCTGGGTCCGGGAGTTGGTACCCAGCATACCTGAGCTCCTTGCTGGCCTCAGCCATCACCTGCAGCCACCCCCTGGAACACTCAGGGCCTCCCTGTAGCATGAGAGGAGTCCTGCCTGACTTAGACGTCCTGAGTCTAAGCGCTTGGACTCTGTCTTCAAATGGCTGTGGAAACCGTGCCCGACCTCTCCCCTCTGGGCACCAGCCTCCTCGTCATTAAAAGGAGTGTTTTGGACTTGATGGTCTGGACAGTGCCATCTGTCTGTGGAATGCTAAGGGTTTGTGGTTCCCACTCTTCTGTGGTCCCCAAACCAGAAGTGACCGAAAATGGAGCCTCTAAGCTCAATCCCAGAAGCCCTGGTGGTGCAATCGTTGAGCACTTGGCTGCTAACAGGAAGGTTGGCTGTTTGAACCCACCAGCTGTTCCGTGGGAGAAAAGACCTAGCTACCTGCTCCTGTAAAGATTACGGGAAATCCTATGGGACAGTGCTACTCTGTCCCATAGGGACACTGTGAATCAGAACCGACTTGACAGCACCCAACAACAGGAACAAGAAGCTTCCATGTCATCCTCCTTCTCAGCCTGGGTGTTCGATGTGGGCCCAGGGAAGGGTCACAGTTCCCTGCAGTTTACCCAGATCCTGCTCTAGTCTTCTCCACCTTCCGCCGAGCCTCTCAGTGACCAAATACTGGGCGGAGGGCTGCATTCATCACTGAAGACCTACAGGAAGGCCTGTGTCCTGCTCGGCCCAGCTCCATGGACAGAGGTCTCCTTTCCAGGTCTAACATATGGAAGAAAACCCAAACTAGAACAGCTTAGGGGGCATAGGTGACTACAGGCTCTTTCCCTCTCTGCTTTCTAGCACCTCTGCTCGTTTATATTATTTAGAATAATGGTTGTTGCTGTGAGCTGCTGTTGAGTCTGCCCCTGACTGATGGTGGGCCCACGTACGATGGAATGAACTGCTGTTGGGCCCTGCAACATCCCCACGATCAGCTGTGCATCGGACCATTGTGATGCACAGGGTTTCCTGGGCTGATTCCCAGAAGTATGTTGCCAGGCCTCTCTTGCTAGTGTTTGATGGCACTTCTTAGTATAATAAGTGGAATTTATTTATCACTTCATGTCATGGAGGAGCTCTGGTGGTTGAGTGGCTAAAGCATTCAGCTGCTGACCAAAAGGTTGGTGGTTTGAACCCACCAGCCACTCTGCAGAAGGACGATGAGGCAGTCTGCTTCTGTAAAGATTTACAGCCTTGGAAACCCTATGGGGCGGTTCTACTCTGTCCTGTAGGGTGCCTATGAGTCAGAATTGACTGGATGGCAACGGTTGGTTTGGGTTTTTCTTGTCATGAACTTGTGTGTATTGGCTCATGGAACTTTCAGAGCAGCTCTATGAGGGAGGGTCCCTTTTTGTAGGTGGAGAAGCGAGCTCAGAGGGGAAGCCCAGGCCTTAGACCAGGGCGAAAAGAGACCTGCCCTTCACTCTGGCTCTCGTCCAGCCTCCTCCTTCAAGAGGTGAGCAGTCCCTGCAGCTAAGGGCTGTGCCCTCAGAGAGGCTGAGGTTCACTTTAGATCACAGTCAGGGCATTCTGGATCCTAGACTCTCTTATTTGATGACCCAAGTCTACTTCCAGGGCCTCCCTGATTCACCTTTTTGTCAGCATGTGTGCCCCTCGTCAAGGGGTGGCCACAGGGCAGCTCTTTGCAAGGGGTGTTGTTGGAGCTTGGACACGCAGGTGAGATAGTCACATACGTGCACATGAGGCCCCTTGTTGCTCGGGATAGGTCTGTGGGTGGAAAGAGAAGAGGAGCCGGCTGTATTTCTGGGTAGCTCTCCAAAGAGGCCCATAATTCTAAATTTGAGCCTACCTTTCGAATGCCAGAGGAGCTCCTGGATGGTGCAAGTGATCACGTGCTTAATTACTGACGAAAGGTTGATGGTTCAAAATCTCTCAGTGGTGCCTCAGAAGAAAGACCTGGCGACCTGCTCCTGGTCACAGCCATTGGAAACCCTGTGAGTACAGTCGACTCTGAAACGAATGGGGTCACCATGGCTTGGAAAGGACTTGATGGCAAGTGGTTTGGTTCTCTGGTTTTCTAATGTCAGGTTCTGTGGTGGTAAGGTTGTCTGTCACCTCGGCTGGACCGAGGTTTTGGGAGTCTGGGCAGCTGGATGTAGTTATCCCCTGGGGGGAGATTGTAATCATTTTCATTGTGGACTCTGCCGTGAGCAGCTGAGGAGTTGCCTTTGGGTGTGGTCTGCTTCTAGCGCGTAAGGAGCAGCTTTGGGGCGGGTCTTGGGTGTTTGGTCCATCTGGATCCTGTATTGGGTCAAGTCTTCATCTCGCCTGCCAATCCTGGGCTTGTTCCTGGACTTGACCTAGTGGCCTGCTGCTTTGTCTGCTGATCTTGGGACTGTGCCGTTTCACCTGACGATCTCGGGTTCACCAGACTCAGCAGCCAGCAGCTGCGTGAGTCAGAAAAAGCCTCTAGCTCCAGGACCCAGAGCTGAAGCCCAAGGTCGAGGGGCCTTTACCCAGCCCCTAGAGCCGGCACTTTGAACTCAGACTTCCAGACTCCTAAACTGTAAGAGAAAAAATTCCTGTTGCTTCAAACCATCCACTTGTGGTACATCCGTTGTAGCAGCACTCGAGAACCAAGACAGGTTCCTCTGAGGAAAGTCAAGGAGCCATGCTGATGGGGTAGGAGGCTGGGCACCTGTGGGCAGGGCCTGCCCGGCTTGGCCTGTGGGTGTGGGGAGCCACAGCCTGTGGTCCAAGGACCTCCATTTGTACTCAGACCCCAGCCCTGCAAGAATCAGGGGTGGCCATGCTGGCGGGTCACGTACCTTTGTGACAGGACTAGGCAGCTCTGGAGCCAGGCTCTGAATCCAGGTCTGTGTGAGTATTTCGGTCTTTTATGCAGCCCCATGACCAAATTCACAATGTTTGTTCCCTGGAGGTCTGTTGGTTAGAAAGGTGAGTTCCATTATGTCTGCTGGGGTCCCTTCTTGGTGGGGAGCCGCCACTGCACTAGACAGTGAACTCACTGGGTGCCAGGTCCACGTTTCCTTTTGCTTTGTTTATTCCACGCACCTGACACAGCCCTGGCTCAGAGTAGGCACTGGACAAACGGTGCTGTCCTATGGGACACCCGGTCTACTAGGGAAGGCGTTAAGCAGATAATCAGGGTGCAAGGTGCTATGGGTCATGTGGATGTCCAGCAGAGAGGGTGAAGTTGGCAGTGGAGGGGTGGGGAATGTTGGGGAGCCCTGCCTGAGAGTGGCTTTAGATGAGTTGCCTCAGACTTTGTGAGTTTGGGAATTCACATATGGGGTAAAGACTCTGATGTCCCCCTTACCAGCTGCACTGACTCCCCCACCTCTGTGGACGCCGGATGAGGATGGGTGCTTGTGGTACCCCTCCCTGGAGGACCCGCCGTGCACAGCATCTTTCTCACTTAGACAGTGAATGGACAGGACAGGAGCTTCCTGCTGCTGTTGGTGGTGGCCACCGAGTTGGTTCTGCCTCCTGGTGCGTCCCGAACGCAGAGCAGAACTGCTCCAGACGGATTTCAAGGCTGTGAGCTTTTGGGAGCAGATGGCCAGGCCTGGCCCCCAAGGTGCTTCTGGGTTTGAATCACCACCTTTTGGTTAGAATCCCAGCACTTAACAGTTAGCGTCACCCAGGGACTCCTAGAGTGTTAAACCCATTGCCAATGAGTCGATCCCAACTCAGTGACCGTATAGGACAGACTGCCCCATAGGGTTTTTAAGACTGTCTTTATGGAAACAGACTGCCTCTTTGTTCTCTTTTGGAGTACCTGGCGGGTTCGAACTGCTGATCTTTCCATTAGCAGCCAAGCCCTTTAACTACTGTGCCACCAGGGGTCCTTAGAACATTCCTATTGCCCTTAAATTCTGTGGTTTGAAGCCATTGAACTTGCAAGGCCGCATGAGCCTATATATGGGGGACACATATGACAGCATGTGCGTATGTGAAGGAGTCAAGGCAGAGAGAAGAACTGGCACCTGTGTTACTAGGGGGACAGGGACTTCCTACCTGTTCCCACCATCACGCCTGTTTAAGGCCCCCGAGCAAAGGAACCTACTGCCAGAGCTTCCTGCCTGTCAGCTCATTTTCCTCAATTAGTTTTAAAATTAATCTTCCTGAGGTGTTGCTCTGAGCATGGCCCGCCCCACTCCAGAGCCCCTAGTGGCCCCATACGGCTGGCAGACGGTCAAGAGCTACTGACTCCTCATGTTCACACAAATTTACTTAAAAAAAAAAAGAAAAATTCCTCAAGACCTCAACAAATGAACAGGCAGAGGGTGGAGGAACACTTTGGAAAACGCTTCAACCTGCCAGTGATCAAAGGGAAGACAGTGAACACACAGCATGGAGGCAGCGTCTGGGACTTACTGAATGAGCTGAAGTTTACACACACTGTCCCCCAGCTGTGGCAAGCCTGGGTAATGTCTGTGCTTCTCCATCTCCGGAAGCTGTGTGCAAAACGCAGGAAACAATCTAGTAAAATGTGACTAGAGTTGAAAACATCATTACCTTTTGACCCACTAATCCCACTTCTGGGAATTGATGTGAAGAAATAATTCAGTAGACGAAAAAGACTCCAGGCATGCCACCGGCATCCTCTGTAAACCTCCTGTAGTGAGGTCGCTGAGAAAAGCAATGGTCGATGTATTCAATGTCATATTATGCAGCCACAAAAATGATAATTATAAGGAATATGCAGAAGCGTGGAGACTGTTTATAACAGCATGTTTGTTGAGAAAAAGCAGGAGACAAAATTTCCACGAACACTGCCGTTGCAGCCATGCAAAACAAGGGTTCATGTTGACAAAGTCTAGTAGAGAGTATGCAAAAATGAAAATGATTTACAAATGGGAGATGATGGGTGGTTTTTCTTTTTGAATGTTCTTTGTTAATGTTGCTAAAATATTATTGTCACAACAGAATGAGTTCTCTAAAACCAAAACCTCTTTTGTTGCGGATGGAATAAAGTCAGAGCACGGTTAGCCTGTGAGCATTTCAGCAGCTCCGATGACCACGCTTATTAGGCGTATGCTTCGCTCACTGAGGTGAGCACATTGTGCAGTTGATGTACCTGAGTCTTCGCTTCAACCCTGGGAGACCAAAACTATTATTACCCCCATTTTACAGAGTAGGACTCTTGAGACCCAGCGTCGTTAACCTGCTTGCCTAGCTTCACACAGTTAGAAAGGGGCAGAGCTGGGCTTTACCCCAGGCTGTCTGATTCCGGAACATTCGGCCTCCCTTGTGTGCTAATGTTCCAACACTTCCCTCGTTAATTTATGACGGTCATGATTTTTAGGATAATTGTGGCCCACACATCACGTAGATGATTTACTTAATTTTTTCTTTATAGTAACTCACATTTTAAATTCACGTTTTAAAATTGCCCCCATCCCCACCCTTAGCCTTATTCTAAGCAAGAACCCCCTTGGAGTCATCCAAATTGAATGTGTTGCTTATATTTTTCAGTGCACAATAGAATGAAGACATTAATAGTGTAGAAAATCAGCTGAGATCATCTTGTACTTCCCTTTCTGGGAAAAATGGACTACATTATGCTACAATCTGCCCCAACTTCCCGTTCCAGTCTTAACTTCCTCCACGCTCTTAAGCTCCTGCCTGAGTCCCTCCCAGCTGGATGCATTCAGACCTGCAGCCTCCTTCCCCAAGAACTTCCCAGGGTCTGACCCATGCCAGATCCATATGGACAAAAAGGATGGGATTGGGGCACTCAGATTCAGATGCCAGACCACCCGAATAATCAGTTCCCATTTATTAAGCTCCTACTGTATGCCAGTGGGAGCCCTAGTGGTGAAGTGGTTAAGGGCCTGGTGGCTGGTAACCAAAAGTTGGGTGGTTTGAACCCACCAGCTGCCCCATGGAAGAAAGATGAGGCAGTTTGTTTCTGTAAAGATTAGTCTTGGAAACCTGATGGGACAGTTCTACTCAGTCCTACAGAGTCACTATGAGTTGGAATCGACTCAAGGGCAACACGTTTGGTTTTTGGGGTTTACTGTGTGCTAGGTACTATCCTAGATGCTTTATGTACATTATCTCTGTTGGCTCTTAAAACAACTGTGTGCAGTGGATATGTTTTATTTCTACTTTATATGGTAGGAAACTGAGGCTCAGAGAGGTTGAGGTATTTTCCCAAGTTACCCAGCAGGTAAGTAAGAGCCAGGATTCAAGTCTAGTGCTGTTTGACTCCAATGTCCTTAACCTTTACCACTCTGGTCTTTGGTCTTACTAATGATGAAGGTTACCTACAGGCCAACAGCTACCTCCTCCTGCTCTCTAAAGAGGCCTTGAATGTGCTGCCTCTCCAAGGTGTGGAGTAAAGAGACACTGTTGTCCATTGTGGATGATGGTATTAATCTATAATGTGATGATAGCTATTATATTTAAAATGCACCGACTCTTTTGACCCACCAAGTCAATTTTCAGGAAATTGTCCTGCAATTATTCTTGAAATGAGCACAAAGACATCTGTAGATGGTTAGTCAACACAACATTGTTTATAGTAGCATATGATTCAGCTGCCAACCAAATGGTCGGTGGTTCAAACTCACCAGGCTCCATGGGAAAAAGATGAAGCAGTCTGCTTCTGTAAAGACTTATAGCCTTGGAAACCCTATAGGGCAGTTATACTCTGTCCTATAGGGTCTCTATGAGTTGGAATCAACTGGATGACAGTGGGTTTTTTTTTTTGTTGTTGTTGTTTATAATAGATACAACTTAAATATTGTCAATAGGGGACTGGTTAAACAAGTATTAGTACATCCATATACATAGGCGCTCTGGCGGCATGGTGCCTAAGGCATTTGACAGCTAACCAGAAGGCTGGAGGCTCAAACCCACCAACCACTCCTCGGAAGGAAGGTTGGGCAATCTACTTCCATAGAGATACCACCTCAGAAACCCAAGGAGGGATCGCTATGAGTCGAATCGACTCCATGACAGTCAGTGAGAGTGAGAGTGATGTACAACCATAAGGAGCTCTGATGGTGCAGTGCCTAAGGCACTTGACTGCCAACCAGAAGGCTGGCAGTTCAAATCCACCAGCTGCTCTGTGAAGGAAGGTGAGGCAATCCCCTTCTGCAAGAATTTGCTGCCTTAGTAACCTAACAAGGGTCACTATGAGTTGGAATTGACTCGGTGGCAGTGCGTTTGGTTTGGTTTTATACACAACCATTACAAAGAGTGAGGAAGGTCTGTCTGCTCTTCTGTGGGACAATATCAAAGACACAGTGTCAAGATACAAAGCAAGGTGGTGGTGGTGTGACTCCTGGCGCCCCCATGTGTTACAGAGGAGACTGCTCCATTGGGTTTTCTTGACTGTCATCTTAACAGAAGCAAATCCTCAGGCCCTTCCTTCCATAGTACCACTGGGTGGGTTCAAACCACCAGCCTTCAGGTTAGTGCCACCTAGGGAGCTAAGCAAGCGTAGTACAATGCATGCCAAAAACCCCTTGCTGTTGAGTTAATTCCAACTCATAGCAACCCCATGAGACAGAGTTGGATTGTCCCAGAGGACTTCCACGCTGTAATCTTTATGGAAGAAGACTGCCACATCTCTCTCCTGTAGAGGGGCTGTTGTATTTGAACAGCCAGGCTTTTGGTTAGAAGCCAAGCGCTTAACCACTGTGTCACCAGGGCTCAGGACAATGTATGTTGTTAAAAAAAAAAATTCACTGCTGTTGAGTCAGACCTGACTCATAGCAACCCCTGCTTGGGTTTCTGAGGCGGTGTCTCTATGGAAGTAGATTGCCCCATCTTCCTTCCGAGGAGTGCCTGGTGGGTTTGAACCACCAGCCTTCTGGTTAGCAGTCAGATACCTTACCAGAGCGCCTGTGTATGTTAGGTACTGTCTGGTCAGCTCCGACTCAGCAACACTATACACATCAGAATGAAACAGTGCCCGGTCTACACCATCCTATAATCCCTGCTCTGCTTGAGCCCGTTGTTGCAGCCACTGTCTACCCATCTCATTGATGGTCTTTCCCTTTTTTTGCTGGCCTTCCACTTTACCAAGCATGATATCATTCTCCAGGGACTGGTCGCTTCTGACAACATGACCAAAGTAGGTGTCAAGATACAAAGACGAAGTCTGGCCATTTTTGCTTCCAAGGAGCACTCTGGCTGCACTTCTTCCAGGACAGATTTGTTTGTTCTTCTGGCAGTGCATGGACTTTTCAGTATCCTTCACCAACACAACTCGGAAACGTCAGCTCTTCCTCAGTCTTCCTCCTTCATCAGACAATGTAATAGTGTGTTACCATTTGTTTAAGAAACCTGTGGGGTAAAATAGATCTCTAATAATTATGCCTAGTCTGCTGCTACATGCATAGACTGTCTCAGAAAGGATGTATACCAAACGAGTAACAATGTTGTTGTTGTTGTTATGTGCTGTTGAGTTGGACCTGACTCACAGCGATCCCTCCTTGGGTTTCCGAGGCAGTATCACTACAGAAGTAGATTGCCCCATCTTCCTTCTGAGGAGTGGCTGGTAGGTTTGAACCGTCAGCCATCTGGTTAGCAGTCAAGTGCCTTAGGCACTACATTACCAGAGCTCCCGAGTAACAATAGCTGCCCAGAAATTGCATTGGAAGGACTCTGGTTGAGAAGGGAAGTCCCTGCACGGTGCAAACGGTTAAGGCACTCAGCTGCTAACTGGAAGTTTGGAGGTGTGCATTCACCTAGAGGTGCCATCTCAGAAGAAAGACTGGGCAATCTACTTCCGTAGTGATCCTGCCTTGGAAACCCAAGGAAGGGTTGCTGTGAGTCAGATCTGACTCTACAGCAGTGAGTTTGGTTTTTGAGAGGTGTCATCATGGGTTGGAATTGACTCCACGGCAGCTGGTTGTTGGTTGAGAGGGGAGGGCTAAGGCCTGGTCTTGCAGTGGTGGTCACTCACTCAGCTGACTGCACTCGTTTCCAGCTAATTTGAGAGGCTTGCAGATGTGAATAATGGAGGTCATGGAGAAACTCGCTGCTCCCACCATCTCCCACCTCCCACCTCCCGTACGCCTATGCCAGCCACCCCTAGGCATTGCCTGGATGGATAAGAGACTTACTTTTTACTGTGTAACCTTTTATACTGTTTGTTTTCTTTCTAAAACCATGTGCCTATATTATCTCTTTAATAATTGAACATTTAAAATTAAAAAAAGAAGAATTTCCTGCCTGAGGCGGGACCCTCCTAAGAAGCGGAATATTCAGGCCGCAGGTGGGGGTATCAGCATCAGTGACCCAGTGGGGAGGAGTTGAGATGTCAGGGCTTGAACCCTTCTCCCACAACAAATTCAGGGCCTCGGGACCTTCTCTCTTTATTAATCTCTTTTCTGTAGAAAACGTTATCCTTTCCTTTTACTGCCTCGTAGCTGGTTATGGTGTTAGAGGTAGGTTTTTGGTCAAAACATATCTCAGTAGCTTTCCTGAGCCCAAGCTGCTTCACTGCACCAGAATTTCATTTCCTTGTTTCTAAAATGAGAAGAATACATACTGCACAGGGTAGTGGTAAAGGAAAAGAAGCTGGTAAGACGCATTGGCAGTAGCAGCAGTAGTGATGTGTAATATATAGGGATACGCCATGACAGTGGGCAGAAGCCTCCACGAACTTGGAAGAAAAGGGAAGAGTTGACCCTGAAGGGTGAAACTCATTCTACCACACACAATGGGAGTAGAAGGAAGCCAGTGGTCAGTTAGAATGCTTTTGGGGTACAAGTTAGAGACTACACATGCAAACTGAATTAACTAATAAGAGATACAGTCTGTCTCACAGACCAGCATATCCAGAGGTGGGGACTCCAGGTTGGTTGATTCAGTTGTTGGCTTAATGATGTCATCAAAGACCCAGATTCTTTCTGTCCGTCTGCTCTGCTATTCAGAGGAAAGTGGGTGGTACAGTGGTGAAGCACTCAGCTGCTGAGAGGTTGGCAGTTTGAACCAATGAGTTGGCCCTTTACTTCTGTAAAAGATTTGCAGCCTTGGAAACCCCGTGGGGCATTGTACTCTGTCATGTGAGGTCTCTGAGTTAGAATTGACTCGATGGTAGCGGGTTATTTTTGGCTCTGGTATCCATGGTATGTCAGTTTTGTTCTAAGCTGATGGTCCTCATTTTGATTAAAAGTGGGCTGCTGGGACAGCCAGGCTGAATGTGCCCTAGTTCGTCTTTAGGTGGAGAAAATGGGTCTTCTCCAATCAGAAAGTAAAAGTTCTTTGCTTTTGTCTGGGATATTTTAGCTCAAAAGCAACCTGAGAGCCTTCAGGGACATGGCGGTCAATTGGCAAAACACAGTTCTTAAAGGGAACATTCAATGTCCTAGTCTGGTGAGCAGTGTCTGGGGTCTTAAAAGCTTGTGAACAGCTGTCTAAGAAGCAACTCTTGGTCTCTTCCCACCTAGATCGAAGGAGAATGAAGAAAAGTGAAAACTCAAGGAAGCGCTTAGTCCAAAGGCTTACTTGCCCTCATGAACCACAGTCTCCTCTAACCTGAGACCAGAAGAACTAGATGGTGCCCGGCTACCATTACCAGCTACTTTAAGACCACAATAGAAGGTCCTGGTAGAACAGGAAAAAAAAAAAAATTGTAGAACAAAATTCAAAGACAAAACAAAACAAAACAAAAAACCCAAATCAGACTTGCTTGTCAGAAAGAGACTAGAGGAACACTGTGACTGTTGTCTAACTTGAAACTGAACGCACTCCTGCCCAGAGGCTACCTTCCAGCCAAAGAGCCAAATAATTCATGAGACAATGAAACAAACCATGAGAAGAATATGCTTTTCAGAACAATCACATGTAGGAGACCAACAGGGCAACAGTAGCCCCAAGCCAAAGATGAGAAGATGGTGTTCTGGTTCTCTAGTGCCACTTTGACAGGAATATAACACAATGGGATGGCTTGACAAACAGGAGTTTATTCTCTTACAGTTTGAAGGCTTTAAGTCCAAGTTCAAAGTGCCAGGCTCTAGGGGCTGGGTGAAAGCCCCTCAACCTTGGGCTTCAGATCTGCCTCTGGCTCCCGGCCCACTGAGGCTAGAGGCATCTCTTCACTCAGACAGCTACTGGCTGCTGAGGCTAAGAAGCCCAAGGTTGACAAATTAAATGGCACAGTCCCGATGTTACCAAACCACACGGCAGGCCATTAATTCAAGTCCATTGTAAGTCCCAAGGTCGGCAGAACAACGACATGGCTTCATGCAGGGTTCAAGGTGCCATAAGCTGGAGACCATTCCCAAAGCTACTTCTTATATTCCAGAAACAGACCACACCCCTAAAGCAGCTAGATCCCACCATGGAGCTGATTACCAGTCTCATCATGGGGAATACTGCATCCAGCTGCCCAGCCACTGAACCAGGCCTAGTCAAGTTGACACAAACTTAACCACCACAGACAGGAAACCCACTGCCATTGAGTTGATTCTAACTCATAGCGATCCCTATTGGGGTTCCAAGGCTATAAATCTTCACGGGAGTAGATTGCCTCATCTTCCTCCTGAGGAGCAGCTGGTGGGTTTGAACCAATGACTTTCTAGTTAGCAGTCAAATGCTTTACTTACAAGAAGACAAGGAGGGACTGGTAGGTTTGAAACACTGATTTCAACACTTATTTGCTGGGTGTGTGTATGTGTGTGTGTGCGCGCACAATTCAATCCGCAACATTCCTCCTCCCTTGTCAGAATTCTTGTAAGTCATTTGACTGCCAACTAGAGGTTAGCTCTTTCTCCTAGGGATTCCAAAATCTGGGTGAAAAGAAGTGAGGAACCCAGGAAGGAAACAGGGAAGAGGAGATTGAAACCACTGTCATGGACCAATCTGTGTGTCAGTTATTGATTGGAAAATCTAATTTGTTATGTAAACCTTCACCTAAAGCACAGCACAAAGTTAAAAACAAAACAACCCACCTGAGACAAATAATTGTCAGGAGAATACCTGACACTGATTGACTTAGGTGGGGTTGCTGAACCAACCTCTGGGAACGAATGCATTGTCAGTGGCCTTCAGGGTGGCATGGGGTGCACCACAAAGGAAGTGTTACTGCCCAGCTCTGCGCCATCTTCACGACCATTGGCTCGACTCCTTTGTTACAACTCTGTGTGTTCTGAGTCCTTCCAGCCCAGGGGCCCATCTTCCCACACTCTGTCAGACAGTGCTCTGTTACAGTCCATGGCGTTTTCACTGGCTAACTTTTGGAAGTACATCCCCAGGCCTTTCTAGTCTGTCTTAGTCTGGAAGCTCTGCTGAAACCTGTCCACCTGAGTGACCCGACTGGTGTTTGAGATGCTGGTACCATAGCCTCCAGCCTCACAGCAACACGCTGTGACCACCACAGGACAACAAACTGACAGACAGTTGGTGGTTAGCTATTGCTAAAACGGAAAGGAGGCCACATGTTCTGACCTCCTCTAACCCCACAAGAGGAAGACAGGATTACCAGCAGTAACCCAA
>NW_006922006.1:1830543-1835552 GCF_000298275.1 Orycteropus afer afer
CTGGCAGCATGAGATTGCCCAGAAAGCATATTAGCCCCCGATGGCTCTTCCAGAAGCCTGGGACCTCTGACTGCTAAGTGGAAGCTGGGTATCCCGGCCCCATCTCTGCCCCTCTCACCTGCCCAGAAGTTGAGCCTGAACCTATCACTTAATTTGTCATGGCACCCCTTCAGTGTCACTTCCTCTTAACCCAGGTACCTATCAGGTGTGCACTGATGCCATGCTCATCACCCATCTGTGGTTACTCCAGGGAGGTAGCTCTTTCTCCTGGGGATTCCAAAAGCAAACTGGGAGGAGGGCAAGCCCAGCCCAAAGGTATCAGCAGGCATCGCTTCAGCTGGTGGGGAAGTGCTCCAGAAGGGAGTGTGGGAGCACTCTGCAAATGGTAGACCAGTTGCCAACAAGTCCAGCCTAACTCATAGTAACTGTGTAGGACAGAGTAGGAATGCCCTATAGAGTTTATGAGAGTGTAAATCTTTAGGGCATCAGACTGCCACGTGGTTCTTCCATGGAGTGGCTGGTGGGTATGAACCACCAACCTTTCAGTTAGCAGCTGAGCACTTGACCACTGCTCTACCAGGGCTCCTTGCGATGTGTAGTTGTTATGTGCCATCGAGTCGGACCCAACTCATAGCAACCTCTCTGTGGGTCTTCGAGGTGGTATCACTATGGAAGTAGATTGCCCAACCTTCCTTCCGAGGAGTGGCTGATGAATTTGACCACCAGCTTTCTGGTTAGCAGTCAAGTGCCTTAGGCACTATGCTACCAGAGCTCCATGCAACGTGTGGAAAATGGTGTAAATACTGTGATTATTCTGTCTCTGGAGTCCCCAGGTGGCACAGACGGTTAAGCACTTGACTATTAGCTGAAAAGTTGGCAGTTCGAGCCCACCCAGAGGCACATGGGAAGAAAGGCCTGTTGACTTCTGAAGTCACAGCCTTGATAACTCTAGGGAGCACGATTGTACTCTGTACACACAGCGGCAACTAACAGCAGCAACATTGAGTCTCCAGGTGGTGTAAGCAGTTTGTGGTTGATATTAACCTAACGGTTGGCAGTTTGAACCCAGCCAGCAGCAAGTGGAAGAAAGGCCTGCAGTCTGCTTGCATAGAGATGCCAGCTCAGAGAGCCCTATGCGGCTGTTCTACTCTGTAACACAAGGGGGTGCTATGAGTTGGAATCGACTCAATGGCAGGGAACTTGGGTTTGTGTTGTTTATTTTATTTTATTTTTTTTATCTGTCTCTTCCCTTTCCCCCATCAGGAAGCAGCATCCCACGGCCCACATTCAGCCGCGGAGGATGGAGACAGGTTCAGGGAGAGGGGCGGGTAGGGATATGACCACGTTGGTGCTGTCTCCTCCACACATGCTTCTGTGTTTTATTTAGTTTTTGAACACTTTATTGTGTTTAAGTGAAAGTTTACACAGCAGATCAGTTTCCCACTCAATGATTTATACACAACTAGTTCCGTGACATTGGTTGGTCTCCCCACAGTGTGTGAGCACCCTTCCCACTTCCACCCTGCCTTCCCGTCTCTGTCCCTCCAGTCTCCCTGCCCCTCCCTGCCTTCTCATCTTTGTTTCTGGGCATATGGTGCCCGTTTGGTCTGTGTAATTGATTGTTCTAAGCAGCACGTCCTTTGCGGGTGTTATTGTTTATCTTATAGGCCGATCTATTATTTGGCCGGAAGGTGACCGCCAGGAGTGGCTTCAGTTCCAGGTTAAAAGGGTGCATCTGTGTTTGGAATGGTAGGAAGGAGCATGGTGCTTGTTTTAAGCTATGTGGGAATTTGGGCCTTTTGCGTGCATGACTTTAAGACCTTGACGAGGTCCCCTCAGGGAGTGAGCATCTCAGCCTCTCAGGACGGGGGCAGCAGGAGTGGGCCTGGCTGGCTTCTGCTCACACTGGGGGTGGCCGGTGAGCGCTTTTCGGGATGTGGGCCTGGGCTGGGTTCTGCTCCCACTAGGAGGAGGGTTCAGAGTGTGGGAAAGTGGTATGAAAACAGAGATGCTCCAGTTCCCAGTGATTCCCAAAGGACTGGGCCGTGAAATCAGGAAATTGTTAAGCTACTTGGTGTCTTAAAACCAAGAGCAACTCCACTTTAGAGACGGTTAACATACTTTACAGTGCTGCTACCTGGAAGGTGCTTTGTTTGATTAAGCCCACACTGTGGGTACATTTTTAAACAAATCCCAGAGAAGTAGGATGGAAGCTGATTCTTGTCCATCCTTGTGCATGTTGGTTTTAGCATGCATTCCAGGATGACTGGTAATATAGGAGATACAAATGGTTTGCTTTCAGATGCTAACTGAAAGTTTGGTGGTTCGAACCCCACCCAGTGGGGCCACAGACGAAAGGCATGATGCTCTGCTTCCATAAAGATTACGGCCGAGAAAACCCGATGAAGCTTGGTTCTACTCAGTAACACACAGGGTCACCAGGAGTGGAATTGACTGGATGGCAGCAAGCTTGGTGGTGGTTCTGGTTTGGTTCTACAGAATGGGGAGCAAAATCAGTAAGAAACTGGACACAGGGTGGGGTTTTCCCAGGAGTGGTCCTTGACCTGTATTCCAGTCACTCAGGTGTCTTCCAGTGTGAGGCCCAGGACTTATGTTTCCTTTTTAAATTGCAGTGTGTCACACATCATGTTGAGGGCACAGATGTTAAGCATCTGACTCACAGTGACCCTATGTGACGGAGAAGAACTGTCCCGTAGGGTGTCCTAGGCCGTCATCTCTACCAGGGCAAATCACCAGGTGTTTTCTCCTGCAGAGCTGCTGGGGGTTTGAACCACTGACCTTTCAGTTAGTAACTGAGCACTTTACTGTTGCAACACCAGGGCTCTTTGACCTTAAGTGTACAGGCCACTACATTTTTACATATGTACTTGAGTCCCAGGAGCCCTGGTGGCACAGTGGATGAAGCGTTTGGCTGCTAATGGAAAGGTCAGTGGTTTGAACCCACCAGCCACTCCACGGGAGAAAGATGAGGCAGGCTGCTTCCCTAAGGATTTACAGCCTTGGAAATCCTATGGGGCAGTTTTACTCTGTCCTGTAGGGTTGCTATGAATTGGAATCGACTTGATGGCAGTGGGTTTTTTTTTTTTGGTCAGGTGATCAGAAGGGATCAGTTCCTGGAGAAGGATTGTCAGGCTCGGTGGAGTGGAGGGTCAGAGAAAAAGAAGACTCTCAACAAGATGGATTGACACAGTGGTTGCCTCCATGGTCCCAAGCATGGCAAGGACTGTGAGGATGGTGCAGGACCCGGCAGTGTTTCATTCTTGTACGTGGGGTCTCTATGCGTCGGAATCGACTCCACGGCACTAACAACAACAGAGTAGGCTTGGTGGATGTGCCACCTCCATCGGGTTGAGTTCCTTTTCTTGTGTGGGATTTGGAGGGCGGAAGGGAAGTAGACATGTTGTGGCCATTTTGTGGCTTATCCACGTGTTGCTGATTGGCTGACACACCTTGTTGGCCTGAAGCAGCAGCCGATTGCTGGTTTGGCTTCTACTCCTGGGCTGAGTGGGCCTGTGTTTAGCCCAGAGGAGAAGGACCTCTGCAAGGTCCCACACCACCAATGACAGAGGCAGCAAAAGCCTGCTTTTTTGCTCCCCCCAACTTTTTATTGTGATTTTGGTGACATTTTATAAAGCAGATTGGTTCTACATTCAACAGTTCATCCGTGTTTTGTTTTGTGACACTGCTCCCTGTCCACTTCCTCCGTGTGGTTACCCTTTCCACGGGGCCTTCCTGCCTATGCATTTCTGCGTCACCAGCTTTGTCCCTGTGCAAATGCTCCCCTTCCGCTCTCCCTGGTTGATTGTCCTAAGGGGGTGTCTCCCTGGCGCAGGTGTCTGGCTCGCAGGCCTGTGTTGCTTGGCGGAAAGGTTCCAGCCTGCTCTTGACCTCACCTGTTTTACTTCCAGAGGCAAAGTACCCAGTAACCAAGGTAAGCCTGAGATGACTTGTGCTTACTTACTAACATGTAGTGAACAATTTCACATGGATTTTGGTTAGTTCAGATTAGTAAGAAGGCACAGGTCAACCCATGCTTACCTTGTTTATTGGGTCCTGCCCCTGTCAGGGACTATAAATTCAGTAAGAGGCTTTGGTTCTGTAGGAAGGTGCTATGGGGTTGGGAGAGAGACAGATGCCAGCCACACCCAGCAGCAGAATCTTTGGTGTGGTGAGAAGATGTGAAATTGTGCACCACAGATTAGTGTGGAAGCACAAGTCTGCCCATGCTTACCCCGCTTATTGGTAATCTGCCCCTGGATACAAAGGCAAGCCTGTGCGTACCTGCTTATTGACCCTTGTTTACCTCCATCTTCCGTTTCTAACTGCCTGACCTGTGGAACTCAAGGTCCAACATGGCATACAAAGACACAGCCTTACAAGATTGTTCAGCCCCTGCCATGACTGAGTGTGGCCAACCCCTGGAACAAATCCCTATGTATTCTGTATATAGATCCTGCTTCTCTGCTTGAACCTGACTGATGCGGTGTTTATTTGACTCCATTTGTTGTTGTTAGCCGCTGTTGAGTTGGCTCCTGGCTCATGGAACCCCATGCACACTGGGACAAAATGCTGCTGGTCCTTCCCCATCCCGTGCCCAGGGGTGGGGTTGGATTGTGATGATCCGTAGGGTTTGCGTTGGCTGAGTTTTGGAAGTACAGAGAAAACTGGCTTTCTTCCTAGTCTGTCTTAGCCTGGAAGCTCTGCTGAAACCTGGTCAGCATCATAGCAACACCCAAGCCTCCTTGGGCTCCAGGGGCTGGGCATGAGATGCATTTGCAGGAAATTGAACCCCGGGCCCCTCACCTGGAAGGTAGAATTCTACCACTGAACCACAGGTGCACTCTTAACTGAGTTGGGAACTACCTATAGTTTTCCAAAGTGGCTGCAGTCATCTTCTCCCTCCAGCTATTCCACATCCTCACCAGACCTTGATATTGTTGTTCTTTTAATTTTACTCATTCAGGTGGGTTGTTGTTGTTGTTAAGTGC
>NW_006922006.1:1839262-1840693 GCF_000298275.1 Orycteropus afer afer
TGCTACTCTGGGCGTCCCTGCGTTGTCTCTCCTCACCTGTAACCCTGGGGCCAGGTGGGTGGGTATCTGCATTTTTTAAACCAGCACTCCTTGTCATTTTTTATGACAGACAGAGGTTAAGAAACTGGCTTTCAAAGAGACTTTGGAACTTGAAGGAAGCCAGTTTGATTTTGAATCGCAGCTCCGCCACTTACTGGCTGTTACGATCTCAGTTGACTTGTTATCTTTCTGGGCTTCAGTTTTTTCACCTACAAAATGAATTATTAATAATCGCTAACAAGTATTGAGTGCTCACAGATGCCAGACACTGTTCTAAGCACTTTATGTGTGTTAACTCATTGGATTCTCTCAACAAGTGATTGTTGTTGTTGTTATGTGCGGTTGAGTCGGACCCAACTCATAGGGACCTCTCCTTGGGTTTCCGCGGCAGTATCACTATGGAAGTAGATTGTCCAGCCTTCCTTCTGAGGAGTAGCTGGTGGGTTTGAACCTCCAGCCTGGTTAGCAGTCGAGTGCCCTAGGCACTATTATCATCCTTAGAGGAGCCCTGGTGGTGCAGGGGTTAAGCACTGGACTAAGGTCAGCAGTTTGAACTCGCCAATGGCTCTGCAGGAGAAAGATGTGGCAGTCTGCTTTGGTAAAGATTGACAGCCTTGGGAACCTCTATGGGGCAGTCCTCTGACCTGGAGGGTCACCATGAGTCATAGTCAAGTCAACGGCAATGGGTTTATTATCATCTCCACTTTAGAGATGAGGAAATTGGCTCAGGCAATTTGCCCAAATTTCAGAGCTTATAAATAACAGAGCTGAGATTCAAACCCAGACAGTCTGCTTCCCGAGCCCACATGTTCACCATTCCATTGTCTCCGTTGTAAGGGAATACGTGGATGAAATGCTAACATGGAGATGGAGCAAAGGGCAGGACAGCAGTGTGTATTGATTCTTCTTCTTCAGTGGGTCTCATTGGGAAATTGCCTTTCAGTTCTATTAAATATGCAGAAATTAATCTAAGCAAACAAGCAAAAGCTCACCAGGATCCTATCATATGCAGCCAGAAAGCTAGGGTCTTCATAGGCTCTAGAAAATCCAGCACTGCCAAGGACATGCTGCTGGCTCCCTGCCTTGGATAGGCTGCTCCCTTGGATGGGTGGGTCAGGCTTCACCTAAGTGTCAATCCATCAACTCCCTGACTTTGTACTGAACAAAGAACCTTCTGGTATTGATCTCCTTTCCCAAAAGTGTATCCTTCCTGAAAGAGATTGTGCTGACCAGTCAACCTCAGGATTCCCGTTTGCTGGGTGGTTTCATTTCTCAGTGTGAATTAATAAGTTGCATTTCAGGTTTATCAGTCAGTCTCTCGTGAGTCTGTTTAGTGTGGGTCGCCTCCTCTACATCTAATCACAGCAAAGCTCCCAGGGAGTGGCAGGGGAA
>NW_006922006.1:1841513-1852173 GCF_000298275.1 Orycteropus afer afer
GGTTTGAACTAGCAATCTTTCAGTTAATAGTTGAGTGCACACCATTAGTGCCACACAAAGACCCTTGGCAGAATGATAGTACCCACCTTATGGGGTGGTGGTAAAGATGAGATGATTAAAAAATATGCATATTTTAACATAATACCTGGCCTCTAAGCAGCCCGCAGTAAATGATTGTCACTACTGATGCCATTATTAATACTCCAAAGGTGGTTTTCATTGAGGCAAATTCTAGGCGAAGGGACACATTGAAGCTTGCTGGATCCCTAGTGCCCCAGAGGCAATTATGCCCCAAAGGGAGTGGAGTCTGTCTGTTTTAGGACTTGGAGGGCAGAAGGCATTTGCAGTGTTTGGCTCTTTCCTTAAGCGTGGTCGCAGCCTGGCCTGTGGTTTTGTAGCCCACGAGGAGAGAGCGGCCTGTAGAATCTATACGGATCCATCAGCCTCAGGAACTTCTGTGGTTTCTGAGTCACCGTCAGGCCATTTCAGCTTCTAAGCAGAAACTCCCCGGGGCCAGCTCACGCTGTGGGCCTTTGCTGCCCTCCTCCAGGCAGGGAAGGGGGTGGCAGCATCTGGAGGTGCCTGCTGAGCCCCACAACCGATCCCTACTTGCCTCCAGCATCACAGCAAGTCAGAGCTGGGAGAGGGTCACCCCTTGCTTCACAGGGAAAGAAACCGAGGCCCCGAGAGGGTAAGATGCTCATGACGGCCCAGCTAGGGCTCCAGAGCTGGGGCTGGATCCCAGGCCTCCTGCTTCCTTGGCTACAGATGCTGATGGAGCCCTCCTTAATTCCACCATGAACTTACTTCTGGTCTCACGGACCAATGCACAGAGGAAGGGTAGAGAGAGACAGCTGGGCCCACCACGAGGATCATCCTGGGCCGCCATCATACACATACTCTGCTGGCAAGTGGAGGTTCCCCCTCTCCCCAGTTCCTCTCCCTCCTCCCAGTTACTCCCTGGCACCCCCCGTCTTCCTCCTGCTCCTTCAGCACCAGGGACTCTGCTCCAGTCTCTTCCCTCTACCTTTCCCCCCAACAGCAGTGGGGTGTTCCACTGGCCCGGCTCTTTTCAGTTCTTTCTAACTCGGGAGACTTGTTTTCACTCGGGAATCCTCTCCTCCCCTACGTCCGTTTCCTCTTTTTGTGAGCATGCACATGGGTGGGTATGGGTGGCTGGGTGGGTAGGACAGGGAGACACAGACCCAAGGGTGGCTGGCGAAGCATCATGTTAGTGATGTCTTCTGGAAGAGTTGGTGGTGCAGGTACTTTGTGCTCAACCAGTGGCACTGCAGGCGAGGAGGCTGGTGACCTGCTTCTGTGACTGTTACAGCCAAGGCAACCCTGTGGGAAGAAGCCATGCTGATGAACATGGGACTGGAGCTGGCGTAGGGCAGGTGGCCGGCAGGGGGGCTGGCCATCCTGGGAGTGCATGGGGGTGGCTGGGTAGGTGGGGTGCTGTGGGGCCCGGTGCTCCCATTTCTAATGTGGAGACTGACTTGCTAGCTCCCTGGGGCTGGTTGGAGGGCCTGTGTTCTCTGGATGGCGCAAGGGGGCTGATCTGCTTGTAACATCTGCTGCCTCAAGTATCAACCAGGGCTGAGTTGGCTGCCTGGACTGGCTGCATGCCCCCTTCTTCCAGTGTCTTTTGGGGCATCCCTTCAGATTCATCCTTGGTTAATGAGAAAGGTCTTCTCAGAGCAAGGAGTCCTGTCTTTATTCAGCTCCTCATCTCTGTCGGAACTGCTTTGAACCCACTAGGAGACACCCCGAGGAGTCTGGCTCCAAGACTCCTTCCCCTTCCTGTCCACTCCGGTTCACAGACAGACTCCCTTCCTACAGCTCACATTACAATCAGCCAGGCCACGGCCTTAGCCGAGCACAGCTGGTCATGCAGGAGGTCACCCTGGTTACATGGTTATGCATTTGAGGGAGAGATCGGCTCTCTCGGGTGGGGCTAACTACACAGATGACTGAGCTCGCCTATTCCACAGGGATTTTTTTCTTCTTCTTATTTTTTTTTTTTAGGTCAAGAGCACTCTGCTATTATGACCTCATAATTTCCTCTTTGTTTTCCAATTACTCAGTAATTTTTGCTAATAACTACAGCCACTGCTCTTTAAGCAGCTAGTGTACTTAAAGGTTGGCAGTTTCAACCAGGGAGGTAAGGCCTGGCCGTCTGTCTTCTGTTAAGATGACAGCCAAGAGCACCCTTGGAGCAGTTCTCCTTGGTAACACAGGGGGTGCCATGGATCAGAATCGACTCAGTGACCACGAGATTGGTTTTGGTTTGGTACTGATTAGGCAACTTTCATACATTATCTTTAATCCATGCAGCAATGCAATTCCGATTTTACAGATGAGAAGACTGCAATTCAGGGGCCTCTGTAGCTTACCCAATATCAGTGTGCTTTCTTTCGGTTTCTTTTCTTGGCATTATCTCAAGATGATTGCAAACCATCCCCCACCAGCAGAAATAAAAAGGAAAATGTTTGCATTTACCTCCTGACTTCTCAAATGGGCTTTTGTGACCACTTCCAAGACCATAGCTATGAAACTCAAGAATGCTGATTTGGGTGAGCCCTGATTACTGGGCGATCTACTTGTGTAAAGATTTACCACCTCTGGGGATCTATGTAGGAGATCCTGGATCCATAGTAGAGAGGGAGAACAATGTGGAGCAAAACTCAAAATCATTTGGAAAAAAAAAAAGGGGGGGGGGACCAGGTTTGCTGGTCTGATAGAGCCTGGTGGAACCCCTGAGACTATGGCCCCTCGCTGCTCTTCAGGTCTGAAATTGAACCCACACCTGTGGTTTCCAGCCAAATAAAAGACAGGCATAGGAGTTGAACATGCACCTCAAGTAGACATACTCCTTGGAGAGAACAATCATGGGTGAAAGAAGGGATGTATATGCACAGGGAGACAGTTCAGGGGGCAGGAGTGCATGGAGGGATGGACACACGGAAGAGGTAATATCAGGAAGAAATGGGAGGGGAGCTGTTTTATTGAGGTAAATGGTGGTCAATGTCATGAGACAAAGTATATGAGAACTGTTGTATGGAAAGTGAATTTGCTCTGTAAACTTTACCCAAATCACAATTAAAAGAAAAGATTTACCACCTCGGAAACCCAAAGGGGGGTTGCTATGAGTCAGATGGCAGTGAGTTTGGTTTTTTTGGTTTTTGAGATTTTGAGAGGAAAGAAAGTTTTTGTTTTTGTTTGTTTGCTTCCTGGGCATGTCAGAAATCAAAGCCCATCATAGAAATGGCTACCGGTTTATTGACATAATGATTTGGAAAGGGATGGGGGTGATAAGAAAGAGCATGTGGACCCCATCTGGAGAGTGGTTGTGACAGAGGTAGAGGGGTAGGGGTGAGGGGACCTGTCTGAGAGGTTCTTTGGTGTCAGAGGCTTCAGGCGAGAGGCCATGGAGAAAGGGGCCTACACTTGCCAATGGCCCTGTTGTGCCAGGGAGCTCATTGGTGGAGCTCATTCTTACTGTCCTGTTTGTCCTCAGATATGAGTCCCTGGAGACACAAACTATTAAGCACTCAAATACTAGCCGAAGGGTTGGCAGTTTGAATCCACCCGGAGTCCCTTGGAAGACAGGCCTGGCCGTCTGCTTCTGAAAGGTCACAGCCTTGGAAACCCTGTGGAACAGAGTTCTGCTCTGCCCACGTGGGGTCACCATGAGTTGGCATTGACTCGATGACAACTAGCAACAAAAATAACTGTGTCCAGGCTACCCCTGGGTGGCACAAACAGTTATACACTCAACTGTTAATCAGGAGGTTGGTGGTTCACAAAAGTGACCAGAATTACTGGTGGGAACCCCCGAGACTGTGGCCCTAGGTTATTCTTCGGGCCTGGAAATGGACTCACTTCTGTGGATTGGCTCTCAGCCCAACAGTAGAAACACCTACAAGCAGAACACCTACCCCAGGGTGATGCACCCACCTACGCTAGGGTAGTTAAGTTTGTGTGTCAACTTGGCTAGGCCTGGCTGAGTGGCTGGGCAGCTGGATGTAGTTATTCCCCATGGTAAGATTGGTAATTATCTCCATGGTGGAATGTATTGGAGCAGCTGAGTAGCTGCTTTAGGAATGTGGTCTGCTTCCCGTATATAAGAAACAGCTTTGGGAATGGTCTTTAGCTCATGGCATGCTTGAACCCTGCATGTGGCTGTGTCATTGTTCAGCAGCCTGCCATGCTCTGCCAACCTTGGGACTTACAATGGACTTGAATTAATGGCCTGCCATGTGATTTGGTAATATTGGGATTGTGCCATTTTATTTGTTGACCTTTGGCTTGTTAGCCTCAGCAGCCAGTAGCTGCCTGAGTGAAGAGATGCCTCTAGATTCAGTGGGCGAGGAGCAAGAGGCAGAGCTGAAGCCCAAGGGTGAAGGGCTTTTACCCAGCACCTAGAGTCTGGCACTTGGAACTCAGACTTCTGGCCTCCTGAGCTATAAGAGGATAAACTTCTGTTTGTTAAGGCCATCCCGTTTGTGGTATATTCTTGTCAGAGCAGCACTGGGTAACCAGAACACACCCCTTAGATCAACCAGCCATGAGACATCAGACAGGCAGCATTCACACAGAGGGAAAGCTGGACAGACAGGACTACATAGATAAGAAGGGCACGATTGTCACAGGGAGGAGAGGGGAGGAGAGTTTTTTATGGCTGGGGATTGTAATTGGGCTGTGAAATCAAATGTGCATGAGCTGTTGAGAGTAAAACAAATCTGCTTTTCAAAATTGCACCCAAATCACAATAAGGAAAAAAAAAAGTAGGTGGTTCAAACCTATCCAAAGGCACCTTGGAAGAAAGGCCTGGCAATTTGTCTCCAAAAGATCACAGCCGGGAGCTCTGTAGGGTACAGGTCTACTCTGCACTCATGAGGTCACCATGAGTCTGAGTCAGGGGATGAGAAGGGAGAGGAAGAAATGCAACACAGTGTTTATAAATAAACATATCCACTTACCATCTGTGGTGGTTAAGTTTGTCTGTCAACTTGGCTGGGCCTGGTTGAGTGGCTGGGCAGCAGGATGTAGTATTTCCCATGATGAGACTGGTAATCAACTCCATGGTGGAATCTACTGTGAGCAGCTGAGTAGCTGCCTTAGGTATGTGGTCTGCTTCCTGTATATAAGGAGAAACCTTGGGGAATGGTCTCCAGCTTATGGTATGCTTGAACCCTGCATGTAGTCGTGTCATTGTTCAGCAGCCTGCCATGTTCTGCCAACCTGGGAACTTACAATGGACTTGAATTAATGGCCTGCCGTGTGGTTTGGTAACATGGGGACTGAGCCATTTTATTTGTCAACGTTGGGTTTGTTAGCCTCAGCAGCCAGTAGCTGCCTGAGTGAAGAGATACCTCTAGCTTCGGTGGGCAGGGAGCAAGAGGCAGAGCTGCAGCCCAAGGTCGAGGGGCTTTCATCCAGGCCCTAGAGTCTGGCACTTTGAACTCGAACTTGTAGCTCCTGAACTGTAAGAGAATAAACTCCTGTTTGTTAAGGCCATTCCATTTGTGGTATAATCTTGTCAGAGCTGCACTAGGGAACCAGAACACGATCCCTGCCACAAAACCATCCTTAGGGCGGAGCCTGTGGTATGGACATGGTGACCCTGGGAAGGAAAGCCCCTGCACCAGTACTTGGGTGGGATGGAAGAGACTCATTCCTACATGTCCTCGTCCACCCAATGCAGTGTCACATGGCTGGTATCCCCAGAGTCTGGACTGGCCCTCAGCAGCTATCTGACAGAACTTCTGTTCTCTGAAGGGTTTCGGGCAGTGCAGTAGTGTTATCCAATGGGAACCGTGGAAATAAACTCATGCAGCAGAATGGTGGAGGGCTTGGAAGGAGGTATGTAATGCCTGGGTGAGAGATGCTGAGTGTCTGGATAGGGCAGTGGCCAAGGAAGGACCTGAAGGATATTAAGGGGTGAAACCAATAGGACGTGATTGATTGCTATGGGCTCAAGTCCAAACTCATTCACTTAGGCAGCCACTCCAGCCTCAAGTCTTGCCACTCTCAGGTCTAGCTGGTCCTGAACGTTCTTGCTTGGTCGTGGCGCCATGCCTTTGAGCGCACCTTGCCAGGCTCTAGGGAGAGAAAGCGTGGGCTTGTCTTTCTCCCGATCTAGAGAGCGAGCTCCTTGTGGGAAGGCCCTGAATCTCTTGTCTCTGTATCCCAGCCCCTGGCACAGAGCTTGATGGACACATGTGTTTCTTGAGTGAATCAATCAATCAAAAAATATCCAGGGGGAAGGGGAAAGAAGCAAAGAGAGGAGGAATGGAGACATTGGGGGTGCCTTTAGCTCTTATTATGATCACTAGTCTCTCTGATGTTCCACATTAATCCGCATCAGAGCAAGCCTAGAGAGTGAGTGGAAGAGCATCTGCCTCTGCTAGATGCTGGAACTCGAACACAAGAAGATGGGGATGGCCCAGAGAATATTCTAATATTCTGTCCCAACAGTTTCAGTAAGACTGTCGTGTTAGAGGTGTTGCCTTCTGCAGACATAGATGAGGTGTGAGGCGGGGCACCGAGAGCCAAGAGAGAGGTACAGGAAGGCGGACAGAGCCCTGCCCCAGCTCCTGGGCTCCAGTCCTGGATGTGCCAATAGCCTGCAAGCTGGGCCATTCTAAAGCCTTCTGCAGGTTTGCATCCTAAAACCCCTCTCTCCCTTTGCTTTGACTTTTTCTCTGTTCTTCCTTGCTACTTCCACACTTACTGATCCCTTAGGGCCCCAGGAGACCAAAATGTAAGCCGGAGCAGGAGAGAGGGCTAGAATTAATTTCAACGTCTTAGCGTCTTGCAGTAAAATTGAAAATCTTGCATCTTAAGTTCTGTTTGTCCCAGGCTGCTATATTTTTATAGTCTTTTTCATCAATTAATTTATTTTCTCTCTCTTTTTAAAAAGATTTGGGTTCTCTGATATCCACTATTCATTGTTAAGACCAGGAAAAGCCCAAGTTTAGATGTCAGGCAGACACTGCTACTTTGAAGCAGTGACCTTGGCCAAGGTCCTTGGCAGTCAGCCCCCCTCCTCCTCACAAAGCTGCTTCTCTGGCTCTGTCTCCTTCCCTGCAAAATGGAGACCCCGGCACCACAGGCAGCCTGAGCTTGTCCTCATCTCGGAGTTGCTGGTTGGTGCAAAGGGTTAGTGTGCATAGCTACTGAGAGGTTGGAGGTTGGAGGTTGGAGGTTGAGTCTGCCCAGAGGTACCTTGGAAGAAAGGCCTGGAGATCTGTTTATGATAACCCTGTCATTGAAAACCCCGTGGAGGGGTCCCTGGGTTGTACAAATGGGTAAGTGCTTCACCACTAATCTAAAGGTTAGCAGTTCAAAGCCACCCAGAGCTGCTTTGGAAGAAAGGCTTGGCAGCCTGGCCACCTGCTCCTGAAAGATCACAGCCCTGCAGATCCTGTGGTGCACAGGTCTGCTTGGCTACAACAACAACAACAACAACAGCCCCACAGTAAGAAGCGCTGGTGGTGCAATGGGCAGGTGCTCGGCTGCTGATGGGAAGGTTGGTGGTTCGAATCTACCCATTGATTCCATGGGAGAAAGACCTGGCAATCTGCCCCTATAAAGATTACAGCCTACAAAACCCTTATGGGGCATTTCTGCTCTGTCACTTGGAGTCATTACATGTCGTTACACACTCTAAGGCATGCAAAAATACAGCGTCGTTCTACTGTGACACACACGCAGTTGCCATGAGTTGGCACTGACTTGACAGCCACTGGTTTGGGCCTTTGGGGTTTGGACCTCATCTGACTTGTGGAGCAGCCACAGAGCTTGCCTCCAGGACTAGTGAGTCCCGGAGTGTGGGACCAGAGCCATCCTCCCTTCATGTCCTTACCTCACCCCAGGTGGTCAGTTAGGTGGGTCAGATGCTTTCTTTATTCTTCGTATTTGAGTTATGCAGGAGCTCTGGTAGCATAGTGCCTAAGGCACTTGACTGCTAACCAGAGGCTGGCTGTTCAAACCCACCAGCCACTCCCCGGAAGGAAGATGGGGCAATCTACTTCCGTAGCAATACTGCCTCGGAAACCCAAGGAGGGGTCGCTATGAGTCGGGGCCGACTCGACGGCACATAACAACAACAACAACAACAGTGGGAGCTCTGGTGGCGTGGTGCCTAAGGCCAGTTAGACTGCTAACCAGAAGGCTAGTGGTTCAAATGTACCAGACACTCCTCAGAAGGAAGATTGGGCAATCTACTTCCATAGAGATACTGCCTTGGAAGCCAAAGGAGGGGGTTGCTATGAGTTGAAATCGACTCCACGGCAGTGAGTTTTGTTTTCTTTTAGTGGATAACACTTCCTGGTTCTGACTTCCCACTGCCCTCACAGGTTGACTCTGCCTTCCTGTCCTAGCATCCATCTCACCTTTTTTAGAAAGAGGGATGGGTGGGAATATCTTGAGTTCTTACCCTGTACCCCGGGATGCAGGAAACTGTACATGGGGGTCTGCAGACTGTCTAATATTCAAAAATCCTCCCCCAAATTGAGCTGCTGATAGTGAAACGGCCACAGAAAGACAGCAGCTTGCTAGCTGAGGCTGGAAAGTAGCAACACAGCTGGTTAGGCCGGCCAGACCACGCTGATCACAAGCTGCGATGGGCAATTAGATAGGCCTTTGATTAATAAAAAATGGAGTGAGGAATAAATACTTAATCAATGCAGTCTGGCTGGTAGACTCTTTCAGAATCCGGGCTGGGGGTGAGGCAGGGAGTAATCAAAGGGGTTCTTGGGGGTGAAAAGACAGGGAACCCCTCCAAGACATGGCTTCTGATAAGCTTGCAGTCTTGGTCCTTGGCTCCTGGACTCTGGCTGAGAATTCCTGGCAGCTCTGGGAGGAAGCCTCAGCTGGTGGGCAAAAGGGGAAACCGCGTTGTGTGCTGACCACGTGGTGGAGGTAATGCAGAAGAACGGTGTGTGTGTGTGTGTGTGTGTGTGTGTGTCTGCACATCATTGCCTCTGGGTTGTGTCTGTGTGCCGTGAGTTGACTTTTTTCTTTTATTTTTTGGCAATGTTTCAGAAGAACTTTATTTTCTTAAACAAAAATATCCCTGCATTTGGTTATAACAACAGGAACATTTTTCATAAGCCCAGCTTACATGTATCAATATACTTGGAAGGCTAATTGACTTTTTGAACCTTTTTTTCTTTTTTTAATTGTGCTTTAGGTGCAAATTTATAGAGCAGAATTTGTTTTATGTTCAACAATTCGTGTACATTTGGTTTCACTCCCCTATTACCATCCCCAACCCTAACCCACTCTCCTCCTCTCCCTCCCCAGTGACCCCCACCCTGCCCCCTCCCTGTGCCCGTCTTAGCTATGCACTCCTGTCTGTCTGGCTTGTCCTCTGTGCGAATGTTGCCCCTCTGGTGTCCCATGGCCGATTGCTCCAAGGGATGTGATAGATATAAGCCTTGACTTAGAATTCCAATGTTACTTTTATGCTTTAATCCTAGTACTTTTTCTCTCCAGAAATGAAATTGAATAACTGGACAGTGGTCATAACCCAGTTCAGACAAGACAGAACTACAAAGAACGACTGAAGCTCACAGTTCCAAGAACACAGCTGAACATCTGCTGTCTTGACTGTTGCTACCAAGACAGCCGTGGTCTGCTCTCCCACAACAGAACTTCCTGCCACCCTGCTTACACCTGCCAACTTCCCCAACTCGGGGGTGATGCACCGTTGAACTCAGCCCGGGCTGACACCATTCAGGTCTCAGTCCGTCTGCATGCGGATACTTTAATAAACTTTCTTCCAGAACCCTACTGGCCTGATTTCTCTCTCCCAGCACTGAACCTTACAGGATGTATCTCCGTAGGGCAGGTAGGTGCATTGCCCTGGTTTGAGTGTTCTGCATGTAGCTCTGTTCGTGTTCCATCTCTCACCTCTTTAGGATATATTCCTAGTAATGGAATTGCTGGTTCTAATGGTATTTCTATTTTCAGTTTTTTAAGGAAACACCATACTGTTTGCCACAATGGTTGTACCATTTTACAATCCCACCAGCAGTGTGTGAGAGTTCCAATCTCTCCACAACCTTGCCAGCATTTGTTATTTTCTGTCCTGTTGAACTTTGCTATTATCGCTGGGGTGAGGTGATTTCTCATCATTGATTTGTATCTCTCTGAGGACTAAAGATCACAAGCAATTCCTCATGTGTTTGTTGGACTTTTGCCGGTCGCCTGTGTGTGTGTGAGGCAGTATTAAATGAACTTGGTTAGAGGAGGCAGGAGGGTGAGAAGAGAGGGGAAAGGCCTCAGGGAGGCTGAACGAGAGCCCACCAACCCTATGGGGCAGAGTGGAACCACCCCAGAGGGTTTTCAAGGCTGTAATCTTTAAAGGAGCAGACTGCCACATTTTTCTCCTGTCGAGCGGCGGGTGGGTGCGAACCACCCACCTTGCAGTCCACCTTGCAGTCCACAGTCGGGCGCTTTACCACTGCGCCACCAGCGTTCCGGTGAAAGAGGCACGAGAGACTGAAAAAGAGCATAGCCTCAAGGGCGTTGTTGTTGTTATGTGCCGTCGAGTCGGCCCCGACTCATAGTGACCCCTCCTTGGGTTTCCGAGGCAGTATCACTACGGAAGTAGGATTGCCCAACCTTCCTTCCGAGGAGTGGCTGG
>NW_006922006.1:1853073-1855669 GCF_000298275.1 Orycteropus afer afer
GTTGCCGGTAAGACCTGCCTTCCCCACTGCCCTGTTTGCCGTGAGGCTCAGTTGAAATGGATGCAGTGGAGTGTGTGTCAGTGGTGGGCGTTCCTTCCTGGATGTGTCCTGCAGCTGTTTTTAACAACTGGCCTTATCTTGCTGGAAGACCAGCATCCCCTCGCTCACCCTACAAACACCCCTTTGTCCACCTCTACCTTTCCTATAGTTCTGTTCCAAGTGGTCTCTGCCTTATTTTGCAGAATCCAAAGAATCTCCACCCCCCACCCCGCCTGCAGGAAAGGGCTTGCGGGAGGAATTTCCCAGGACTTGCTGCTCCTGGGCTCATTCCAGGAGGTGGCCAGTGGAATTCGAGGACTCACATCACCTCAGGCCATGGCTGTCCAGTGTCCGGCCCTTCGTGTAGCCACCTTGCTGACAGGGCTGCTGGAATGCCTGGGCTTTGCAGGAGTCCTGTTTGGCTGGGCCTCACTGGTGTTTGTCTTCAAATCGGAACATTACTTTAAGGACCTGTGTGAACTGAATGGCACACTGATGGACAACACCACCAACAACAGCACGGTGCAGGCTGGTAAGGCCAATGATGATAAACTCTGGAAAATTTGAGAGTGGAGCCCCGGTGGCACAGTGGTTAAGCACTTGTCTGCTAACTGAAAGGTTGGTGGTTCAAACCCACCAGCTGCTCCGTGAGAGAAAGATGTGGCAGTTTGCTTCCATAAAGATTATAGCTTTGGAAACTAAGGGGCAATTGCCCTTGGTCTATGGGTCACTATGAGTTGTGATTGACTCTACAGTTACGGGTTTGTTTTTATTTTTGGATTTTATTTTATTTTTTAGTCCTAGGCAGTGGGCCAGGTAGGAAGGACTCCACCCCCGGCTTTCCCTGCCAGCCGTTTTACGGAGAGGAAGGGCCTTGGTCTAGGAGGTGCCTGGGCGGGAAAGTGCCAGTTTCTGAGGCTAGTTCCAAACCGAAAAGCCGAACCTGTTGCTGTTAAATGAATTCTGACTCACAGTGGCCCCATGTGTTATGAGGCAAACCTGAGCTCTGTAGGGTCTTCTTGGCTGTCATCTTTAAGGAAGCAGATTGCCAGACCTTTCTTCCGTGAAGCCTCTGGGTGTGTTTGAACTGCGAACCCTTCAGTTAGTAACTGAGCACAACCTCTACACCACCCGGGGACCTTTTGAGGAGTAGTTAGGGGGAGTCACACTTCAGCTCAACTTAAGGGGGAACTTTCCACCAGGCAAGTTGACCAGGATGGAGGAGGCTGCTGCCCTAGAGGGGAGCCCAGGCTGAGTGCCCACCTGGCAGAAAGTGGGGTAGAGGGGAAGTGGGTATCTGAGATCACCCTCTCTCTCCTCAGACTGCAAGGCCCAGGATGAGAGGTTCTCACTCATCTTCACGCTGGCGTCCTTCATGAACAACTTCATTATCTTCCCCGCTGGGTACCTCTTTGACCGGTTCAAGACCACTGTGACCCGCCTCATAGCCATGTAAGTCCCCACGACCCCACCAGGACAGAGGTGAGTGAGACGAGTTCTTCCAGCCACCGCAGCCCAGTTTTGAGGGAAACCCAGGTCAAGTAGCTGGGCAGCCGTGTACTCACCACAAGCCCAGTCTCCCCAGGGCACACATTTCCCCCAAGGTGTTTGGCAGCTTTGTTAGGGAACTGCCAGGGTGTGCACTATCTCCTCTTCCCCTACCCCTGATTGCTGTTCCTTAACGCTCTTCCCTTGCTCCAGATGAGCAGGCGACTGTGTGAGTGAGCAACGAGTGGGAAAGCCGCCTTGTCCCTGTGAGGCCTGGCCGGGGCCCAGGGTGGCTGCCATTAGCAAAGCCTGAAATGGCCCCTCTGCGCCTTCATCCTTGAGGCCCCTGCCCTCATCTCTTGCAGGCCTCACACTTAGGTTGCTCAGGCTGTCTTCATCCTGCTCATCCCCCACTGCTCCCCTAAGACTGTAGGTAAGAAACTTTCCTCGGAGTCTCTGATAGAGGCCCGTGGTTAAAGTGCTCAGCGGCAAACTGAAAGGTCGGTGGTTTGAACCCATTAGCCACTCTGAAGCTGCATGATGAGGCAGTCTGCTTCCATAAAGATTAGAGCCTTGGAAACCCTGCTCTGTTCTATAAGGTAACTGTGAGTTGGAATCGACTCGATAACAAAAAATAAAATAAGAAAAAACTAAACCCACCGCCACCCAGTTGATTGTGTCTCATTGAGACCCCCCCCCACCATAGGGTTTCCAAGGCTGTAAATCTTTACAGAGCAGATTGCCTTGATGGCAACAGGTTTGGATTTTGGGTGTGATGTGGGGGGACGACAGTGGAGTTCTCCATGCAGCGTCGGGGTCAGGGACTACTGCACCAGGAGCCACGGATAAGCAGTGGCCTGCTGGGGGCTGATAGGGCAAGAGGAAGCACCCCAGAATGACCAGCACCGTGGAGTGACATGTGAGAGATTAGCCATCAGAGAGAAGGACTGGAAGGCCAGCAGAGCCTGGAGATGGGCCAGGAACTGGCCAGAGAGTAGAAGGCCCTCACTCTTCATTTCTCAGTCTCTGTTGGTCTTTGGCCCCCCTCTTCCCCATTCTTCAGTTGAAC
>NW_006922006.1:1856339-1857347 GCF_000298275.1 Orycteropus afer afer
TTCTTCCTCCATCCAAGGGGAAGAGGAGTGGAGTTGGGAGTGAACCAGACTGGAATTCCCAGACTTTGGAATTTTATTGTTGGGTTGTTTTTAGCACTGTTGGTCACTAAGACGGGTGGTCGTTGCCTATGAGGTGCATGGCTGAGAGCTGGACCTGGGTCTCCACCGTGGAGGACGGGAATTCTGTCACTGGGCCTTAACCAAATGCCTGACCAGCTTGCTGTCAAGCCAATTCTGACTCATGGCGACCGCACACGTTGCATAGTGGAATGCACTCTGTAGGGTGGGATGGGCAAAAGGCAGTGGTCTGTGAGGTCAGGCCCACAGCTCAGTCACGCTGGGGCTCCTTGGACCTGGTTATGAGTCTGGGGCAGAAGAGGATCAGTGCCTGCTGGATGCTGAGAATGCGAGAGTCAAATGCCAAATGTGGAGACTGGTGAGTAGAATTCTGTTTTGGCTGATGAAGTTTTCCTTAAATGTCCTCCTAATCTGTTTTTCAGATTTCTCTACACCAGTGCCACCCTCACCATCGCCTTCACTTCTGCCGGTAAGTGCTGTCAGCAGGGTTGTTGTTGTTGTTGTGTGCTGGCGAGTCAGACGTAACTCATAGCAACCCCTCCTTGGGTTTCTGAGGCCGTATCACTACGGAAATAGATTGGCCAACCTTCCTTCTGATGTCAGCAAAGTGGGAGGATGGAATTGGGTCTCTTGCTCTGGGGCACCTGGTGGATGGGGCAGGTGATGGGCAGGACATACTGCCCCCATGTGGTTATTCAGAAAACCACCATCTTTACCTGAGCTGGAAAGACTCCTTGAGAGAGACTAAGTTATTGCCGGTTTGTGAAGACAGTTCCATGAACTGGGAAACGTGGAGAGTGAGGACAGTGGAGGGGTTTCTTCAGAGAGTAGAATTGATTCAAAAGATTACATTCTTCCTTTTGCATGTGTTAAAATGAGATGATGATAATGTGAGTGAATTTTTTTTTTCCAATGTTCTTCCTTAACAGG
>NW_006922006.1:1861387-1863484 GCF_000298275.1 Orycteropus afer afer
TGGTGGCTGAGGTCTGTGGTTTGGGACAGACGCATTTATCAGGGGCTCCTCCACTCTTGGCACTGCTGTTATCTAACTCTTATCAGGTCCATTGTAATGACTTTGTGCATGCTGCTATTCTCAAGGGCAGGGAATGTGTCACTTACCCTGCATTTGCAGTGCTGAGCACTGTGCCCAAAGTTCATTGAACAGAGAAACAATTATGGTTATGGCTTTATACTTGACTACTAACTGAAAGGTTGGGAGTTCAAACCCACCCTGTGCTGCTGCAGAAAAAAGGCCTGCTTCCGGAGAGGTTACAGCCAAGAAAACCGCAGTAGGTGTACTCTGGAACACATGGGGTCACCATGAGTTGGAATTGGCTGGACGGCAGTGGGTTGGTTGGTGTTTTGGATTTTCTTTCTCACTGCTCATAGCAGTCTCACATGGTGTGGAGAGCAGGGACTGTTCTTCCCATGTAAGAGGTGAGGCGATTGAGTCACAAATTCAGAAGCCAGCTGAAGCTCATGCAGTGAGTTAGAGGCTGGGCTTGAGGGCTGAGCCTGAGTTGCCCCTGAGTCCAGGGTTCTGTCTCCAGCAGTGTCAGGAATGCATAGGAGGGACTACTTGTGGTTAGTGAGGGAAGGGAGCCACATCACTCCCAGTGCTGCCTCTGTGGACGTCTCAGCCAGCCACAGACTAAGGACTGTCTTTGTGGAGAGAAGATGGCTTAGGAGACCTCAGCAGAGCTATCTGGGGAGCCTTGACCAGTACCCTAAGACCCTTGAAGGATGCTCCTGAAATTCCCAGAGTTGTTGGGAATTTGGAGCAGGTGAAAATGAGGGCTTCCTGGAGGAATGGGGGATTGCACTCAATGACACCACCCCACCCCTCTTTTTGATTGTTCCAGACTCAGCCCTGCTGCTCTTCTTGGCCATGCCCATGCTAACTGTGGGTGGAATCCTATTTCTGATCACCAATCTGCAGGTGTGAGCCCATCCTAACGCTGGCATCTGGCCAGGAGGTGGGGGATGGAGGGGGGAGAGGAAGATGGAGGGGAGGGGGAGAGGAGGATGCAGGGAGGGCAAAGCACTTGTCTACGACGGGTTGCCTCAGATGGAGCTGGCCCAAGCCAGGGTGGTTGCTCTTGAGGCAGAGGGTGGATGTGGGTCTCATGAGGACCTGGCACATGCTACGTGCCTGGGCCATATTTGTTTCATGAGAAAATAGTGGATCCTGGCTGCTTGTGTGTCCTCCAGGTTGGGAACCTCTTTGGCAAACACCGTTCCACCATCATCACCCTCTACAATGGGGCATTTGACTCCTCCTCAACTGTCTTCATGCTCATTAAGGTAAAAAATAGCAAGCTCCAGCATTATTGGGTATGTCTATGTGCCTGACACTTGTGTTATGAACTGAGCATACTTTCTACCTACCACCCTCTGAGGTACTGTCTTATCTCCGTTTTGCAGAGGAGGCATTGACCCTCAGGGAGGTTAACATGCTTGCTCATGGTCCTGTAGCTCGTAAACATGATGCTTGAACTTGAACCCAGTCTTGTCTGCTTCTTGAGCCTTCACACTGGCTTAGGATTTTTGAGCACAGGCTGAGGGGGGTCATGGCCATGAGAGCTTGGGCCAGTGCCCTCAAGTGGACCTTTCCCCTCTGGAGAGAGGTTGGGAACCCTTTGGAATGGAATGGCTGCTGCTGTGAGCTTCTAGTTTGGACATGGTGGTGGGAGGTTGCTAGTGGGGGCAGCAGGGGAAGGCACAGCAGTCTCTTGGCTTTCCTGGAGCCTGGTGTGGGTAGCAGGGGATGGACTGTTGCTAGTGCTATTAGTGGCCCGCCCAGTATCCATTCTACCCAATAGCCATTTCACCCAACAGCCGTGCCACCATCTTCACTGCTAACAATTTCCTCTGGTAACAGCATGCCTGCCCAGCCCAAGGGATGAATCCTGACTGATTGAAGCCAACTGTGATAATCTCTTTTCCCCTTGACATTGATGAGTAGAGGTGTGTATGTGACTAGTCCTGATTAATGAGATGAAAGAGGGTATATACTAGAGGTTTTCAGGGGCATTTTCTTCCCTAATGAAAGGTGAGAACAGAGCAAAAA
>NW_006922006.1:1863779-1886618 GCF_000298275.1 Orycteropus afer afer
CATGGGGAAGAGAAGAGGCGTTCTGGGAGTCAGTACCCAGACATCAGTCTAGTTTAGTCCCATGAACACCCTGGCTTGGTGATACCCAGACATTGAGCCTCTTGGATGCTTACCTCAAGCTTTCTACCCCTGGTACAAGAACCACCTTCGTTTCCGTCTCCTTCCTAGAGTATGCCTCCACTTCTCCCCTCTCATTGTGGAGATCAAGGGAGCAGGGACTGGAGCGGGACCCAGAGTTCGTAGTTTGATCTGGCCCTGCTGCTGCTTGCTCTGACCTTGTGCAGCTCGTAGTGTCTCTCTAGATCTCAGTTTCATCTTCTGTAAAACGGCGAGGCTGGGTTAATCAGCGGTTTTCACACAGAGCTCTGAGGAACGCTTGGGGCTTCTCTTAGATGTTCTGTGGGTCTCCAGGGGGAATGAGGGAAGGTGACTGGGGAGCTCCATTGATCTGTTTTGTAAGTTGGATTTTTTGTGTAAGATTTTATTTGGACAAAAGACTTCGCTGCTATTGAAGAAAAGACACTGGGCTAGCACGTATATGAGGAGCCACGCTAGGAGCTGCATAGGCTATGGGGTGGGTGCTGAGCTGTCTGCCCTGCGGCTAGCTGGGCCCTGGTGAGTGTATGTGTGTATTGTTGTTGTTGTTATATGCCATCGAGTAGGACCCGACTCATAGCGACCCCTCCTTGGGTTTCCGAGGTGGTATCTCTATGGAAGTACATTGCCCAACCTTCCTTCCAAGGAGTGGCTGGTGAGTTTGAACCACCAGCCTTCTGGTTAGCAGTCAAGTGCCTTAGGCACTACGCTACCAGAGCTCCTGTATGTGTGTATAGGCATCCTTAATCAGCTTCCAGCATGGTGGATGAGATCTTGCACTGAGGCTCTTTCTTGGGAGCTGGAGTTCCAGCCCCTGCCCCACACACTGACATTTCCCTCCTTTTTCTGCAGCTCCTGTATGAGCAGGGCATCAGCCTCAGGGCCTCCTTCCTCTTCCTGTCTGTATGCAGTGCTTGGCACATTGGACGTACTTTCCTCCTGATGCCTCGGGGGCACATCCCCTACCCTCTGCCCCCCAGCTACCGCTATGGGTAAGGACTGTGACCTGGTGAACATGGGCAAAGATTCCACATCTGACCTGAGGCAGGAAGCAGGGTTGGGCCAGACGTGGTCATATAGGGCAGAGCAACTCTGTCACAGGAGAGGAGGCCTAGAGCAGGGGTGTATCAGTTAGCCATTGCTGCATAACACACTGCCCAAACTTCAGTGGCTGAAGAGATTAAGTGTTTAGTGTTTTTTATGAGGAGTGCCTGGGTAGCATAAACAGTTAAGCACTTGACTCTGAACCAAAAGATTGGCGGTTTGAACATACTCAGAAGCCCCTTGGAGGACAGGCCTGGTGATCTGCTTCCAGTAAATCACAGCCTTGCAAACCCTGTGGAGTGTGGTTCTTTTCTGCAGCCACGAGTCAGAATCAGCTCAAGGGAAACCAGGTGGTTTTTGTGTTACAAGCCTTTGGGTAGCTGGGTAGGTATGCTGGTCAGGGTCAGATATGAATAATCTCAGCAGGGCTTGACCATGCGGCCGTGGTCATCTGGCGGGTCAGCTGGGGCTGCTGTAGGGTGGCCTCACTCACACGTGGCTGGTCTGGCTGTTGGGGTGACAGGCACTATTCCCTCCAGCAGGCTAGCTTGGATTCCTTCACCTCTTGGCTATAGGGTCCCAAGAAGGTGTGCCGAACTATGCGAGGCTTCCTGAGGCCTTGGCTCGGAGTTGGTACAGCGTGACTTCTGCTGCATTCCTTTGTGTGAAGAAGTTCATGAGCCCCACCCGAGTTCAGAGTTCAGCACGTGGGGAAATAGTCTTTCTTTCTCTTTTGATGGGAAGAAGTGCAGAGTCCCTTCGCAGAGAGTAGCGATCAGGAGGCGGCGAAGAGCTGTGGCCGCTGTTGCAGTTAATGATCTCCAGCAGTGGAGGACTGCTCAGCCGCTGGTGGCCAGGCCCCGTGTGCTCTGGGACTCAGCCTCACGGTCATGCCCTCGGTAGATCCGCATTTCCACTTTCCAGATGAGGAGAATGGACACCCCGAGGAGCTAAGTCTGAACCACATTCCCAAAGCTGGGAAGAGGCCAGGCTGGGATTTGAACCCAGGCCTTTTCTATTCTTCTGGCTCTTGCTGTTGTTGTTGTTGTTATGTGCCGTCGAGTCAAACCCGACTCATAGCGACCCCTCCTTGGGTTTCCGAGGCAGTATCACTACGGAAGTAGGATTGCCCAACCTTCCTTCCGAGGAGTGGCTGGTGGGTTTGAACCGCCAGCCGTCTGGTTAGCAGGCAAGTGTCTTAGCCATTATGCTACCAGAGCTCCCTCTTGCAGTGGTTCCCAAACTTGGCTGCAAATTGAGTCACTTGGGGATCTTTTATTGTGGGTCACTGCCGTTGAGTTGGCCCTGATTCGTGGCAATGCCGTGCACGATGGAACCAGGCGTTGCCTGGCCCTGAGCCATCCCCGTGGTGGGTTGTGGCTTGGACCGTTGTGATCCGTACCGTTTCCCTGGCTGGTTTTCAGAAGCAGGTCACCAGGCCTATCTTCCTGGTCCAGAAGCTCCACTGAAACCTGTTTAGCATCTGAGCAACATGTAAGCCTCCACTGATCCATGGTGGCTGTGCAGGAGGTGCGTTGGCCAGGAATCGAACATGGGTCTCCTGTGTGATAGGTGAGGATTCAGCCACCAATGCCTCACTGGAGGTCTTTAAAAAAGGTGCAGGCCTGGCTCCCACCCCTAGAGCTCCTGATTTAATTGGCCTGGGCTGCAAACAACACACACAATAGAGAGAGAGAGAGGGAGGGAGAGAGAGGCACACAGACAGACAGAGAGAGACAGATGTGTATATATAGATATGTGTGTGTGTGTATGTGTGTACATATGGGAGCTCTGGTGGCATAATGCCCAAGGCATTTGACTGCTAACCAAAAGGGAGAAGACTGGGCAATCTACTTCCATAGAGGTACCTCCTTGGAAACCCAAGGGGGGGTTGCTGTGAGTCGAATCTACTTGATGGCAATGAGTTTGGTTTGGTTTTGTATGTGTATATATGTATGTATATATGTATATCTATAGAAAGAGAGAGAGAGAAGGAGAGAGACAGGGAGAGAGGGAGAAAGAGGCAGGGAGGGAGGGAGGGAGAGAGAGAGAAGCTCCCTAGGTATTTCACTTAGGCAGTCAATCTGGGCTTCACTGCCTACTTCTGTACTGATACTGCCTCAGAAACCCAAGGAGGGGTCGCTGTGAGTCGGGTCTGACTCAACGGCACATAACACCAGCAACAGCCCTCTTTCCTCTGGCCTGCATCTTAGGTCTTAGGCTTAGTTCACAGTCCTGGGGCCAGGCTGATGGAGCTCTGTCTCCATAGCCTGTGCTCTGGGAATGGCTCCACAGAGGAGAAGAAAATGGCTGAGCTTGAAAAGACAGAGCAGCAGTCCAGGGAGATCCTGTCATCAGAGCATGGTGAGCCAGCCCGTCAGCCCATCTCCCTTTCACAGCCTGGCTTTCCTGCGACGACCAGGGACTCAGAGTCAGGAGCGGTCAGGCAGAGAAAGGAATTCAGGGTCCTCTTATCAGCCTCTTCATTTTATAGAGGGCCCAGCAAGGGGCAGCGCTTGCCTAGACTCAGGCAGTCAAGAGCAGAACGGGCACTGGAACTGAGCTCCCAGGCACCCTCTTCTCTCCTCCCTCTGCTCTCTTTCCTGTTCCTCTCTTCTGTCTTCCTCATCTCATCCTGGCCCCCTGAAGTCTGCTTCCCGCTGTTTGCCTCCCCTTACCCTCCTCCACAGCTTCGCCTCCCCTGTGTCCAAGTCTGGCTCATTTGTCCTATTCCTGCAGGTCTTATGGGTCTTCCTATGTCATGGTTCCATCTCCCTTGCTGTTCCCTTTGCCTCCTCCATTTGTTTTGGGTCTTTGGTTACAACATCACTAAGCGTGACTGACTAATTAAAGTATAAATAAGAAAAGGGTCTGAAAAGCTCACAAAATCAAGGGGGAAACTAACCTGCCAAGTAGAACCAGAATACCCTTGGGATCCAAGCCTAAAGTCATGGCCAGTCTGCCTCTCTAGGGAGAACCATCAGATTGGCCAGCAATGGGTCCTCTGGCTTCTCCCCAGCGTGAGGGGCTGAACACTTAAAACATGGGCTCATCTGAAGCAGGTAGAGTAGGGCAGGACCAGGAGGAGATTCCCAGGGGAAACTCAGGATGTTGGCACCAAAAGAAAGGGAAGCCCTATGGAGTGGGTCAAAACAACATGTCTATCACACACTCACCTCTTGTTCTGGCTTTCTCCTCTCCTTGTCTTTCCTTTCCCCATTCTGGCTGAGAATGATCAGGGAACTCTTAGTGGAAGAAGTATCACTGAATCTAGGTTGTGAAAGACCCAATTTCAGTACACAGGGAAGAGTGTGGGATGGGGTCTTGCAAGGTGGCTGGGCCAGGATGACAAAGGCATGGAGGAGTGCATGAGTTGGGGACAGCTTGGAGTGCATGCTGGTGCGTTCTGGTAAGCAACAGAAGATGGCCTTGGACCTCAGGCTGTCCCATTAAAGCCTGTACTCTCTAGCCTACCCCACACCTCCACTTTCCTTGTGCTGCATGCTGGACCCTCCTTTTGCCATCAGAGGACCCCAGGCCAGGGCAGCAACAGGAGCCCCTCTCCTTCTGGAGCTACGTTTTCTCTCGCTGCTTTGCCTGGCACCTGGTGTGGCTGTCAGTGATACAGTTGTGGCACTACCTCTTCATTGGCACGCTCAACTCCTTGTTGACCAACCTGGCCACTGGGGACAGGGTGCTTGGTATGTGGTGGGGCTGGGAGACAGCCCACGTGCTCACTCTAGCTGGGGACATAGAACCTCAGGGGGCACAGGGGATGGGTGCTGAGCCCAGTAGAGCTGTGTGCTCTAGAGGAGGGTCTGGGTGTGTGGGGAGGAGGGGCAGGCAGGGATGGCAGGTGGGAGAGTCCTCTCATTGGGCAGTTCTGGATGTTCTTTTTCATCCCCAAACCCCTCTGCCCCCTGCAGTCAGCACCTACACCAATGCTTTTGCCATCACTCAGTCTTTTGGAGTGCTGTGTGCCCCCTGGAACGGCCTGCTCATGGACCGGCTCAAGCAGAAGTACCAGAAGAAAGTGAGAAAGACAGGTGAGACCTGGGCCCCAGAGGATCGGGGACCAGCAGCAACAGATCTTCCTTTACCTCTGTGCCCGTCTTCTCTTCTGTTCTAACTTACATTCCTTCAGCCACTAGTTGTTGTTGTTGAGTTGTTAGCTAGCAGCCAGTTGGCCCCCAGCTCATGGCAACCTGATGCACAAAGGAATGAAGTGTGCCCAGTCTTGTACTCTCCCTTGATGGGCTACAGAGCAGACTGTTGTGATCCATGAGGTTTTCATTGGCTCATTTTTACTGTGATGTGAAGGTTTATCATTTTTCTTTGAGGTTACCCTGTGATTTATAATTTTCTCCCTGAGTTTAGAACAGTCCATTCTATCTTGCAACTCTCTTTTTTTTAAAAAAAAAAATCTATATTTATTTATTTATTATTGTGATTTGGGTGAAGATTTACAGAGCAAATTCACTTTCCATACAGCAGTTCACATATACTTTGTCTCATGTCATTGACCACAGTTTACCACAATGCTATAGCTCCCCTTCCACTTCCTCCCTATAGTCTTGCAACTCTCTTGACTTCCTCACCATTTAGAAATTCTGTACCTACACTATTTTTCCTTGTTTTTGGTTTGTAATTGTCCTCATTTGCCAAATGATGTCTCTGGTTCTCTGTTTACAATCTTGTAAGCTTATTTTACTTTGGATACATCCATAGCTATGTTGGTTTTTGGGTTATGTCATCTTGTGTATTAATGGCTCGTTGTTGTTTGCTATTATTGATTTTCTGTTCAAAGGACTCTCTTTAGTATCTCTTGTAAGCTTGGTCTGGTTTTAACAAATTCCCTTAATTTCTGCTTATCTGGAAATTTCTTAATTTCACCATCCTATTTGAGGGACAATTTTGGAAGGTTGAGCAATCTACTTCCTTAGTGATACCACCTCGGAAACCCAAGGAGGGGTCACTATGAGTTGGGTCTGACTCCACGGCACATAACAACAACAACATATAATTCTTGTTTGAAAATTTTTCTCTTTCAGGGTTTTATATATACCTTCCCATCACCTTCTCACTTGCATGGTTTCTGCATGCTGAGAAAACAGAGCTTATTCTTACTGGTTGTCCTTTGTAATTAACTTCTTTATTCCTATGCAGCTTTCAGGATTCTTTCTTTGTCTTTGGTTTTGATAAGTTTGATGATGATGTGTCTTGGTGATTTTCTTTTGGGACCTATCCTGTTTGGGGTTCGTTGGACTTCCTGAATGGATATAGTCTCATCTTTCATCATTTCAGGGAAGTTCTCTTCCAACAAATCTCAGACAATTTTCTCAGTGGTTTTCTTTTTCTCTTCCTGTTCTGGAATTCCAATTACATGTAGGTTATTCCTTTTGATGATATCCCACATGAACCTTAGGCTTTCTTCATTTTCTTTTGATTTTTTTTCCCGAGTGATCCCTTTCCAAAGAAATATTCAGGTATTTGTCTTCAATCTCATTAATTCTATCTTCCATTGCATCAGTTCTACTCCTTTGCCCTTCCAATGTGTTATCTGTTTCTGACAATTTAGTATTAATCTTCTGGATTTCTGTGTGTAGATTTTGTATCATTTCTGATTTTTCATTTAGTCATTTTGTTCTTGTATTGTCTTTTGAAATCATTCTAGGGTTTTCTCTGTGTTTTCCTTGGTGTGTCTCTCAATCCTTTGAAGATACCTAAATATAATTCTTTTGAATTCCTTATCAGAGAGTTCCAATGCTGCTTATTCCTCAGGGATGTGTTTTGGGTCTGTATCCTGGTCTTGTTTCTCCTGCTTTATCTTGATTTTTCATGTGGACTGTGATGCTCTGTTGTCTCCGAGGCATTGTGACGGTTTTGTGTTTATATTTAATTGGTGATTGTATGTTGGAGTGACTTGCCCATGATTTTCGTTTTCTTTGTTTTGTTTGTATGTTATCTATGCAAGCAGAGTACTGTGCTCCTCTATTCGCTAGCTGACAGCATTTACATACTCACCACCTATCTCCTTTCCTGTTGTCAGCCTCTCATATGTCCCTGCCAACCTTGGCAAACAAAGCCTATTGTTAGGTCCCTGGAATCCGAATGAGAATGCTATCACTTTAAAATCCAAAATGGTTGCCACTTGTAAAGATTCAAAATGGGTGTGCCCTCCATCACTTTAAATATCCAAGATGGCCACTGCTTGTAAACATTCAAAATGGCTGCGCCCTCGGTCACTTTAAATATCCAACATGGCAGCTGCTTGTAAACGTTCAAAATGGCTGCGCCCTCAGTCACTTTAAATATCTAAAATGGCTGCTGTATGTAAACAATCAAAATGGCTGCATCCTCTGGACAGTGGAAAGTCAACAGCTCAGGTTGTCTCCCTCCTTGCTGTTTCCCCTCCTAGTCATAGACCACCAGTGCAGCAATCCCTGCAGCCCTTGGTGACCAGGGCTGGTCTTTAGGTCAATTCTCAGCTCCCAACACCACTGGAAATATTCAGGCTGTTGGTCCCGTCAGAGTAGCTGACAGTCCACAGCTCCATATCTGTACTGTTTTTGTTCAGGTTTTTCCGCTAGTTGGTGCCTAAACCACTTTTGTATAGTTCCTTTCTTTCAAAGCTCAGGGCTCTAGGATTATTTTCTGTATCTCTGTCCATTGGTTTTCTTTTCTTTGTTGAAGAGGGTCCATTTCGCTTGTCTGCCTATTCCTCCATCTTACTGGAAGTCGCTCCCTTGTTGCTCTTATACCTCTTAATTACCTCACACCCTCTTGGTGAGCAGAATTGAATCAATGGGAGATAGAATTAGGGAGATTGAAGGCAAACACCTGAACACTTCTTTGGAAAGGGATAAATCAGAAAAAAGATAAAAACAAAATGAAGAAAGCCTAAGGTTCATGTAGGATACCATCAAAAGGAATAAGCTATGTGTAATAGGAATTCCAGAACAGGAAGAGACAAGTAAAACCACAGAGAAAATTGTTAAAGATTTGTTGGAAGATAATTTTTCCTGGTATGATGAAAGATGAGAATATATCCATTCAGGAAGTCCAACGAACCCCAAATAGAATAGACCCCCAAAAGAAAATCACCCAGACATATTATCATCAGACTTACCAAAACCAAAGACAAAGAAAGAATCATGAAAACAGCACAGGAAAAATGAAAAGTTACCTACAAGGGGCAACCAATAAGACTAAGCTCAGATTTCCCGACAGAAACCATGCAGGCGAGAAGACAGTGGGATGGTATAAATAAACCACTGAGAGAGAAAAATTTCCAACCAAGAATTATGTACCCAGCAAAATTGTCCCTCAAATATGATGGTAAAATTAGGACATTTCCAGATAAGCACAAATTAAGGGAATTTGTTAAAACCAAACCAACCTTACAAGAGATGCTAAAGGGAGCCCTTTGGACAGAGAAGCAACAACAGCCAACAACAACTGACCATTAACACAATGATGATATAACCCAGAAACCAACTCAGCTATGGAAGTATCTAAAGTAAATAAGCTTACAAGGACAAATAAATGGCCCAGGGAACTGGAGACATCGATTGACAAATGAGGACAACTACAAACCAAAAAGGGAAAAAACTGTGTCGTTAACAGAACTTCTAGATGGTAGGAGGTCAAGACAACTACAAGATAGAACGGACTGTTCTACACTTGGGAAGAAAACTATAAATCACAGGGTAACCTCAAAGAAAAATGATAAACTTCACATCAATTAAGAGGATCAGCATACATATTCAGCACATACTAAAACAATAGCAATGAAGGAAGTGATAACACGATTCATAAACAAAACAAGCTCAGCATAGAAAATTATATGGAACAAAGAAGTCGACACTATGAAAAAGTACATAACAAAAATGACAGCAACAAATTCATATTTGCCAATAATTACATATCTGGCAAGGTTCTCATCTCCAAGATTTATAGTGGAAGAGTGACAACCAAACTATGGTACATACACATAATGGAGTGCTATGCAGCACTAAAGAATAATGTAGAGTCTGCAAAATACCACATAATATGGATAAACTTGGAGGACATTATGCTGAGTGAAGTAAGTCAATCACAGAAGGACAAATATAGTATTAGTTCGTTGTTGTGGAGGGTCAAGGAAAGGTTTATATATGGAGAGAAACTTTCTTTGTTGGTTGCCAGGGGTGGGAGGGGAGAGGAGGGAACACTGCAAAAAAAAAAAAAAAGCATAGACCCATGTCACTTTAGTTTTGTGTATTTCACTATACATAAATTATATTTCAATAAAATGCATTAAAAAAGTAGCAAGGGGAATATTGCACCTTTCCCATCATTGGAGTCCAGAATGTCCTTGTGGTCCCTGGTAAGTGGACCCTAGTCTTAAGTCACTGGAATCTGGGAGAACATTGTTGCTTTAAATATCCAAAATGGTCGAACTGCGTGTAAACATTCAAAATGGCTGGGCCCTCTGGACAGGCAAAAGTCCACAGCTCAGCCCGCCTTCCTCTTCACTGCTTCCCTTTTTATTCCCAGTCATCAGAGCAGTCCCTCGCTAGCAGGGCTGATTTTTAGGTTAATTCTTAGGTCCTAACACCACTTGGCAATATCCAAGCTGTCTGTGCCGTCAGGATCGCTGACAGACTGCACCTCCATGTCTCCTTTTTTTGTGTTTTCATGCAAGTTCTTCTACTGGTTGGAGTTTAGTCCACTTCTATATCCTTCCCTTCAAAGCTCAGGGCTCCAGGATTATCTTCTGTATCTGTGTTAATTGGTAACCATTTTCTTTGTTGTAGAGGGTCTGTGCGGTCTTTCTGGCTATTCCGCCATCCCACTGGAACTTTTCTCATTCGCTCATTTTTAGAAGTCAGTTGCCAGGTTTTTGTTGCTACTCCCTCTCAGCTTGGAAGCTCCATGTTTCTTCCGTGTTTCATCGGTTGTGTGTGGGGTTGCCACGAGTTGGGGCCAACTTTCTGGCAGCTAACAACAACAACAATATATCGTTATCACCCCTAAAAAAAAAACAACCCAGTAATTTCTTAATATCATCTAATAGTCACCATTCACTTTCCCCTCTTATCTCAAATATATCATTTTATAAGTTGGTTTGTTTAGGTTTGGATCCATACACGATCAACATGATGTATGTAGTTCATTTACCTTTTATGTCTTTTTAAATCTCTCAAAATGTCTCCTCTTTTTTTCTTGTTGATTTGGACAATTGGGCCATTTATTTGTCCTGTTGAATTTGGCATCCTTGTCCTCTTGGAAAGGATCTGGCATCTTCTGGTGTCTTTTAAAAGTTTCCTTTGAGTGTTTCCTGTAAACAGGCAGTTAGGTTAGCTGCTCAAGGAGGATCAGTTCAGTTGTTTTGGGCAAGAATAATCCAGAAGCGAAGCTGGGGGCTTCCAGTGGTACCCCAGCAGGCCCTTGGTTTCTGCTGTCCTTATGCTGTTATAGTTGATCACTGGGTGCAGTGTTGTCAGTCTGATCCATCCATTACAAAGTTTCCCATCAATTGCAGAGCTAATGTTTTAACAGCTATGGATGATCAATGCCTAGACCCATTATTTTATCAGCATTGTTAATTCTTTTCCCCATGGTTCCTTCTGCCTTTAATAGCTGGAATTCCCCAAGAAAGAAAACCTTTGCCTCGTTCACTATTTTGTTACCCTGAAATCCAGGTCAAACAAAAAAAAGCAAATGAAGTGCCTGATAGTTTCCTCTCTTTACCAGTTTTCAGAATGAGGAGTTAATAACCTAGCAACCTCCAGTGATGATTACTCATTGTTTCTTTTTTAAAGTCTCATTTTTAATATATCTGACGTGTTTTAATCCATTGCTGCTGTGATTCTTCTTGGTGCTCGGATTGTCCCGTCATTGGCCACTGGGACCTGTAGCGATGTGGCTTCTCTGTCCACTTGCATGTAATCCCATTAGCTTTACATAGTGTCCCTACTTTCTAGCCAGTGAGATTCAAGGTGCCTCTCGGGTTTCTGCTTGGACAGAGGAGTGAGTGGGTGCTGGCTCCTCCCTGCCCCTTCCCTTCCTTCCCTTCTGCCCTCCTCTGTGCTCACCTCCAGCAGCCTCTCCTCTTCCCTCAGGATCAGATTCCTCAGCCTCAACGGTGGACCTCTGCTCAACGGTGCCCTCGCTGGCCCTGACGTCCCTGCTGTGTCTGGGCGTTGCCTTCTGTGCCTCAGTTCCCGTGCTCTCCCTCCAGTACTTCACCTTCATCTTGCAGGTGGTCAGCCGCTCCTTCCTCTATGGGGGCAATGCAGCCTTCCTTACCATTGCGTGAGTGGGGCTTGGGGTGCGTCCTGTGGTGGCAGACACGGGCGGAGGGGAGTGTGCCGGAGGTGGAGAAACCAGGAGAGTGGGTGGGCCTGGAGGCGGTCAGGTGAGGGAGACGGTTTTGGTGGTAGATATACAGGTAGAAGCTGGTGGGAGGGGAGGGTTAGAGCATTCATACGAGCTTGTGTATCTGTTGTCCCCTCGGCCTCCCGCTATGTGACAAAAAAACCTACTGACTGCCACTGAGTTGTTTCTGACCCATAGCAACCCCCATTGGGTTTCTAAGGCTGTAAATCTTTACTAAAATAGATCACCCAGTCTTCCTTCTGTGGAGCAGCTGGTGGGTTTGAACCACTGACCTTCTAGTTAGCAGTCAAGTCCATTATCCACTACACCACCAGAGCTATCTGTATGGTAAACTCCTATTCACCCTCCAAAGCCCTTGTGTTACTTCTGTTCCAACTCTCCTAGGGAAGAGCTGGAAAGAAAATCCCTTCCCTTCTCTGTACACATTTTTGATATGTACACATTGGCAGGCATGTCGTTATCTGTTTGTGTGTCTGCTTTTCTTTGGGGCCTCCCTGGGGCACAGGCTGGGTCCCTACTTTTTCCCCAGGTTCCAGCACAGTGCCTTCTCTGTGTTCTCTGGTTTGAATGCACAGGCAGAGGAGCGGGGCGGGGGAAGGAGGGCTGCGGGTGGGGGTGGCTGAATGGGAGGCCTAGGGCAGGGCAGCTGGGGAACAAGCAGGAGGGCCCCTGAAGCTCGCCAACGGGGAGCCCTGTTGTTCTCTCTCTTCAGTTTCCCTTCTGAGCACTTTGGGAAGCTCTATGGGCTCGTGATGGCCTTGTCGGCCACTGTGTCTCTGCTCCAGTTCCCCATCTTCACCCTCATCAAAGGACCCCTCCAGAATAACCCGTTCTATGTGAGTACTGTGGCCACGGCCACCCTGGCCTGCTTCTCCCAGCAGAGGGCCCTGACGTAGACCTGCTAGGAACCCTGACTGGGTGACTCTGAGGAGCCCCAGCAGGGGGCACCCAAACACTTGGCTGAGCTGGCTTGGTATGGCCCCCAGAGGAACAGTTCTGCGTAAAGGCTCCATCTTTGGTCTTGCTTCTCCAACAGGGCTCAGTGAGAGGACCCTGCTTGGTCGTGGGGTACCTGAAGCCACAGAATTAACATGGTGCAACTTCCATTGGAAACCCTATGGGGCACAGTTCACTCTGACATACATGAGTCACCATGACTCAGAGTTGACTTGACAGTAACTGTTTGGTTTTGGTAGCTCACCCCACGGAGCAGAACGGACCACAGAAAGTCCTTCTTTGGGGGCGGTGCGATGCCTGAGTGGAAAGTCAAATGTCGGTGTGATGCAGAATTTTGGTGGAAGACGAGCCCACCCACTCCCTCCTTCAGTCGTGGTGTTGTAAGACTCTGTGCTCACCCCTTCCTCTCTCCCCTCCAGGTGAATGTGGTGCTGGTGCTTGTCACGCTGGTGACGTTTGTCCACCCCTTCCTGGTGTACCGCGAGTGCCACAGTCAGAAAGAAAGCCCCTCTACAGCTTTCTAGTTCCCTAGCCCTTGTCTTTAGTCCTGAGGGTGCTTTTGCTTATTGTTCCCCACCTTTAAGGACCCCGTGTCTAGAAAGAATTTGCTTCCTTTGATTTTTTTTTAATGATTATTTTTTGATTAAGAAGTAGCTCTGGTAGCATAATGCCTAAGGCACTTGACTGCTAACCAGAAGGGTGCCGGTTCAAACCCACCAGCCACTCCTCTGAAGGAAGACAGTGAAATTTACTTCCGTAGTGATACTGCCTCGGAAATCCAAGGACAGGTCGCTGTGAGTCGGGTCGTAATGACAACAACAAGTCTTTTTTCTTAAAAAAAAAAAAAAAAAGATGTTTAATGGCCATCCAGGACTCATGGCTAGTAACAAAAGAATCTCAGCTGCCCAATGATTGACACCATCCAGACCCAAAGCAAAGGCACATGGAAGTTGTCAGTCTGCATGTGGTCTTGGCAGACCCTTGACCCAAGGGGAAGTGATATGGTGGGGTAAGAGGCATGTCACCTACTACTTAGGTCTGTTGGGCCTTGAGGACTGTGTGTGCCTGGGCCCTGTGCCACCAGGTGACTTTCCAGCTGAAGAGCAAGGTCGTCACAACCTCATCCATGTTGTCAGCTGCTGTTGCATTGACTCTGACTCACAGGGACCGTGTGCACAACAGAAGGAAATGCCAGCATGTTCCACTCCGTCATTGTGGCTCTTGTACCAGTCCATCTCACGGGGTCCCCACACCTTCACTGGCCCTCTGCTTCACCCAACATGATGTCCTTCAGCGACTGATCTGTCCCAATGCCATATGGAAAGCAAGATGGTTAGACAGTATTGTGTTGTGGTCCATAGGACTTTCACCGGCTAATTTTTGGGAGTAGATTGTGAGGCCCTCCTTCTTAGTCTATCTTAGTCTGGATTCTCCCATGAACCCTGTCCCCCACGGCTGACCCTGCTGGTATTTGAAGTACGGGTGGCAGAGCTGTCAGCATCACAGCCACACGAAAGCTACCACCCTTGGACAAGCAGATGGTTAGGTGGTGGGCCTCAGCTGTACCACCCAGCATTTAGAGGTGGCACCAACAGCTGCCCAGCCCTCCCTCAAAGGCATTACCTTGGTTAGAGAACTGGCGTTGAACTTCAGGGGAACGACGACCAGATGGGATGCCTGCACCTCATGTTGGATGACCTTGGCTGACTTTTCTCCAATCTGGGCATCAGTTTTCCCATTTGTAAGATGAGACTTTGGGAGCTGGAGGTACTTTCTGAAGCAAAGGTTCTAGCAGGTTTTAAGAACCATGGCATAAAACCCAAAGGGCCTTGGGAACCAGATGACCTATTTGACCAAAGGATTTCTGATGAGGCCTCTTTGGGATGTTTTGTTCAAGGGGATGGCTATTTACTTTGGGCATTTTAAGTTTTTTCTTTCCCACTGGGGAATGATTTCTTTCTTTTTTCAAACTTTTTGTTGTGATTTGGGTGCAGTTGCACAAAGCAGATTGGTATTACATTCAAGAGTTCATACACATTTTGTTTGGTGACACTGGTTACTTTCCCAGCAGTGTAACAGCTCTCCTCCCACTTCCTCCCTGTGGTCACCCTTTCCCTGTGTCCTTCTTGCCTATGCATCCTGCCTCCCTACCTTTCTCCCTGTGCAAATGCTGCCCTTCTGATCTGCTGTGGTTGATTGTGCTAAGCAGTGCATCTCCCGGGCGTAGTTGTTCAGCTCATAGGCCTGTCTCTTGTTTGGCTGAACATTTGGTCTCAGGGTTGTATAGGCTAAGGTTCCCTTTGGGTAATGATTTTATAGAAAAATAAAGCCTCTCTGACTTCAGGCAACTACTGCTTCGGCCTCTTGGCTTTGGGCCTGGGGTGTGGATGCGTGTGTAGGCTCCACCCTGGGGTGTGAAGCAGCAGGGGGCAGGGACTCTGGCTTCAGCGTCCTAGTGTGGGCAGCAGCAGGCCTCCCCCCCGCCCCCATCTTGGGTCCTGGTCTCAAGGTGCCCCTCCCCAAGGGGTCCCTTCCTTTGTCCTCTTTCCCTTCCCACAGCCTTCACCCTCAACAGCCCTCCCTTCCCCTCCCCCACACTCTACATGCTTAGCTAGCAGCTCTGGATGGAAATGAGTACAACTCTCAGCTCCCCCACCTAACAGCTGGCAAGTCCTTTGGCCACCCTCAGTCACAGTTCTTCACTTGCAAAGCGAGGTTCATCGTTCCCATCCCTGAGGGCGGCTGTGAGAGTGTATAGGAATGGCAGCTGCAGTTCCCACACAGGAGCACTCTGGGTGTTGGCTCCAGGGGGGAGGAGAGCAAGGAAGAAAGGGAGGGGCCGGGAGGGGGAGAGAAGGTAGGTGAGCAAGATGGGAGAATTGAACATGCCAGGCGTTTTATTCCACCGAGCCAGAAAAGGGACTAGGGGACAGGGGGTGGAAGGAGGGAGTTGACAGGCAGTTCATTCATTCATCCATTCAGTCATTCAACAGATGATGAACGCTGACCCTACCCCAGGCCCTGGCTTGGTTCTGAGGATACGAGGGGATCCAAAGTGCAGCTCTTTGTCCTGTGGACTGCTAAGTGGACTGCCAAGGCGGAGCCTCTGTGAACCTAGGAGCCAGCATCTGAAGATGGACGCCAGGATTCAAATAGATGGCTCTGATTGTGTTTTCCACTTGCAATGGAGTCAAGTGACTCATGGAAACCCAGTGCTGGTCACAGTAGAACTCTGTAGGGTGTTCATCGGCTGATTCCTCAGGAGCACGTCCCCAGCCCTTTGTTCCCATGCACCTCTGGGTGGACTCAGAGCACCTAGCCTCTTGGTTAGCAGCCAAGCACGTTAACCAGTTGCAGGACCCAGGACTCTTTGATCTTCTAACTCTGCTCAAAGACTCAGTGGCTCCCTGCTGCTCACAGAAAGAGCTCAGACTCCAGGCTGACGTTCAAGGCCTTCAGTAGAGTTGTCTCTACTTCTCCCCAGCCCTCTTCACCTCTCCACTCCCCAGGGGAATAGGACCCATCCCTGTAGACCAAACACCCCCTGGGTTCCTGGCCTCTGGGTCTGTGGGCACCCTGAGTCCCTTGGTGGGTGGCTCACCTGTCCTTGCCTGGAAAATCCACCTGGTCCTCTGGGGCCCTGCTCAAAATGCCATCTGCTCTGGAAACCTGAGTTCTCCAGCAGCTCCATGTCCCTAACACTTGGTCACACCCTCCTTGTTGACTGGCACCTGCCTCACATTAAGACCTTTCCTCATCTGGATGGGGAACTCCAAAAGGATGGGGTCTGGGTCCCACCTGGCCCGGTGACTAAGGTGTGCTACCATCCACCTTGTTCAGGTGGTTGAGTGCTGAGTGAATGGTGGGTTTCTTGCTGTCTGGCCTCAGAGCTGGACAGAGAGAACAGAGCACACAGAGGAGGCCTCGTGGTGCAGTGGGACAGCACTGTTGTTGTTCGGTACTGTCAAGTGGATGTTGACTCCTAGTGACCCCATGCAACACAGTAGAACTGCCCCATAGGGTGTTATCTTTACGGAAGCAGATTGCCAGGTCTTGCAGAGCTGCTTAGGGGGTGGGGGTGGGATTTGAACTGTTGGCCTTTCAATTAGCAGCCAAGTGCTTAACAATTGTGCCACCAGCGCTCCTTTGGGAAGAGCACAGACAACACTTTTTTCATCTCAGCTGTGTCACTTGCCAGTGAGTGATCTCAGATGAGCTACTTACCCTCTGTATCTCAGTTTCTCTGTTGGTGCAGTAGGAGCGATAGACATCGCCCAAGCTGTTGCCAGGATTAGAAATAGGTCAAGTTCTTGGCCCATGGTAGGTACTCAACAGACACAGCTATCGTGACAGATAACATATGATAGTCAAAAGAATCCCCACTGTCCATCAACTGATGAATAGAAAAACAATGTGGTATGCCATACAACGGAATATCATTCAGCAATAAAAATAAATGAAGGAATGACACATGGATGAACCTCAAAAGTATTATGCTGAGTGAAGAAGTCACTCACAAACCACCACAATGAATGATTCCATTCATATGGAATGTCCAGAGTAGGCAAGTCCCTAGAGACAGGAGGAAGTAGATCAATGGCTGCCTAGGACAAGGCAGGAAGGAGGGAATGAGGCATGGCTTAGTTGTCTATTGTTTCTGTAACAGAAGTACCACACGGGGGTGGCTTTAACAAACAAGATTGTTCTGCCACAGCTTAGGAGGCTTCTTGTTGCCAGCTTAGGTGCCATCATGTTGGTTCCAATTCGTAGCGACCCACGTACAACAGAACAGAACAAAAACCTGGTACTGTGCTGTCCTCACAATCACTGGGATGTTTGAGCTCATTGTTGCGGCCACTGTGTCAACACATCTCACTGAGAGTCACCTTTTCTTTTGCTGACCCTCTGCTTTACACCAGGCATCCTTCTCCAGGGACCGCTTCCTCCTGATAACATGTCCAAAGTACCTGAGCCTAAGTCTCACCACCTTGCTTCTAAGGAGCATTCTGGCTACCCTTCATCCAAGACAGATCTGTTTGGTCTTCTGGCAGTCATTACTTATAACATTAAATGGTGTATTTAATGTTCTTTGTCAACACCGTAATTCAAGGCATCCATTCATATTAGGAGGCTAGAAGCCCGAATTCAGGGTGCCAGTTCTAAGGGCAGTCTTTTTCCTTCTGTCAGCTCTGGGAGAAAGTCTTTGTCTCCTTTCACCGTCTGTGGCACTGGCATCCGTTGGAGATCTCTGTCTGTCCTAGCATCAGTCTTCCCCTGGGTCTAGGAGGTTCTCAGCACAGGGCCCTCGATCCTGGCTCTTCCTTCTCAGTGGCACTGACATTCTTTCCTCTGGGCTTGATTCTCTCTCCTTTGATCTCTTAGAAGATAAAAGGTGATGCAGGCTACAGCCCAGGGGAACTCCCATTACATGGGATCAGGGCTGGGACCCGAGTGTTGTATCCACCCTAATCCCCTTACAACTGATTGGGGGATTGGTTGTTCATCATTACAGAACTGCCAGACCACTGAGAATCATGGCCCTGCCAAGTTGATACACATAGATTTGGGGGACACAATTCAATCCATGATGAGGAGTGACTGCTAATGGGTTTTTTTAGATGGTGATGGATATTTTCTAAAATTGATTGTGGTGATGGTTTTACAACTTTGTGACTCTATTAAAAATCTCTGGATTGTGTCCTTTAAATAGGTGAATTATAGGGTATGTGAATTATATCTGAATAAACGTGTTATTAAGGAGCGCTGGTGGTGCAACAATTAAGTGCGTGGCTGCTGACAGCAAGGTGGGCGATTTGAACTCACCAGCAGCTCTACAGGAGAAAAGAGCTAGCAGTCTGCTTCCTTAAAGATTAACAGCCTTGGAAACCCACGGGGCAGTTCTACTCTACACTAGAGAGTGCTATGAATCGAAATTGACTCGCCAGCATACAACAACAACAAGAAGCCTGGTTAAAAGAAAAATGACTAAAGGATGCTGTGACTCACCAGGAGTGCAGGGAACACTGATAGCTGGGGAGACTCTAAGGACATTTTAGGGGAAGATGGAGCAAGAGGGGAGCTCTTGGGCAGCCCTCATAGTTCTGCCCCGAGAGCACCCCGCATGCAATGTCTTCCTCAAATGGGACAACCGTTCTTTTAGTCAAGGAAGCAAACAACGCAGGGGTTTCACAAGTTTTGATTTCACTCAGTAACAAGCTATCAGCACAGGCCTTCTCTCCAGCTACCAGCCTCAGCAGAGACGCACCCAAGGCCGATCAGCCCCTACCGCACTCCTGGTGCCATTGTGAAGTTGGCAGGGACTTCCCTGGGCAGAGGGCACTCCCACTAGGAGGAGAGCACTTGCTGTTTAAACAACACCCAGCAGCACCAGTGAGGCCAGCGGTGGTTCAGTGGTAGAATTCTCCCTTCTGTGCTGGAGACTCTGGTTCGCTTCCCAGCCAGTGAACCTCACATGTACCTTCCACCCGTCTGTGGAGGTCCAATGCATTGCTGTGATGCTGAACAGCTGTCAGCAGAGCTTCCAGATTAAGATGGGCTAGGAAGAAAGACCTGGTGATCTACTTCCCCAAATCAACCAGAGAACCCCTTAGGGATCACACTGGTCCAATGCGCTGCCCATCATGGAGATAGAGCAGGGCCAGGCGGCATTCTGTCCTGTTGTGCATGGGGTTGCCATGCGTGTTGGGAGGACTGACCACAGCTAACAACAACAGCACAGAGTAGGAACATCATGGGATTATGTCCTTTAATCCTACTTAGCCCAGGGAAGTGGGATGATCCACTCCACTTCACTGATGAGAGTTAAGCTCCCAGTGGCCAGTTATGTTCAAAGTCATCCAAAGAGCATATTGTGCGGTTGGCCTTTAAACCCAGGCCTGTCTCACTCTGAAGGTCGTGTCCATCTTAAGTCACTACCTTTACTTTACCGTTTTTCCTATGATGCAAGAAACGTCTGATTTTTGTAACACAGATTGGAAACCGAAGATCTGTGTGGAAAAAAAACATCGCTGGTAATTCCACATGAGAGTGTGGTTAACACATTCCTCTGCTTCTCCCAGCCGTTTGACTGCATATGTGGGACCTGTAAAATTAAAAGCTTTTCTTGATATCATCAAATGTTCTTCAAATATGGGATTTTAAGCTGCTGCTCACAGCCCCATTGCATGGCTATGCCACACCTTACTTATCCTCCAAATACCACATCCTTGGGTCTCCCCTTCCCAAACACATACATGTGTACATGCATTCAGATGCACACACACGAGCACACATATGTACACAGACATATATACACACAACCACACATCCATGCATTGCACACAAGGACACATACACCCACATACACCCACGGCCACACACACACACACACATACACATATTGGATGTAGTGCTCCCACTCCCTTCCCAGTCCCCTTTGCTGCCTATGGGGGGACCTCAGGTGAGAGGGCACCCTACGTGCAGCCTCAGTAGCAGATCAGAGAGTAAAATATAAACAATAGGCCCCAGGAGGTGAAATGTTGCCAAGGGGATTTGTCTCCAAAGAACCACCTTGGGAGTTTCCAGGAGATTATGTCAACTCCACTAATCATCGTCCGTTAGTCTAGACCTTAACTGAAGGTGCTGGCTGCCAGCTTCCTAGACACTGACCATCCTCCTCCCCCAATTCAAGGCCTGGTACCCACTGGTAATGTTGGGGGATGATTCCCATATGCGCTGGGTGTGACTCTGGGGTCTACATGCAGCGGGAGTCCTTCTCCAGGAAGGACACTTCCTACCCCATCTTCAAGTCCTTCTCCAGTGAGCGTTTTGCAGATGGGACATGTCTGACCACCCCGAGCACATTGCAGCCTGTGTCACTGCCCACTGTGGGACTGACACACAGCATGAGGACCAAACTCAGGGCCACCACATGCCTTCTCACCAGCACCCAAATGCACACATGCCTCACAGGCCTCTCAGCATCTTGATCCCTGTGTGACCTCAGGGTCAACTATAGTGTGGAGTATGGAAAGGCTTTGGCTTTGGAGACAATGACCGCTGTGTAACCTTGAAGAAACCCTCAAGCATGCTGAACCCCAATTTCCTCACTTGTGGTGGAGATAGTAAGTACCTCAGAGCTTGCTGGGAGGTGAGAGAGAACATCTGGGGACAGAAGGTGGAGGCAGCTCGGGCTCTGGCTTTGGACCGTCCACCCTCCAGCTCTGCTGTCCCACAGGAGCTCTGGAACTTAAATTTGTGGTGCCTCAGTTTCTCCCGCTGTAAAATGGGGCTAACGCCACCACATGCCTCATGATACTGTGAGAATTAAGTGCATTAGTAAACATAAACCACTTAAAAAGAAGCCTTGCTGGCACAAGGGTTAAGAGCTCGCTTGGTAATTGAATGTTGGCAATTTGAACCCGCCCAGCAGCTCCAAGGCAGAAAAGACTTGGTGGTCAGCTCAGAATGTGAGGAGAGCTAAGTGCCTTTGTTACAGGGGGACAAGCAAGGAACTCGGTTGCTTCCGTTTTTATACACTTTGAAACAAAGAAGTCATGCATATACATTCCATGATGCTGCATTCTAAGAGCTAATTAGCATTAGTGTCATGGCCGCCAAGACTGTGTTTTTCAAAAGTTCACCTTCAGGTGAAGGTTTTCCACACTGCGCCAGTGCGGTGTAAGCAGCGGCAGCTCTGGCCACTTCTGGCCAGCTCTCTTGTCCTAGGATACCTTGGGCTGGCTTCTTGTTTATTTATTTCCATGTTCCATAAGAGGGTCTTGAGGAATGTAGGAAGAGGCCTCAGGTGTCACCTAGGCTGTGAAGATGGACAGTTTACCTCACTAAAGTTTCCAGCCAAGAAAACCCTATGGGGCACTTCCACTCGGTCCCACGGGGTCACTGTGAGTCAGGGTCGACGTGGAGGCACCCAGCAGCAATGAAGCACTTCCGTAGCCCCCGGCACATGGTAAGGGCTCATCAATAAAGACGCCTGGCTGCAACCCTGGCCCTGAGTGGCTGCTTGTGCTCTTGGTCACATCTGTGCTGACCTGGGGGGCGGGCAGAGAGGTGTGTCTACTGTGCCCTCCTGGTGGAGTCACAGTGTGGAGCCTGGAATGTCACCACCTTCGTTCAGGAGGGAAATCTCCGTGCCCACATTCACCCAGGCTTGTTCCCACCCAACAGTGCAGCACAGACGCACCTGCACTGTTTGCAACGAGAATACTTCAAAGTGGGAAAAATGACTCTCAAATCCAGAATCTTAAGCTGAAGTCAACAAAGAATATCCATCTTTGTACTCAATGTTGACACTACTTTTTGCTTCCCTGGCAGTAAATGCCAGTCAGCAGCAGTGGGGCTATTTACTGTTTCTGGAGGAGCTCTGGTAGCGTAGTGCCTGAGGCACTTGACTGCTAACCAGAAGGCTGGCGGTTCAAACCCACCAGCTACTCCTCAGAAGGAAGGTTGGGCAATCTGCTTCCGTAGTGATACTGCCTCAGAAACCCAAGGAGGGGTCGCTATGAGTCAGGGTCCGACTCGACGGCACATAACAACAACAACAACAGATCACGTTAAAGGTCAGGTGCACTATTTAAAGGTGGAATGGTTTTATTTGCCTTGTCTGGGTCCATCTGACCATGGTTAACTCCTGTGGATGTCTCCACTCTCAGCTCAGATGTCTCTTCCCTCATTCCTCACCTGTTACCTGGACAGGTTTTCCCAGCACCTGGTGCTGCTCTGGCATAGAGCTGTCATAGTAGCCATTTAACATACAATTAAATATAAATAATGCATGTTGTCTATTAGACTGTGAACTCCACACTGGCAGGCCCTGCCTCTTTTCTCGTTCACTGTCTTCCTGGGGTTTTGCACCCTCCCAGCACAGAACGGAAGTTCAGTTAATACTGGATACTAGAATGAAAGAAGGATGGAGGGAAGGAGGGAAACAGGGAAGGAGGGAGGGAGGGAGGGGAGAAAAAAAGGAAGGGAGGAGCCAGCTTTAACCTTCCACCACTCTGAGATTTCTGTCTCCTTGCCACACAGGGCCTTGCTTGAGGAAACTGCAGAATGACAAGCTGAGTGGCCTTGGAAAGGGTTGGGCAGTTGTATGGATGGTATGTTGGGGAAGGGATGGCCGGTTTTAGGCAGAATACTGCTTCTGAGAGCTGCCAAGAGACAGTGCCTGTCTAGGAGGAAGACCTGGAGAGGCTGCTGGCCCCCTGCTGGCCCCTCAGTCATCTCTGGGTGTCTTCCTGGATCTGGCAAAAGCTGCTAAAGGGTCAGGGTGTGTGACCAGCCTGGTGTTGAGGCCAGCAAGCTCATTACACCAATGGCCATGGCCCCTCTGCTATTCATTTC
>NW_006922006.1:1890513-1901150 GCF_000298275.1 Orycteropus afer afer
TCGTTCTGCTGTGCATGGGGTCGCTATGAGTTGGAAACGACTTGACGGCACTTAACAACAACAACAATGACTTAGCTCCTCCGTGGTGGGGGCTGTGACTCATCCCATGCAGTGATAAGTATGTGGAAGATGCTCAAAAAGTCTCTGCTCATGGATGATGGATCAGATAGAATCTAGCTCCGTCATTGGCTAGTGCATGGAGTTTGAACCTTCCTTAAACCTTTCTGAGCCTTGCTTTCTCTATCTCTAAAATGGGGATAATATGTAGGATTGTTTGTTTGTTAAAGGCCTACCATGTGCCAGGCACTTAGTACACTATTACCCATCTACCTTCTTGGTTATTGTCATTGTTAGCTGCCACTGAGTTGGCCCCTGACTCATGGTGACCCCATGCACAACTGAACCAAATGCGGCTTGGCCCTGCATCATCACCATGATCAGGTTGGGGACTGGACCGGTGATCCATAGGGTATCCGTTGGCTGTTTGGGGAAGTAGATTGCCAGGTCTTTCTTTCCAGTCTGTCTCAGTTTGGAAGCTCCATTGAAACCTCTTCAGCATCAGAGCACCATGCAAGCCTCCAGTGATAGATGGATGGCAGCTGGACATGAAGTGCGTTGCCCCAGAATCAAAGCTGGACCTCCTGGTGGAAGGTGAGAAGTCTACCACTGAACCACCAGTGTCCCTACCTTCTCAGTGAGTCCTCCTCAAACCCACTGAGGTGGCCATCCTCAACTTCACTGACAGGCAAACAGATAAGGTGACTTGCTGAAGTGGTCATCTCAGGAGTAGCAGAGCCAGAAATGTATTCTGGATCTTTCTAAACCCAGGAAGTGCACTTTTCCCATGCTTTTCACAATAAAGAATTATCCAGTCCAAAATGGAAGTAGTGCCAAGGTTGAGAAATCCTGCTCTAGGGGTCAGCAGGGGCCTGATCGTGAAGGGAGCACTTGCCCAAGAGCAAGAGGGAGTCATTGAAAAGTTCTGGTGTGATTGCTTTGGGTTTTAGAAAGCTCATTTTGACAGGTATGTGGACAGTGCATCAGAGCTGGGGAGGGTGGTAAGACTGGGGGCAGGAAAGTAATTTGTAAGCCACTGCAATGATTTAAGAGAAAGATGATCACAGTGGCAGAAGAAATGGACGCAAGGTGATGAAAGAACACTGACATGTGGATGTGGGGACAATGGAGCAGGAGAAGTCCAGGAAAGCCCCAGAGTCCTGTCTTGGGGACTGGAGTAGATAGGTTGTGTGTCAATTTGGCTGGGCCTGGTTTTGAGTGGCTAGGCATCTGGATTTAGTTATTCTCCATGATAAGATTGGTAATACACTCCATGGTGGAAACTACTGGAGCAGCTGAGTAGCTGCCTTAGGGATGTGGTCTCCTTCCAGTATATAAGAAGAAGCTTTGAGAAAGGTCTCTGCAGCTTTTTGGCATGCTTGGACCCTGCACGTAGCCCTGCAGACTGCCACATTTCCTGCCGATCTTGGGACTGTCTCTGGATTTGAACCTGCTGTGTTGTTTGGTAATCCTTTGTGCCATTTTATTTGTCAACCTTGGGTTTGTCAGCCTCAGCAGCCAGCAGCTGCCTGAGTTAAGAGACACCTCCAGCTCCAGTGGGTTAGGAACAAGAGGCAGACCTAAAGCCCAAAGTTGATGGACCTTCACCCCCAGAACTTGGCACTTTGAACTCAGACTTGTAACCTCCAAAACTGTAAAAGAATAAATCCCTGTTTGTTAAAACCACCCATTTGTGGTATTTTCTGTTAGAGCAGCAGGAGAGAACCAAAACAGGGGCCTAGGTAGAAGGTGATGCCTTAAGAGAGTGACCACAAGAGGAGGAGTGAGTTTGTGCTGGGGTGTGTGTGTGTGTGTGTGTGTGTGTGGTGAGTTCGGTCTGAGATGTGTTGCATTCACAATGCTCAAGGGCATGCAAGTAAAGAAGGTTATTGGGAAACTAGGTCTGAGAGTTTGTAGCTAAGAGGTGATCTGGGTCTACAGAAGATGATTTGGGAGTGGTCTCTATATGTTTGGCAATTGGGTCATGAGGTAGATGAAACAACTCAGGGAGAGTGTGTAGAATTAGGAGAGAAAAGCACCAACAAGCCAGATGATTGCCAATTATTTAATGCCCCAGAAGAGGAAGAGGAGCCCACAAGCAGAAACTGAAGAGGAATAGCTAGAAATGTTGCTAAGAAAGGAGACAATTGTCAAGAAGGAAGAAGTGAAGTGGTATCACGTACTATGAGACGTCAAGATGGATAAGAACTGAACAGTGTCTGTTGGATTTGGTAATTGATTGGTCAGTGGAGGCCTTGGCAAGAGCAATTTCAGTGGAGCAGTGGAGTGGACAGAAACTAGATTACTATGATGTGAGGAGTAAGAAAGGGTTGAGGAACTGGCCAGTAAGTCTACATTCCTCATCAGAGGCGCTTGACTTTTTTTTTTTTTTAATTTTTATTGTGATTTTGGTGAAAGCTTACAGAGCGAATTCACTTTCCATGCAGCAGCTCACATACACTTTGTCTCATGACATTGACTGCAATTTCTCATAAGGCAACAGCTCCCCTCCCACTTCTTCCCCATAGTTACCACTTCCCTGTGTCCTTCCCTCCCATGCATTCCTGCCCCCTGAGCTGTCTCCCTGTGCACACACAGCCCTTCTATTCTCCCATGATTGATCTCTCCAAGGAGTGTATCTACCTAATGTAAATACTCAGCTCATATGCCTATCTTTTGTTTGGCTGGAAGCCACAGGAGTGGGCTCAATTCCAGACCTGAAGGGCAGCTGGGGGCCATAGTCTCAGTGGTTCCATCAGGCTCCGTCAGACCAGCAAACCTGGACCACCACCTTTTTTTTTTTTTTAAATGATTTTGAGTTTTATTCCACATTGTTCTCCCAGTCTATCCAAGATCTCCTACATAGATCCCCCAGAGGAGCTTGACTTTGAGGCAAAGCAGAGAAGCTACCTTTGACTTAACCTTCCATATTTTGGCTCACATTCCAACAATACAAGTCCATGGTTTGGCCCTAAGAATTCCCTTCCTCTTCTCCTCTGCCTACCCTATCTTATCTGTCAGTCCTTCCAGGCCCAGTCCAAATGCCACCCCATGAAGGAAGTCCTCTCAGCCTGCCCTCTTTATGTGACCCTAATAGCACTGTTTGTACCTTTCACAAGGTAGGTAGGTAGATAATCCAGTCCACCCTCCACCAGTCACACATGGAATGTGACTTGCTCAAATTCACACAAGCCCTGGACCAGACCCAGATGTCCTGATTTCTAGCTAGTATCCATGTGCTCTTCCTTCTTCCTTGGAGAGAAACCCTTCCACCCCCTCCAGGACACCTTTAAATGTTCTCTCAATACAGTACCTTGTTTTCTTGACTATTGGGTCCATTCTGTTTGTCTTGCCTCACCACATACATTAAAATGCCCCTGAGAGTAGAGAAAGAATCCTGGTGATGCAGTAGTTAATGCATTCAGCTACTAACCAAAAGTTCAGGAGGAAGATGAGGGAGTCTTCTTCCATAAAGATTTACAGCCTTGGAAACCCTATGGAATAGTTCTATTCTATCCTATAGGTTCTCTGTGAGTCAGAAGCGACTTGATGCAGTGGGTTTGAGAGTAGAGACTAACTTTGAGTATTTGTTGAATGAATGAATGAATGAATGACTCAGAACACAGAGCCTGATCTAGGATTATGTTCGTGGAAGTAGGGCTCATAAAATACCTATAGAATTGACATGAACAGATTTATACTCCTACCTAAACTCAGCTTGACGCTCTCCAGGAGGTGAAGTTCAAGTTGATCAAGTAACTGATAAATTTAATATATAATTGAAAACTCCTCCCAATTTCAGGGCACACTTCTAAGTAGCAAACAAGAAAGGCAAGGTCCTTGTTCTCCTGGAGCTTCCTTTGTATTGGGGAAGAAAGACAATGAATGACAAACCAATCAATAAACATGATTGTACCATTTTGATAAATGCTCTTATGTAAATTAATAGAACAATGCGGAACAAAGTAACTGGAGATGACAGTGGGATGGGTGAACTTCTTTAGAAAGCCTTCTCAGAGATGGCTTCTCTGAGGAGGTGACGTTGTGCTGAGACCTGACAGATGAGGACTTACTACAAAGTCTCTGGATTGCCAATGAATTAGTACACCAAGTGTCATACCAGGAGGTTAGATCAGTACACAAGAGCCACATCATGGAACCAGGCTCACTGGTCTGATAGACACTGGTGGAACTCCCAAGACTATGGCCCTTAGTCATCCTTCAAGAATGGAACCAAATTCACCCCTGCAGCTCAACTTCCAGTCAAACAATAGACAGGTCTATATGGTAAACAATAACACCAGGAAGGTATGCACTCCTTAAAACAATCAACCATAGGAGGTCAAAAGAGCAGCATCTGCCCAAGGACAATGTTCAGAAGGAAGGAAGGTATAAGAAAGAAGGAGGAATGGAAACAGGGAACAATGAGGAAGTGGGGTGAGTGATGTTACATTTGGGGGATGCAATAAATGGCATGAAATAAAAGGCGCATGAGTAGCTGAATGGAAAATTGACTTGCTCTGTAAACCTTCACCCAAATCCCAATAAAAAGTGTTTTGTTTTGTTTTTTTTTAAGTGCCACATCATAGAGAGTCTTATAGGCTGTGGAAATGAGTTTGGACTCATCACAGTACAGTGGGAAGACACTGAATGGGGAGCATGGGAGTGAGATGTTTGATGTATATTATTAAACGTGGTGGCTTAGGCTGGAGAGTGGCAGCAGAGATGGAGAGAAGCAGATGGACTAGGGATATATTGAAGGTGGAAGGTGTGGCAGGGGGACACACTAACTGCAAAGACACAGTCCTCCTAACTTTGCCGAGTGTCCCTAGTCTCTGGAAGAGGAGGTACCCTCAAGAAGATGGAAGGGTATCTTATTGAGGGAGCAGGAAGAGCACTGAATAGGGCATCCAGATGTCGTATCCAGTCTAGGGCCTGTATGAACTTGAGCGAGTCATTTTCCACGTCTGACACGTGGAGACTTGGCTGACTCACCTCTCAGGGCTCTTTCAGCTCTGTGTCTCTTGGTCTGTGTCAACTGGGGCATCTGAATACGGAAGTATCAGAGGAGATGTTGCAGGGGCTGATTTCACAGAGCAACGGCCTAGGTCTCTATCTCCTGGGCCGCTCACCTCAGGAATGCTGTTACCCTTTCATCACCCCTTATCTACCCCATGGGGATGTTGGTCAAGCCCAGTCAGCAAGCAGTTGTTCAACTCTGGAGGTCTGGCCCTTGGAGTCTATCACCTCTCTAAGGGCAGGGACAGTGCCCCTGAGCAGAATGTGGAACTAGAAGGGGCTCAGACTCTTATGGTCTCATAAGAAGGATGGTGGGACCTCTGGCCTGAACTGAACCTCTCTTTTCTCTGTGGCCATCTTTCCTGATTCGCTGTCCCTGGGTTCTTTTGTAACAGATCCTCAAGCCCATTCCTTTGGGACACTCCCCTCCACCATTTGCACCAACCATAAATTTCATTCTGGGCGTCTGGGAAGGAGATGGGCCTTGAGAGCTGACTTAGTTTTCTGTGCTGCACAACAAAGTACTACAAATGTTGCAACTTGAGACAAAACATACATTAGCTCAGAATTCTGTAGGTTAGAAGTCTAAGTTTTCTAGCTGGGGTCTCACAAGGCTGAAAGCAAAGGGTCAGCTGGGCTGCAGTCTCACCTGGAGTTCAGGACCCTCTCCCACACTCATGTGGTTGTGGCCGAATTCAGTTTCTTGCTTTTGTAAGACTTAGGATCCCATTTCCTTGCTGGATGTCAGCTGGGGGCCATGCTGCTCCTAGAGACTGCTCACATTCCTTGCCATGTGTCCCCTGCATTCTCAATGGCAGCAATGGAGAATCTCCATCATGTTGAATCTCTCTCATGCTTTGAATCTTTGACTTCAGGAAGAGCCCAGGCCCTTTGAAGGGTTCATCTAATTATGTGCCAATGGAAGCGGCAGTCAGGATATCAGATGACGTATAGCATTGGGCAAATTGGCTGCAAAGGACCTCTTTCAAGTGCTGAAGAGCAAAGATGTCTCCTTGAGGACTAAGCTGCACCTGATACAAGCCATGGTATTTTCAATCGCCTCATATGCATGTGAGAGCTCAACAATGAATAAGGAAGACCGAAGAAGAGTTGATGCTTTTGAGTTGTGGTGCTGGTGAAGAATGCTGAAAGTACCATGGACTGCTAAAAGAACTAACAGATCTGTCCTGGAGGAAGTGCAGCCAGAATGCTCCTTGGAAGCAAGAATGGCCAGACTTCGTCTCACATACTTTGGTCATGTTGTAAGAAGGGACCATTCCCTGGAGAAGGATGTCATGCTTGGTAAGGTGGAGGGTCGACAAAAGAGGGGGAGGGCTTCAACGAGGTGGATTGACATGGTGGCGGTGGTGATGGGCTCAAGTGTAGCAAGAATCATGGAGCTGGCTCAGGACCTGGCGGTGTTTCATTCTGCTGTGCATAGGGTCGCTATGAGTCGGAGACGACTCGATAGCACTTAACAATAACAACAACAATTATGTCAGACCCACTTTGAACAATCTTCCTTTCTTAAAAGTCATTGTGCCATATAACATAACATAATGATGGAGTAAAATTCATCATACTCCCAGTCCCAGGGTATGTACACTGGGGATCATCTTAGAATTCTGCCCATCACAGGAGTTCCCTTGTGAAGAAAGGTGGGAAGTCATTTCTGCTTGTTCAATGCAAGGACAAATAATCCAGTAAAATTAGAACTCTTTGTCTTTTTGAGGGTCAAAACGAATCCCATGAAAGATTTAGACCCTCACCCTAGAGCCACCACACTATATGTTGTCAAACATTACAGGATTCATGGCCTCATGAAGCTTACTCATAATTTGCAGGTTAATAAGCCCTAGTGCAGGGCATGGGGAGCGATGTTAGTGAAGGTGAGGGCTGGGTAGTACGAGCCAGGTATCTGAAGCTGCGTATTTGTAGCTTTAAACTACCGTGTGCTGGGGATTGGGCATGGAGTGGTATTGACCACCATCTCCAAGGTGACCTTTGGTTGGTGTCCTGTGCACACATGGTGTCTGTATTGCTCAGCAGCCCACAGTATGGCAAGACAGACCCTTGAGTGTCCTGTCTGCCTTTGTGTAGGCTGTATCAGGAACTACAGCAAGCTGTCCCATAACCCTAAAGTTGGGATGAACTTCTGAATATGAGATTGTTGTTGTGGGGTGTCATTAAGTCAGTTCCAACTCAGCGACCCTGCGTACAACAGAATGAAACACTGCCCAGTCCTGTTCCATCCTCACAATCCTTGCTCTGTTTGAGCCCATTGTTGCAGCTGGTGTGTCAATCCATCTCTTTGAGGGACTTTCTGTTTTTAACTGACTGTGTAGCAAGCTTTATGTCCTTCTCCAAGGATAGGTCCCTCTTGATAACATGTCCAAAGGGCATGAGATGAAGTCTTGCCATCCTCAACTCTAAGAGCATTCTGGCTGTAGTTCTTCCAAGATAGATTTCTTCATACTCTGGCAGTCCATAGCATGTTTAATATTCTTCACCAACACTATAATTCAAAGGCATCAATTCTTCCTTATCCATTGTTCAGCTTTTGCATGCATATGAAGAGGTTGAAAATATCATGGCTTGGGTCAGGAACACCTTAGTTCTCAAAGTGACATCTTTGCTTTTTAACATTTTAAAGAGGTCTTTTGCAGCAGATTTGACCAATGCAATATGTCATTTGATATTTTGAGTGCTTCTTTCACTACAGCATCCTTAGTGCCAGCCATAGGGTCTAGATCTCAGCAGTGGGGTCCTCCCTGGACCAGTTCTGCAACCTGTTCTTCACTCCAACCCTGGTTCTCTAGCTCCCTCCTGTAATTCTATGTGCCACCCCATTTCCTTTTAGCAAATTCTTTTTTCTACTCAGATTAGCCAGAGAGTCTGTGGATCCAAGTAAAATGAAATCCTTGATAGCTTCAATTTTTTCTCCATTTATCAATATGTTGCTTATTGGTCCAGTTGTAAGGATTTTAGTTTTCTTTACATTGAGGTGTAATCCATACTGAAGGCTGTAGTCTTTGATCTTCATCACTAAATGCATCAAGTTCTCTTCACCTTCAGCAAGCAAAATTGTGGCATCCATATAAGCAGGTTGTTAATGAATTTTTCTCTGATACTGATGCTAATTCTTCTTCATACAGATCTGCTGCTCAGATTATTTTCTCAGCATAGATTGAATAAGTATGATGAAAGGATACTACCCTGACACACACCTTCCCTGATTTTGAACCACACAGGATCCCCTTGCTCTGTTGAATGACTGCCTCTTGGTCTCTATATTTGTTGTTGTTGTTTGCCATTGAGTCAGCCCCGTCTCTATATAGGTTGGTGTAAATATGCTGGCCAAAAGGGCCCCTTGCTCAAAGGCATTGGCTCCAAGTCTTCCAGTTCTCAGCTCTCACTCAAAATCTAGGTCTACTGACCAAGCTGTAGTTGTAATACAGGAAGAAAATGTGCTCATCAGAGGGTCCATGCAAGTGAGGCCCTTCTGTGTATAACATGAAACACCCAACCCCATTGCCTTCTGAGTATGAGTAAACATAAATTATGTCATTGACACCGGGTACAGATATTGGTTTCTCAAGAATTTGCTGAACATAGCTTAACCTCTAAGACCCTGGTCACTTCTGAGCCTAATAATAAGAATGTGTTGTTAGATGCTGTCGAGTTGATTTCAAGTCATAGTAACCCCCTGTGACAGAGTTTCCAAGTCTGTAATCTTTATAGGAGCAGATCTCCAGCTCTATCTTCTGCAGAGTTACTGGATGGGTTCAAACCACCAACCTATCAGGTAGTAGCTGACCACTTAACCCTTGTGCCACCAGAGCTCCCTACTAATAAAAGTAACTATCTTTTATTTGGTGATTCCTAAATACCAGTCTCTGTGGTCAATGCTGCATCAGTCAAGGACCTTGGTGGCAGGCAACAGACTCTCTGGCTATTCTGAGTAGAAAAAAAGAATTTGCTAAAAGGAAATGGGGTGGCACATAGAATTACAGGAGGGAGCTAGAGAACCAGGGTTGGAGTGAAGAACAGGTTGCAGAACTGGTCCAGGGAGGACCCCACTGCTGAGATCTGGACCCTATGGCTGGCACTAAGGATGCTGTAGGGCTTGGACCTTGGATTGACCTGCTAGTTCTATGGTCTCCATAGCCCCAGGAGCTTGGTCTTGCCATCACCAGTACCAGAGAGAGGTCTTCTTGGTCCTCATATTTGTGTCTGTGTGTCACTAGCTCCAGATTCTAAAACTTGAATGGATGCTTCCATTTGGTAGAGCCTAGAGCTCTGGTGATGCATTTTTTTTTTTCAAGTTTTATTGTGATTTGGGTGAAAGTTTACAGAGCAAATTCATTTTCTATACAGTAATTCATACACATTTTGTTTCATGACATTGAACACGATTCCCCACAATGGATCAGCTCTCTTCCCACTCCCTCCCTGTTGAATTGTAATTACGTCTTCCCTGTATCTTTCTTTCCTATGTATTCCCACCCCCTGAGCTATCTCCCTGTGCAAGCACTGCCCTTCTGTTCTCCCACAATTGATTGCTCTAAGCCGTGTATTTATCTGATGTAAATGTTCACTTTATATGACTATCTATTGTTGGCTAGAAGCCACAAGAGTGAGTTCAATTACAGACCTGAAGGGACTAGGGGCTATAGACTTGGGGGTCTCATCCAGGCTCTATCAGACCAGTAAACCTGGTCCTTTTTATGATTTTGAGTTCTGTTCCACATTCTCCTCCCACTCTCTCCAGGATCTCCTGGACTGATCCCTTTCTGAGTGGTTGACAGGGTAGCTGGGCACCATCTAGTTCTTCTGGTCTCATGGTCATATAGGCTGAGATTTATATGGTCCATGGCACCTTTGGATTTCTGTATTTGCATGTTTCCATGAATCTTTGGTTTTCTTTATTCTTTGCTCTGGTGGTGGTGCAACTGTTAAGGACTTGGTGGCCAACCACAAGGTTGGCAGTTTGATCCCACCCAGAAACTCTGTGGGAGAAAGACATGGCAATCCACTCCTGTAGAGATTACAACCTCGAAAACCCTATGGGGCAGTTCTACTCTGTCACATGGAGTGACTATGAGTTAAAATAGACTCAACAGCACCTAACAACAGCAACCACAACAGCTATCTTGCGCCTTAGCTGCAATGAAGCCTGGGAATGTATTAGGCACTTTTGGTTTTAAGTACTAGGAGGCCTGTCCACCACTAAGACCCATAGGAAAGGGAATTCTAGGAACTACAGGAAGGGGGCTCACAGCATGTCTGCTGCTCTGATGATTCAATGAGGTAGACATTCTTATCCCCACTTATAAAAAATGAAAATGAGTTACAGTGAGGTTAAGGAACTTATCCAAGGTCACACAGCCATTAAGTGGTAGACCTCGATTCAAACCTCTGGGTTGTCTGACTGCAGAACCCATACTTTCAGCTTCTCTTCTATACTTTTTTTTTTTTTAATTTATTTATTTTTATTTGGGTAAAGATTTACAGAGCAAATTCACTTTCCATACAGCAGTTCACATACACTTTGTCTCATG
>NW_006922006.1:1904691-1905277 GCF_000298275.1 Orycteropus afer afer
TTTTGTATCCTTCCCTTCAAGGCTCAGGGGTCCAAGATTATCTTCTGTGTCTGTGTTAATTGGTTTCCCTTTTCTTTGTTGAAGAGCGTCTCTGCGGTCCTTGTGCCTAGTCCGCCATCCCTCTTCTATACCTTTGTTGGATGTTGACAAAATGGAATTTCTAGGGTCACTAAGCTGTGGGTCTCAGAACCTGGATTATAGTGATGTAAAGAGAGACTTCCTGTGAGGTGGGGTGGTCAAGCAACAAACTGGACTCCCAAGACTCCATGTCATTCATTCTGACTGTAGTAGCTCTGTCCCACACGCAAAGTGGCCTTGCAGGTAAGGTGGTGCCTGGGGATAAGAGTGAACAGAACCCAGCTCAGAGTTTCTGTCTGGGCTCTGGTGGAGTCATCTCCTGCTTCCTGCTTCTGGGTCCTTGAATCAGTGGAGACAGGGAAAGATATCTCCATTTCATTGGCTCAAGATGGGACTTTTTCTGCCTTTTTTTCCCCATCCATTTCCAAAGTGTCTACCATCAACTTTAGTTATGAAAGCAACAACATTGTACTTTGCATATGCCAAGGTCATCATACCTCCACCCTGT
>NW_006922006.1:1905927-1947350 GCF_000298275.1 Orycteropus afer afer
CCTTCTATTTACTTGAGCAGTTTACCTAGTGGTAAATTTATTGAGAGCCCACTATATGCCAGGCACTGTATGTATGAGGCACTGCAAACACAATAGTAAGTAAACAGACATGATTTCTGCCATCATGGAGCTAATAGTCTAGGGAAGGAGTTAGATATTAACCCATCAACCAGGTAACCTCACAAAGGATGGCAAAATGATTAACTGCAGCAGGCCCTGTGAAGGACAAACTTGTGGAACTGAGAGTGTCTATAGGGGGAGTTGGTTCAATGGGTTGGGAATGGGTCAGAAGCCACGTTGAGCTTTAGTTTCCCCACTTGGTAAATGAAGATACTACTCACCGAGCTCACTGGGTTGTTCTAAGGATTAAACAAGCCTTAAATATTTTAAGGAGGTGGCCAGTGGTTGTTCCATGGTAGCATTCTTGCCTTCCATGTGGGAGATCTGGGTTTGACTCTTGACCAATGGACCTCATGCACAGCCACCACCGTCTGTCAGTGGAGGTTTGCTTGTTGCTATGATACTGAACATGTTTCATGGGAGCTTCCAGACTAAAATGGACTAGGAAGGAAGGCCTGGCGATCTACTCTCCCAAATCAGCCAATGGAAACTCCTCAGAGGCACCAAGGAGAGCTATAAGGATCTCAATGATTTGATTTCCAGTTGATGATGGAGGTGGCCTTGGAGCAGGCATTTTGTTCTGTTGTACATCAGGTCTCCATGAGTTAGGGGCTGACGGGCTGACTCAACAGTGGCTAAGAACAACAACAGCAGCAACAACAACAACAAATTTAAGAAATAGATGCCACGCACAACACTTAAAAGATGTGCAGTAACCTTCCTACAGTGAAGGCTGGTAGGTTGGCCAACTGTGGTTAAATTCTGTAGGAAAGTGGGTTAGGCCTATGTGAACATTTCCTGTGCTTGGGGATCTCCAGAGCAGTGATCCCAAGACCCATTTTCCATCAGAGTCAGCTGCGGAGATTTTAAAAAATGCAGACATCTGCCCTCCACCCTAGATCCATGAGCCAATAAGAATTTCCCAAGGCAGGGTCTGAGCACGTGTATTCTAAAAATCTTTGATAAGGCCTCTTCCGGAATGACAGAGTTAGCACACACTTATCCTAACCATGAAGCAGTCAAAGTTATGTGAAGAAGGAAAACAACAGCTCTCCTCCTACCCCACCCTCCAGCTCTTGGAGGTCACCCAGGCCAATGGGCTCAAGGGAATCCTTTTAAGTATTCCAGCTCTGTGCCCATTTGCAGCAGACTCACCAATAAGCATGGACATAGACTTTTTTCTTTGTCAAATGATTATCTTAGTAAATGTTTTCCTCTTCACTTTCTTGTCATTTCATAATACAGCATTCACATCTCTTCAGGTTAATAGATAACAGGCCCAGCTCTTTTAATATTGTTGTTAGTTGCAACTGAGTTGTCTCTGACTCACTGTATCCCTGTGTAAAACAGAATGAAATGTTGTCCGATGGCCTTGAGCCGTCTTCATAATCTTTGATACACTTGCGTACACTCTTGAGGCTATTTTCACATTGTATTCCATAGAATAAATGGGCCACATTTTATTCAATACCCCTTGGATGGAAATGCAGGTGGTTTTTATGTCTCCAAGCAGTGAAGCAACAAATAACTTTGTAAAAGTATCTTACTTATAGCTACATTTGTGTCCTAAGGAGAGTCTCTAAGGAGTGAAATGGGTTGAACGATATGTGCATTTTTAATTCTAATAGTTACAGATTTGTCCTCAAAATGGCTGTGGCAATGCACATTCTTGCCAGTAAAGCAGGTGCATTTTTCAAAGCTCCCTAGGAGATTGTGATGTGCAGCCCAGGTTAAGAACCACTAGTCTAGAGCAGTCCCATGATGGTCCCAGGCTCTCTGAAAGGGGTGTCGGGAGAGAGCCTGGCTGTGAATGAGTGAGGGGCTCCCCCAGGGAAGTGAAGAAACTGTTCTTATCAGCCCTCCCACAGTATCCCTCTGGCTGGGGCAAACCCTGCTTCCCCAGGGCAACTTCCTCCTAGGCATCTATATAAAAGGTTGCTGTGGATGGAGTGAAGGATGAGCTGAGCTTTAAGAATTCTTAAGGATCAGAAAGACCTCTGGGTGGGTGAGTGCTTTCCCTATTGTTTGGAGCTGACTCTGGTGAATGTTCCATCTCCTGGGAGGACTGGCTGGGACTGGATGTGGCTTTCAGGTTTTGCAGGTGGTAGTGGGGGCAGGACTTCTTGTCCTATGCCTTTCACATTTCTTTGGAGGTGTGTGAAAGCTCTCCTTGGCTGGGGAATGCAGAGGGTGGGGGATATGGAGCTATGTGGTTTTTTTGAGCTAAGAGAGGGAGACACACTTTCTACCTGCTGTGTGTTCCTACGAGGGCCAGCAATCATGGATTCTTGACCTGTGTTCCCTTATAGACTCTTAGAGGCCAGTTAAGTACAAACTAATAAACATAATGTTCCCTTCCTCACTTCCCGGCCCCCAGAAAGCCAACCTTAGTTGCTTCTGTGGTCTGCTTCATGCTACTCAGAAAAAGGTCCCAGAGACTTGGAGGATCAGGGGTTGGCCCGTCCTGGCTCCCATTCATGCATCCTCTTCTTCACCTCACTGCCAAGGCCTCCTGACATTGTCACTATGGGCTGTGTATGCATATGACAAACTGTGTTCTCAGTTGCAGGACAAAGCAGGATGCAAGTCCCTCTACTCCTGGCTCTTCTCTTTGGGGCAGTTTCTGCTTTTCACCTAAGTAAGTCTCCTTTGCCTTCAGTCTTTCTCTCTCCATTCTATTCCCTTCTATAGCAGATGGGGCCAGACTCACACACTCACCTTCTACGAACACCCTGTACTTCAGGTCTCTGCACCCTTAAAGGAGCAAGGACTCTATAGCTGGGAGTTGAAGGGACTCTTCTGAATCTTCGTTGTACTGCGACATTCCCAATTTTGTCCTTTCCATATAATGCTAGTGATGATCACAATAATAATAATAATAATAATAGCTTTCTTTAACGTAGAGCTTACTCAGTGCACTGTGCTAAACATTGTCTATGCATTATCTCCTTTATTCATTGTAGTATCACGATGAGGTAGATAGTTTTGTATACCTATTTCACAAAGGAAGAAATGAAGTTAATAGATGATGCAACCATTACTCAAACTCAGAACTACCAGACTCCAAGTCCTTGCTTTTAACCACCATGACCTCATGTGCGAGGCTGAGTAATTTGGTGGAAACTGGGTTCCAAGTTCCTTTCTTTGCAGAGCTCAGCATGCTGATGCTTGAGGGCAAGGTGGGAGCTGTCCATGGTTCTAGGGAGGAGCAGAAGAAGATGTGAAGTAGGGGTGAGAAGGCGGGACCTTGGTCTTTGTCCCTGCAGGCACTGAAACTTCCAAATTTGACAGCGCCTTGGGAGAAGAGATCCTGCCTCAGGATGACGAGGTGCCTGAGCAGAAAGCAGAGGTGGAAAGGGGTTCAGGAAGTGAAGACTGCCCTGAGGAAGAAGAGCCCACGGAATCAGTCTCAGCCCTGGCTGAGGTAGACAGTAACTTTCAGTGCCCTAAGGAAGAGGATACAGTAAAATTGGTGGGCAGCCCTGGTTGCAAGACCTGCCGTTTCCTCGTGGTGAAGTGCCCCAGAAGTTTCGATCAAGCTCAGGTGAGTGGCTCAGCTGAAGCTGAGATCTGAGGGCAAGGGAAAGGGTATGTCCTCAGCCTCCATATCACTGGTGATTTGCCACACTGAGAGCCTGGGGGTGTCAGCGGAGGGTGAGGTCTGCAGAGATGTTGGGAGTAAGAAGTGAAGGCTATGTGGAAACAGAAGTTGCATTTGGTCTTGAGCTTCTGATGGCCATGGGCATGAAGTCTGAAGACTTGGGACCAAGGTCACATACATTTCTGTGTGTGGGTCCACCCCATTCTTTCTCTTTTATCCCATCCTGCAGATTACTTGCCGGAATTGCTACAGGGGCAACCTTGTTTCCATCCACAATGTCGTCACAAACTTCCAAATCCAGTGCTCAGTCAGCAGTCTCAACCAGGGCCAAGTCTGGATTGGAGCCAGAGTCACTGGCTGGGTAAATGGGATCTATGCTTTAAGTGGGAGGTGCCTCCTGACCCCAGCCAGTACTTGGCTTGGTGCAGATCTGTCTGTGGGTACTCTCTTTTGTTGCTCCCCTTCCGGACTTCCATGAAGAATTGGGGTGACTATAAGTAGGCATCCAGGCTAGATACCCAAGAGGCATTGGGAAGGACTAAGGATGTAGAGTTAGGAGGTTTGGATTCAGATCCTGCTCTACATTGGATTATCTATATAATCATATATAATTATATATATAATCAGACATGAGCCTATTTCCTCAGCTCTAAGATGGGGTTGGCAGCCCTTACTGTGCCGCTCGTTAGAGGCAGAAGGATGAGTATGTGACTGGTATGGATATAATGATGATGAGGATGAAGACCACTGTGAACTGGTGTTCAGTTGGTCAGGATAGTGTCTATCATGGTCCAGTAGTAAAGAACACACAGACCAGTGAGTGCAGGAAGTCCAGGAACAGTTTCACCTCTTTCGTCATCTCCTTCTGCCCTGTGCTCCACCTCACCTCTTCCCTCCTGCCTTCTGTAGGGCCCCTGCCAACGCTTTAGCTGGATAGATGGCAGTTGCTGGAATTTTGCATACTGGGCAGGGGGCCACCCCTCTGCCTGTGGTGGCCATTGTGTGTCCCTGTGTACCCGAGGTGAGAGGGCTTGAGAAAAACCATGCAATAAGCCTGGAAGGTGGGAGGTGCCACATTCCCTGGAAGAGAGTCCCTCTGGATTTTGGACTCTTCCACTGAGGAATAGGGCAGGAGGGGGTGGTGAAGGAAAGACCCTCCTGGGAGCTAAGTCAAAGTGGACAAGAAGTTGAAGCCCCTTCCTGTTCTGCCTTCACAGGAGGTCATTGGACCGTAGCTCACTGTGGCGTTCAACTTCCTTTCATCTGTTCCTACTGAACTGGCCCCACCAGGAGCTCTGAGGCAACCCCTCCTGTCTACTGCCACCCCATACCTGCCTTCTGCTCCTCTGTTCCCCTCTAGCAATAAAATTGTTTTCCTGAAACTGATTTGATTTTCCTCTAATTACTGATTCACTCTGGTCAGTCCAGCCCTGCCCTCCCCACTCCACTCCCTCACATAGAAAGGGCTGGAAGCTCATTCCTTTAGGAAGATCGGGGGTGGGGTGGGGTCTATGGGCCTTCCTGGAGACAAGGATGGGCTCAGGGCACCCAATTACATTCATTAAACACCCAATTACTGAGACTGTATAGCCTACCCACATCTCTTTGACCTTCCAAGGTGCTACGTGGACACCCAACATCCTGCACCTGCATCTTGGTGCCCACGGTGTCCTTCTTACACCTAAAACCATGGCTGGTTTGAAACCAGGAAATTAATACACCCTTGGTAAAGTCCACAGCTCTCAAGAATGGGTGTGGAAGTGCCCTAGTCTTTTGCCCCTCAAGTGGAATAATTGTTAGACACGGACTTGGCACCATTCTCAGGGTTTCCCAGAGGGATTAGCCTTCTTGGTGATGCAACAGTTAATGCACTCAGCTGCTAATGGGAAGGTTGGTGGTTCGAGTCTACCCAGAAGCGAATTGGAAGAGAGGCCTGGTGATCTCCCTCTAAAAAATCAGCCTTGAAAACTCTAGGGAGTATAGTTTTACTCAGGCACACTTGGGGTTGCCATGAGTTGGAATTGACTCAATGGCACCTGGTTTTACTGGTTTGAACCGCCGTGGTAGCCAGCTTTATAACACATCTGTAGTTGGCAGCTTTCCTGTCCTCATATCAATTCTCTGCTCCCTTCCCAGTGTCCTCTGTACTCCCCAAATAAACCACATTTGAATCCTTTTCTCAGCATCTGCTTCTGGAAAACCAATATAAGACACAGTCCTTGTTATTCAGCAACATAGTTGTAATGTAAGAACCACCACACCCACTAATTGTTACATTTGTTGAACACCCACAAACTACCCCTGTTGTGGCAGGTACCATAAATAGATGACTTGTGTGATCAATAATTATTACCCCTATTTTTCAGAACCAGGATGGGAGAGGTTATGACCTGTTAAAACATTTGCCCCAGTGGGCATAAGACCAAGGCTGGGGCTCAATGATACCCACTCCAGATCATGCTTTAACTGTGTCCTCCTGTGTCTGGGGAGGTTGGCTGCTCTTCCCTCCTCAACATGATCATATGGGGATGGAGCCCAGTGGGAGACAAGAGTGGGACCCTTGAGTTCAGCTTGGGGCATAAGACCCCACCACAGCTGGGGAAGAGAGAGTCCCGATCAGCGGTGAGGAAGGAAGGTATTCTGAACCCCTACATTAGGGAAGTGAGCAGAAAGTAGTGGGTCAATGCCTTGATGCTGCTTTCCTCAAAAACAAACAAACAAATAAAACAAACTCACTGCCGTAGAGTTGAATCTGACTCATAGCGACCCCGCCTTGGGTTTTGAGGCAGTGTCTCTAAGGAACATGCTCAGCATTTCTCAAGCTGAAAGAGTTGAGGAAAAAAATTTAAGCCTCAAGTTGCAATATTGAAAGATTCTATGGGAAAAATATTGAATGATGCACCAAGCATCAAAAGAAGATGGAAGGAATACACAGAGTCACTATACCAAAAAGAACTGGTCGATCTTCATCCATTTCAGGAGGTGCCATATGTTCAAGAACCAATGGTATTGAAGGAAGAAGTCAAAGCTGCACTGAAGGAATTGACAAAGAACAAGGCTCCAGGAATTGACGGAATACCCATTGAGATGTTTCAACAAACGGATGCCCTGCTGCAGGTACTCACTTGGCTATATGCCAAGAGATTTGGAAGACAGCTACCTGGCCAACTGACTGGAAGAGATCCATATTTGTGCCCATTCCAAAGAAAGGTGATCCCACAGAATGTGGAAATTATTGAACAATATCATTAATATGGCATGTAGGTAAAATCTTACTGAAGATAATTAAAAAATGGTTGCAGCAGTATATTGACAGAGAACTTCCAGAAATGTAAGCTGGATTCAGAAGAGGACGTGGAATGAGGGATATCATTGCTGATGTCAGATGGATCTTGGCTGGAGGCAAAGAATACCAGAAAGATGCTTATTTGACTAAGTGTTTTTATGGATGATGCAAAAGCATTTGATTGTGTGGATCATAACAAACTGTGGATAATGTTGAGAAGAATAGGAATTCCAGAACACTTAATTGTACTCATGAGGAACCTGTATGTAGATCAGGAGGTTGTCATTCAAATAGAACAAGGGGACACTGCATGGTTTAAAAATCAAGAAAAGAGTGTGTCAGGGTTGTATCTTTTCCCCATACTTATTCAATATATATATGGAGCAAATAATCTGAGAATCTGGACTATATGAAGAAGAATGTGGCATCAAGATTGGAGGGAGAATCATTAACAACCTGCAATTCTCTGATGACACAACTTTGGTTGCTGAATGTGAAGATGACTTGAAGCACTTACTGATAAAGACTGAAGAATACAGTCTGCAGTATGGATTACATCTCAATATAAAGAAAACAAAAATTCTCACAACTGGACCTATAAGCAGCATCACGATAAATGAGGAAAAGATTGAAGTTGTCAAAGACTTCACATTGCTTGGTTCTACAATCGACACCAATGGAAGCAGCAGTCAGGACATCAGATGACGTATAGCACTGGGCAATTGGCTGCAAAGGACCTCTTTCAAGTGCTGAAGAGCAAAGATGTCTCCTTGAGGACTAAGGTGTGCCTGATACAAGCCATGATGTTTTTAGTCACCTCATATGCATGTAAGAGCTGGACAATGAATAAGGAAGACCAAAGAAGAATTGATGCTTTTGAGTTGTGGTGCTGGCGAAGAATGCTGAAAGTACCACGGACTGCTGAAAGAACTAACAGATCTGTCCTGGTGGAACAGCAACCGGATGCTCCTTGGAGGCAAGAATGGCCAGACTTCATCCCACTTACTTTGGTCATGTTGTCAGAAGGGACCATTTCCTGGAGAAGGATGTCAGGTTTGGTAAGGTGGAGAGTCGATGAAAGAGGGGAAGGCCCTCAACAAGATGGATTGTTGACACAGTGGCTGCAGCAACACTCTCAAGTATAGCAGGAATCATGGAGCTGGCACAGGACCGGGCGGTGTTTCATTCTGCTGTGCATAGGGTCACTATGAGTCGGAGATGACTGAACGGTACCTAACAACAACACAATAACAATCTCTAAGAAAGTAGATTGCCCAATCTTCTTTCCAAGGAGTGGCTGGTGGGTTTGAACCGCCACCCTTCTGGTTAGCAGTCAAATGCCTTGGGCACTACGCCGCCAGAGCTCCCTGCTTTCTTCTAGGACTCCTCAAATTCATAGAATTTCAGATGGAACCAGAGCCTTCGAGAAGGGCAAATCACGAGCTTTAATTTTTGGAGACTCGTCTCGTGTGCTTTGTCTACGTTATCAGGAAGGACCAGTCCCTGGAGAAGGACATGGTCCTTGGTAAAGTAGATGATCAGCGAAAGAGAGAATGATCCTCAATAAGCTGGACTGACACAGTGACTGCAACCAAGGGCTCACGTATAGCAACAATTGTGGTGGTGCCGGACTGGGCACTGCTTGATTCTGTTGTATGTGGGGACACTATGAGTTGGAAGCAACTCGACAGCACCTACAACAATTGTTGGAGTGTGGCCCACAGAGGGAAAGCTACTTGCCCAAGGTCACACAGTAAAAGGAGAAAGAGTTAGAAATTAGACTTAGGTCCATTGCAAGCACTGTGCTATGATATTGTTGATTCCAAAGATGGTGGGATTCTGAAACATGTGTTAGCAATCCAGCCTTGTGCTGGGTGCTGAGGAGGATGTAGCTGGAGTAGACCCTTCACTTCTGCCCTCATGGTCCTGATAGTCTGCTGTGGGAACATGCTGCTTCCCCTCGGTCCAATATTAATAAGAAAAATAGCAATGTTGTTGTTGTTAAGTGCCGTCGAGTCATTTCCGACTCATAGCGACCCCATGCACAGCAGAATGAAACACTGCCCAATCCCGTGCCAGCCCCACAATCCCTGCTATACTTGAGCCCATCATCGCAGCCACCATGTCAATCCATCTCGTTGAAGGCCTCCCCCTCTTTCGTCGACCCTCCACCCTACCAAGCATGACATCCTTCTCCAGGGAATGGTCCCTTCTGACAACATGACCAAAATAGGTGAGACGAAGTCTGGCCATTCTTGCTTCCAAGGAGCATTCTGGCTGCACTTCCTCCAGGACAGACCTGTTAGTTCTTTTAGCAGTCCACGGTACTTTCAGCATTCTTCGCCAGCACCACAACTCAAAAGCATCAACTCTTCTTTGGTCTTCCTTATTCATTATCCAGCTCTCACATGCATACGAGGCGATTGGAAATATCATGGCTTGTGTCAGACGCACCTTAGTCCTCAAGGAGATATCCTTGCTCCTCAGCACTTGAAACAGTTCCTTCGCAGTTGACTTTCCCAATGCTACATGTCGTCTAATGTCCTGACTGCTGCTTCTGTCGGCATTGATTGATAAATAGCAATATCTCCTATTTATTAAGTATTACCAGGTGCCAGGCTCTGTGCTAAGTGCTTGGTGGATTTGTCTTATCCCTCACAAATCTTTTCTATTGTATGTGTGTGTGACAGAGGTGTGACTTCCTCTTCAGTCCATGGAGATCCCCTTTTGGGGAGTGACACCAAGGAGGGGGGGGCACCAAGAGGGCTTCCAGGCTCCTGGTAATATTCTATATCTTAATCTGGGTGTTGTTATGTCGGCATATTTGTTCTGTAAAAACTCACTGAGCTGTCCACTCTACAGTGCATGTTATAGAATGCATTTTTGGCATCAACCAAAATATTTTTTAAAAGTAAAAATTATGATACAAGAGGACTGGCTTTACAACCCAAAATATAGATTTGTGTGTGCGCTTTTCTTCTCCACCAGAAGCTAAGCTCAGTGAAAATAAGCTCACAACCTTATAATTGAATCTCTGGGGTTCCTCACAATGTGGAAAGCATACAATAGGACCTCAATCAATACTTACTGCTTATTTCTTGATAAGGGTCACTGTTGTAGTTCTGGTTTCCTGATCAGGGTCACCCCCAGCTCCATGTGCCTTGCCTGAGACAGAAACTGACAAGGACCACCACAAATTTCACATGCCAGGCACTGTTCTGAGAGTTTAACTTGCGCTGGTCTCATGTCATCCTCCCAACGACCTCTCTAGGTAGGTCTATCATTATATTCAGTTTAGAGATGAGGATGCTGAGACACAGGGGGCTGACTCTGGAGCTTGTGACCTCACTGTACACCCCGTTGCACCACCTCTCAAAGCCTCAGTGGCATAGTGGGAAAAGTCTCACCTTTTGTGCAGGAGACCTGGTCCATACCCCTCCTGCACAGCTGTCACCTGTCAGTCAGTGGGGGCTTGCTTGTTGCCGTGATGCCGAGTAGGTTCCAGTGGAGCTTCCAGACTAAGACAAACTAGGAAGAAAGGCCTGGTGACCTACTTTCAAAACTCAGCAAATGAAAACCCTGAAGATCACAATGGTCTGGTTCACAACCCATCCCAGGGATGGTGCAGGCCCAGCCCGTGTTTTGTTCCATTGTGCATAGGATTGCTGTGAGTCAGAAGCTGATTCTGCAACAGCGAACATCACAAACAAAACAAAACCCAACATACGGCCTCTCAAGATGGAGAGACCCATGTTTTGCATAAGTTGGGGCTGGATTGAGACTTGGGACAATATGCAGAGTCTGAAACCCATATGAACATAAATGCAAACAGTAAGACAGACACTTGGAGTTCCATGAATGTTGAACGTTTCCATGGGCACCACTGGCTAGACTTCCTGGAGGTAGCACACTGGGCCATACTAAAGAGAGCAGACTTGGGACTTGGATAGACTTGGGTCGGACATGCTACTACAAACTAGTGTGTGAACTTGGACGAGTTATTTAACCTCTCTCAGGTTTTGTAGTACACATGGACTAGAGGTGGTAACACCTAATATCTAGATGAAGGATGGAAAAGCCTCAATGAGGCGTAAGTGTATGTGGCCCATGGTGGGCCTTCAAAAATGTTATTTCCAGTTTTATATTGGACAGGCTTCATTGTGGTTACTTAGGGGCTGCTTGAAGTCATTGGAACGGCTGTGCCAGGGATGAGTTTGTGTGCAAAGGGAACACGGTTGACAGGAGGGAGAGAACAGGCTGCAGGAGACAGAGGCCAGTGAGAAGGGGCTGGAGGAAGGCAGCTATGAGATAAATAAACCATCAGAAGACCTGGGTTGAGGCCTGTCTCCGACTTGCTATGTGATCTCGGGCAACTCCTTTAAACTCTCATGCAACATTTCCTCATCTGTAAAATGGGGACATTCAAATGAGACAACGTGTATAAAGCTTATTGCAGGCATGCTCATGAGAGTAGCCGATCTCATTGGTCATCCCAACCACCAAGTGAAATGGTGCCCCTGGCCTTTGCCCCAGGATGGTGGAGAATAATGGGAGGGGGTCTAGTCCTATCCCCACTTCCCCACTAGGGAAGTCTGAAGGTTGAAATCTGCAGACCAGGCTTTGGGCCCTGAAGTTGGCCAATCTCCCCACAGTCAGGGGTCTGTTCTGTTGGGCAGGGAGATAACAGTGATGGCCGTTATGCTGCAATCGGCCCAGAACTGGCCCCTCAGAGACTTCTCCATTTGAAGGCCTCTGGGCAGAGGAGAAGGGAAAGGTTCCAGACCCTCTCACCCTCTGAGCTCCCTGTCACTGGTGCCCTGAGCTCTGGAAGGCTGGGCTGGAAGATGGAGAGCAAATATACACTTCCCAGCTGGGCTGTCACAGAGGTGAGTCACCCATCCTGGCAGGCCACCGGCTCTTGGCAGAGAGATCCAGCCAAGGTAGGTCCCTGGACTGTAGTGAATTTGGCTGGAGCTTGATTGGTTAAATGTTTCTTTTTTTTAATTGTTGTTGAAAGTATACACAGCAAAACATACACAACTCAACATTTTGTACACAGACAACTCAGTACCATTGCTTACATTCCTCAAGTCACGTAACCATTCTCACTACTCTTTTCCCAATTGTTCATTCCTCATTGACAGAAACTCATGGCTTCCTAAGCTTCCTGCCTGACATTTCAAGTTGTCAATTTGATCTCGTATAGATAGTTCTTCAAAAGAGCACAATATTTAAGGCAATTATTCTTTACTAAAAAGGAATTCTGAGGGTACTGTGGTTAAAGCACTGGACTGCCAACCAAGAAGTTGGCAGTTTGAACCCACCAGCCACTCCTTGGGGGAAAGAAAAGGCAGTCTGCTTCTGTAAAGATTTATAGCCTTAGAAACACTACAGGGTACTTCTACTCTGTTCTGTATGAGTCAGAATTAACTTGAGGGTAGTAGGTCTTTTATTCTTTGCTAAGTAAGCTAACTTGTTTCATTTACAGAAGACTTCAAGGGATACTTTTGGTTTAAGGTTTAAAGAGTAAGTCAGAGCAACAGTTTTGTGGATTCATCCAGTCTCCATGGTTCCAGAAAGTTCAGATTCTAATTCTATGAGCATTTGGAATTCTGTACCACATGTTCAGCAGTGGTAACCAGGCATCATCCCATTCTTCTGGTCTCACGGCAAAGAAGGCATTTGTTCATGGAAGCAATTAGGCATGCATTCCATTCCCTCCTATTCCTGGCTTTTCCTCATCCTCTGTTGCTCCAGGTAAACTGTCGTACCTGGAAGGTGGCTTGCAAGCTTTTAAGACACCTGGAAATATTCAACAAACTAGGAGATACAACAAACTCAAAAAAGCTGTTGCCTTCGAGTCTGACTTGCAGGGACCCTATACAACAGAATTTCCAAGGCTGTGAATCTTTATGGAAGCAGACTGCCACATCTTTTCCCCATGGAGCAGCTATTGGGTCTGAACCACTAACTTTTCCATTAGCAGCTGAGTGATTAACTCACTGTGCCACCAGAGCTCCTTCGAGGTAGGACAGAAGCACTAAAGGTGATCTTAGGCCAATTACCTGGTACATTCAGTGAAACCATGACCCTAAACCTGATTGGTTAAATTTTGATATTTTGTTCTTCATGTTTTATTTTTTTTTCACTCATTACTTTCAGTTTGGAAAAAAAAAATATTGCATTAACATATTCTTTATCTTGAACACGGAATTTTGTGGTGCCCTCTGAAATTTTATGGCTGACGCAAGTGACTCATGTACTGCACCCTAGTCCTAGCTGCAGTGGTGGTAGTGAGCTGGGGGGAAGATGCGGCTGGGGTCTGGGCAGTGGGCTGTAGAGTGTCTAAGTGACTCTGCTGCCTCCTTGCCAGCCCTGGAGATGTGCCTGGAAGATTAGGCACAATGGCATGCACTAGATCAGTGAGCCTCAGCTGGACGCAGTTTTGCCTCCCTTGGGCCTCTGGCAATTTCTGGAGACAGTTTTGATTGTCATGACTTGGAGGGGTGGTGCTACTGACATCAGTGGGCAGAGACCAGGATGCTGTTAAATCGCCCACAGTGGACGGGACAGCCCCTGACAACAAAGAACCATTTAACCCCAACTGTCAATAACATCAAGGTTGAGAAATCTTGGTCTAGATCCATGGCACAGAGGAAAGAGCATTGGCTTGTTACACACTAAAGGTGAGAAAGAGAGAGAGGAAGGGATGGGGGAACAAAGGAGGGAGAGGGAGAGACAAAGAGAGAGAAGGTCTTGAAGCCAAAAGGCCTTGGAAATCCTGTTCCTCCACTTTCTGTGGGACTTTGGCAAGTCACCTTCCCGCTCTGAGTCTCATTTTTCTCATCTGTGAAGTAGGGACAGTCACGCACTCCTTGCGGGGATGAAGTGAAGCAGAGGATTCAGGTGATGGATAAAGCTCCTGGTGCAGATAAGGGCTCAGGAGGCTGAGCCTCCCTCTGTCCTCTCCTCCTTCCCTCACTGACCTCCCACCCACTCCCTGGGACTCTCCACTTTGTTTCCTGGGATGTGGACCAGTGGAAAGAAGCTGCTCTTGGGGTTAAGGGGTATTGCAGAGACAGGGGCACTTTAGAGGGCAATAGTAACAATTGTGCCTGGACAATAGGCAGACCCCTGAGGCCTTCGTGAGCAAAGCAGGTCATATGGGTGCAAGGCCCGGGGGCAGGGCCCTGCGGTCCCAGCAGAGAGCAGGGCCTGCATTGAGGAAGCTGTTACCAGCTCCAGTGCCCTCACTCCAGTCTGGGGCAATCGTGCTGACCTCTTCCCACTTCCCCAAAAGCCCAGTATAAGGCTGCTTCTGGTGCCCAGCAGTCAGAGCCATTGAGTGAGTGGAAGCCTTAGACTCAGGGAGGTGAGTATGTCCTGGCTTCCCAGGGGGAAGGAGTCCCCATCTGGGAGGGAGGGGGCTCTTTCACAGCAAATACCTCAGGACCACGGTGAACGACTGAACGAGCCCTGACCCTGAGCACTGCTGTTCTTCAGGGGCAGGGTCTGGGTAGGTACTTTCCCAGGAGTAGCGTTGGGACACTCAGGGAGAAGGGGACTTTGTAGCTGACTGTCCCACCCCCATGTCTTTTCCCTGACGCTTGAGCTCTGTTCACTGGAGCAGGAGTAGCAAGCTCTTTAGTTTGTCCTTCCATCAATCAATTCATTAACCATTTGTTGCATTTTCACTGTGTGCCAGGGATCGTGCTAGACACTTTGCTGGACAAGACCTAAGGAGGGAAGGTCGAACTGTGTCCTTGCCACAAGACCAAGGAGCCATGACATATCCCCTGATTCTGCCCCTTCTCTTGCTGGGGACAGTTACTGCTCTTCATCCGAGTAAGTCCTCCCTTTCTCATCTCATTCATCACTGTCTTTTCTTTCTTGTATTTTTTTTTTTTTTGCCAGGGCCACAATCTCCCCTCTGCAGGTAACCCAGTTCATGCCTGGTAAACCTTTTCCTGAGCTCAGAATGCTGACCTGAACTTTCTTTCTGTTCAGGGGCTGGGGATTACTCTGTGCTTCTCACAGTGCTTCCTCCAAAATACACACCTGTGGTTTCAGGCAGAAGCCAGGCTCTCATCCACTTGTGGGTGTGAACTAAGAGAGCTCTCTTCACCCAACACTGAGGGAGCCTTCCAGTCTTGGCTCCACATGGTATGTCCAGGAACTCCCAAGTGGGACCTTAGGAGCTGTCCGTGGTTCTGGAATAAGAGCACACTTCACTTGGCAGGTTAATTTTTACTCTTCTTTCCAGAGAACGATGCCTCCAAACTGGAGAGCCTAGAGACAGTAGCAGACCTGAACCAGGATCTGGAAGGTTCAGGGGAGCAGGAAGGAGAGTTTGCCCTGACTGAGAAGGTGATTCAGTCTGAGGGAGAGGAGGTAGAGGCCTCCGGGTATGAAGACGACCCTGAGGATGAGGAAGACATGGAGTCGGACTCAGATGCCTCAGACAAAGACTTGCAGTGCCCCAGAGAAGAGGACACAGCTCAAGTGCTGGGCAGCCCTGGATGCAAGACCTGCCGATACCTGTTGGTGCGGACCCCCAGGAAATTTAGGAAAGCTCAGGTAAATGGGCATGAGGCTACTGCACAGGATCCGGGGAAGAAGAAGAAATAGGCAACCTGTTGCCTGTTCCTTTAGATTTTAAAAAATCTCATTGCCATAAAGTCTATTCCAATTCATAGTGACTCCCATAGGGTTTCCAACGCTGTAAGTTTTTATGGAAGCAGACTGCCTCATCTTTCTCCCGTGGAGCAGCTGGTGTGTTCGAACCACCAACCTTTTGGTTAGCAGATAAATGCCTTAACCACTGTACCACCAGAGCTTCTTTTCATTTAGGTTAGTGGTTGTCAAAGTCTAGTGTGTGTCAGAATCAGCTGGCTGTCTTGTGCAAACAGGGTTTGCTGAATGCTGCCCCCACGACTTCTGATTCAGCAGGTCTAGAGGGGAACCTGAGAGTTGGTATTTAAACAAATTCCCAAGTGACGATGAAATGACTTGTCTAGGTATGAAACACTGAGAAACAATGACTTAGACAATGGGCTTTGGTGTTAGATGCATTTGTGTTAAATCCTGGCTCTGCCTTTCATTGTCTGTGTTACCTGAGCACGTCTCCTCATCTTCCAGTGCTTCAACACCTTCATTTGTAAAATGGGGATATACAGTATCAACCTCTTAGAGTTGTTGTTGTTGTTGTTGTTATGTGCTGTTGAGTCAGACCCCACTCATAGTGACCCCTCCTCGGGTTTCTGAGGCAGTATCACTATGGAAGTAGATTGCCCCATCTTCCTTCCGAGGAGTGGTGGGTGGGCTTGAACCGCCAGCCTTCTGGTTAGCAGTCAAGTGCCTTAGGCACTATGCTACCAGAGCTCCTTCTTAGAGTTGTAGGAGGATGAAATGAGACAGTCTATGGAAAGCACTTGGCACAGTCCCTGGGTCATAGGACACACTCAGTAAATGGTAGCTATCATTATTATGAGAGTTATTATTAACACACTGCAGGGAAAGTCCTGACAACCAATAAAGGAGTAAGAAGTGGGGTCGAAGAGAACCATTAGGTCTCTAGTTTCTGACCTGAAAAGGAAAGTGGACTCTCCTGGAGACTGTGGTCTTGAGACAAGTGAGAGTGAATTCTCTACCCTCTTCTTTCCACAATGTCCTTTTCTTCCTGTAGAATATCTGCAGGAGGTGCTACCATGGCAACCTTGTCTCCATCCACAACTACAGCTTCAACCAAGTCATTCAGTGTGCCGTCCGTGGGATCAACCAGGGCCGGGTTTGGATTGGAGGCATCGTCAAGGGCTGGGTAAGTGAGGGGCCAACTCCTGGATACAGGCATGCTTTCTGAGTGCCTTAAGGGAACACCTGCTTTTGCTAAGTCTCAGACGAGCTTCTGAGTTGTCCTTAGAGCAGCAGGCAGTGATGTGCTGGAACTGGTTTGTACTGGTTTCGGGACCACATGCGTCTCTCCCCAACTCCAAGTTCAGTGACTTCATGCTTGTAGCTTGGAGTCAACCACTGTGGGAGTATTTACACCAAGGAAATTGGCACTTCCCACACATCTGCGCTCCATGATCCTCATCTCCTGCCTACTTACCTTCTCCCAGAGCTGACTGTTAAACACTTACCAACATTCCACTGGAGTCAGGAAATAGGATACAGGCCCCGCTTGGTCACTTACTGGCTGAATAATTTTCTCAGCACCTCAGTTCTCTCATCTCTAAAATGGGTACCTTCTTTCAGGGTACCTCTGGGATTGTGGCTGGACAAGAACTCTTTCTCTTTGCTACTCACAGTTTGATCCATGGTCCAGCAGTAACCACGTCACCCAGTAGCTTGCTAGAAATGTAGACTCTTGAGCCCCACCCAAGACCTCCTCAATGAGAATCTGCATTTTAACAAGATCCCCAGTAATCTGTGGCACAGTAAAGTTGGAGATGCCTGCTCTGTGTGATAGCTGGGTGTGATGGTTGCTCTTCCACTGTCATTACATACAAACAGACCCTCAGGGATGGGTCTCTAGTCTATCTGGCTCCTGGAGGGTGGGAAGGGGCCAGCAGTGGGCACTTTCTGATGGTTCCCGGATCTATCTGATTTTCTTGACCTCTGATCGAGTCTACCACTTTTCTAGTGCCTGTGGAAGAGGTTTTGCTGGACTGATGGAAGTTGCTGGAATTTTGGATACTGGGCCCCAGGGCAGCCTGGGAGGGGCAAAGGCCGCTGTGTGGCTCTATGCACCAAAGGTGAGGGAGATTGGGCACTGGAACAAGGAGAAGGGTGGCAAAGAAGACTCTTACATACTGTGCCTTTGAGCTGCCTGGACACACCTCATCCAAACTCATACTCTCCCCTCAACTGGAGAATCAAACTCCCACTTGGGAGGAGGGCTGACATAGGGGGGATCCTCAAAGCAAAGTCAGGTGACTGAGGGCACCCCATGGAGGGTTGGACGGGGGCTATCCCTCCTCATGGGCAGACCTAGACCCTCTTCAGATATGAGGGTGACCATGAGAGTGATCGATGTGACAGATGAGAGCAGAAGATGTAACTATAAGTTGTGGATGGGAGATGAAGGGAAGATGTGGGTGGCTGCCAGACACCAGCTTTGAACAGCAGATGCAGGTGACAGCAGGGGTGCCAGATGTGAGGGAGTTGGGCAGACTGGCTAAGACCATCTGTGCTGGAGTGAGACCACTGTGATTCACATCCCAGCTCTGCCACTTGCCAGAGATACAGGCAAGAGACTCACCTCCACCAAGCCTCAGTTCCCTCATCCGTGAAATGGGGACGGTGGCAACACCTACCCTCTTGAGTCAGTGTGAGGATTAATGTGACAATGCATTAAAGCAGTTAGCATCCTGCCTGGCCCGGGGACACTTAGTTAGTAGGGTTATGTGGGACACATACTGGTGACAGATTGCGACGATGGCAGAGGAGGGATCACGTGATGGAACCTGAGAGGGCAGAAAGTGGAGGCCACGTTGGACCAAGATTGGCAGCTGACAACCCTGTGCTCTCTACTGCTAGGAGGCCATTGGAGACGAACTCGATGCAGAAGGCGTCTGCCCTTCATCTGCGCCTTCTAAGGCAGCGGCGCTGAGACCCTCGGGGGAGGTGCCTCCCTTCACGGGCTCCTGGCTGCCCCACCCTCGGCACTGGGCTCGACTCTGCCTTTTCTGGTAATAAATCCAGACTACTCACAGCATCCCCCGACTCTTGCTTCTTCACTGTTCTCGTTGAGGGACCCCTCGGCAGGTGGGGAAGACCCGAGAAGCGCGCCCTCCTGCGGGGCGGAGCCTTGGAGGAAAGGGAGCCGACCAGCTCCGTGCAGCGCCCTCTGGAGGCGGGCGTGTAGCCGAGGCGGCGGCCGGCCCTCGGCTCCGCTCCGAGTCCGGCCTCCCCTCCACACCCTCGCGGAGGAGCGCCTTTGGTAGGGGTGGGGAACCGGCCCTTGTGTTTGGGCTCGGTATGGGGTGCGGGGCAGGGGAGGCTTTCCAAATGGAGGTTATATGATGATTCATGATTGGCGCGGGGCAATGAGATCCCACCTGGAGGACACCACGTGGAAGAGGGTGAAGGAGTTCTTAACTGTCTTGAGGGCACCCTGCTCCTCTCGCCGGTCTCTTGGCCCCCATTTCCCAGTCTCCCAGGCAGCTCTGGGAGAGTTCAGAGCCCCCAGCTTCTTTTGAGATATGTGTGGGTTTTGGGGGAGGGAGGCTGTCTGTCCCCCCACTCCCAGCCCACCTCTAAGGGAGGACCATGTTCTCAGGAGGGAGCTGCCTCCCACCCTCGGGCCTTGGGGTGCGCCCGGTAGGGCCATGACGCCCGCTCCCCGGTCTACAGCCGGGCCTCAGCCCTGGCTGTTCCCCTCCCCGCACTTTCTCAGGCCGAGGATATTGAAAGAGAAAATGGTGGGTGCTCTTAAGTTTGTTTTGGTGGGGAGCTCGGCTGCAGGCAGGATTTGGGATTGATGAGGCAGGAAGCTGAGGCCCTAGACATTGTTAGGAGGGAGAGGGCTTGTCTGTGTGTGTGTGGGGGGGGCTTCTAGGGCATAGTTCTTCAGAGCCCCAGGGAGAACGCCCAGGTATTTCTGTGGGGGCACAAGTATATGTGTGTACGTGTCTGGTGCATACATGTTAGTCTTTGTATACGCATGGAGACCCATGCATATTGACTCCATGAATATAAATGTGCATATACACGTGTATAAATTTGTATATTTACGGATATGCCCGTGTCTGTGTTTGTCTGTGAATGTGTTTGTCCCTGTCAGGCTTTGTACCCTTATATGTCTGAATCTAAGGAGTGCCTGAGGAGCACAAAGAGTTAAGCACTTGACAACGAGATGTTGTCAGTTCTAACCCACCCAGAGGTCCCTCAGAAGACAGGCCTGGTGATCTGCTTCCCAAAGGTCCCAGCCTTGAAAACCCAGTGGATCAGTTCTAGTCTGCACATGCAGGGTCGCCCTGAGTCAGAATCAACTCAACGGCAACTCACAACATGTCTGAACCTGGGTATACCTGCATCTGTGTGTCCGTGTACACATGTGTCTGTGTGTGTGGGCATCTGTGTGTCCATGTGTCTGTGTACATGCATCTGTGTATCCATGCATACATGCATCTTTCTGTGTGTACATGCATGTCTGTGTGTACATACTTCTGTGTGTATGTTCACCTGTGTACATGTGTACCTGCATCTGTATGTCCACGTGTGCATGCATCTGTGTTCGTGTGTACATGTTTCTGTGTATGTGCATCTGTGTGTATGTGTGTATCTGGATCTGTGTATACCTACCTCTATGTTTTGATCAGTGAGGAGGCATACTTGCCAGTGTGTGTCTGAACATATATGTAGGTACAGGCTGTTTGTGTGTGTACATGTGTGTACATGTGTGTGCATCTGTACAGGCATCTGATTTGCCCAGATACTGTGTTTCCAACAGTGTGAGAGTTGAGGGACCAGGACAGGATCAGAGAGGGAACCCGGGGTGGGGGGTGGGGTGGTGAAGAAACAGCAGGGATGAGGCCCTTGAACATGGGCAGGCCTCTGGCAACAGGAGAATGGGTCCTGACATTGCAGTGACCTTCACTGATACCGGGGCTAGGAGGGGAGCTCCTGGGAGGCGGACCCCCACCCAGGTCCCTGCTCTTTCTGGTTAACAGCACATTGAGCCAATTCCTGATGCTTTGCTGCTGAAAGAACAGTGGAATCGGCTGTGGGGGCGGGGAGAGAGAGTCAGGGAGGGAAGCGCGCACAGGTGCCTCTTGGGACTGGTATTTCAGAGTAATGGCTAAAAGTTAAGTCCACCTTCAACAGTCTCCACTTATCTCCCTAATGGGGAATTGATTCTAGCCAAACCCAGCAGTCCAATATCCTCCAAGCCAAGACCAGGGATAGAGATGGGGAGGGAAGGGGAAGAGAGGGGAGGAAGGCTCGGTCCCCTTCAGGCTGAAATGTGCTTGAAGCTGAAGAGACAAAAGGACTCTCCTTCAAATCACCACAGTTTGTCCCTGGTGCTAGAATTCAACCTTTATACATTCATTCCTTTGGCCTTTGAGTCTCAAACAGCCCTTGATTAGAAAGCAACTGCTTTTGGGAGAACAAACTCCTGAGAGCGTGATCTATTAATACCCCAGGAGACTGGTTGGCAGCTTGCTGAGAACAAAGTTTTGTGAGAAGGAACACAGAAAAGAGGGGTGTGTGGAACTCTTGGTGGGCCTGGGTGGAGAAGAGAAGCCATCAAAAAGGAGGTAGCAAAGCAGAGACAAAGCCGTGTTCACCAGGAAGACTATATTTCCCAGTATCCCTTGCAGTAAACTTGGGCTCAGAGATGTGCAACTGAGTTCTGGCCAATGGAATACGGTTGGAAGAGATGGAAGCCAGTTCCAAGCTTGGCCTCCAAGTGATCCCCCATGATCCTCCAGTTTCTCAGTTTCCCTGCCAATGATCTGGGAGTCCATGTGTCTCAGACAGCATAGCTACAGATGGAAGGGGACTGTCTGACCTGCTTTGCTATATTAAACCTTGAGATGGAGTTGCCTTGTGACTGCAGTAAAGCCCCGTCTATCCATCCTAACGAATAGCACAGACAGAAAAGAGGTGCCAACAAACGTCCCGGTTTCCCCAGACCGATACAGCACAGGGGTCAAGATCCCAGACTCCAGAGCCCTGAAGCTCTGAGTTCAAGTCCCAGTTCTACCACCTGAGTTTCTTAACCTTACTAAGCCTCAGTGTTTTCTTCCATGAAATGAGGGTTGAATTAGTGCCTATAATGTGTTTAGCCCACGGCTTGGCTAAATCAATCGACGTCATGCTGAGTAATTAAAGCTATGGTGCAATGTTGGGAAGGAGCAGGGATTCCTGTTCTAATTTCCATGCCGTGTAAGCTGGTTCTTTCAAGCAGGATTGATAACAAACAACTTAACCTCCCCAGGCTTGGTAGGTGTAAGGGTCCATGGATGGTGTTGGTGACTGTGCTCAGTAAACCATGACGCAACAGAGACAAATGAGCTGTTGTTATTACGTCTAATATTAACTCCAACACTAGCACAGAAGCAGTAAGTGAGGTCAGACGTGGGGAAGACAGCCTTGGGTTCACACACTTGCTGTACATTCAGGTGGGGCTGCTGCTCTCTCAGGAGAGGACAGGCCGGGTGTAGGAAGGAGGATCCTCAGTCTCCTCATCAGAGAACAACCCCGTGGCCTAGCCTCAGCCTGGCCTCTTGACATCTGGGCCCACCAGGGACGCCCGTGGGGCTCCACTTTTGGGACTGAGGCCCGGCCTTCCTCGATGCCCTGCTGGGGCAGGGAGCCTGGAGCTCGGACAGAGGCTGCCCCGGGGAAGCTCCTGTGCCAGCAGCCCGAGGACAGGCCCTGGGTGAAGGCAGAGTGAGGGAGGAGTGGTGGCCAGCGTGTGGAGGTCTTGTCCCTCCTCCCCTTGAGTGGGGATCATTGGGGTCAGGCCTTTGTAAGCGCCCACCTGCTGACCCCCTCCCCCGTCTCCCTGTATCTTCTGTGAGGGTTCCACCTCCATCTACAGCACAGCTGTGTTTCTGCTCAGACCTCACCATCACGTGGACACACAACTTTTCCAACTTAAGCAAATGAAGTGAATAAAAAAGCTTAGCTGCAGGGTCACCCACTTGCATAAGCTGCGTCCAATGCTTGACTTTGGATGACTTTCCAACCAATACTTGACTCTGGAATAATTTTTAAAAGGTGCCCCCGTACTGTGTATACCCCAGCCCTCACAAACCTGAGTCTGCTCCCAGGCTCTGTCCAGGTGACTTTTCTGGGCCCATCACTGCAGAAGAGCCCGGGAAGGGGCAGGGGAGTCTGGGAAAATGGAGGCAGGGCTGCCTTGGGTGGTCCTGTCTAGCCTCCTTCCCCGAGAGGAAAGACCCCTAGGCTCTCTCTGGGGTCCTGGCTGTGTGACACTGGACAAGTGGTCTCCTGTCCCTGGCCTCAGTTTGCTCTTCTGCCAACAAGAGGGTTGGATAAGGTTTTTGTGATCCACTTAGCCTCTCACATTGTAAGACTGGTCACCTCATTAGGACCCTGTGGTCCTCTTGTTTCATTCTGAAGTTGGGAGCCTCCATGTTAGAGATGAGACCCCTCACTGCTGTCTAACTGGTCCCCCTCAGGCGGGGCCTGAGCTCGAGGAGAGGAGCATGGACTCAGTCATGGTTGGGGTGAACTTAGTTGTGGTTGGGGTGGACGACGCTGAAGCAGCAGAGGCAGACACCCCTGGGAGTTCATCCTTCTCGAGGGTTGGTGTGTGTGGGATGGAGTTAGACAAACCTGGGTTCAAATCTCAGCTCTTTCACTTCTTAGCTGTGTGGCCTTGAGCAAATTACTCAGTCTCTCTGAGCCTTAGTTTATCTTCAAAACAGGGGACTAATATCGACCTGGGAGGATTATTCTAAGGATGAAGTGAGTTAATATGTGTTACTATGCAGGCTATTATTGTACATATTATTGCTATTATTATCTCATTATCTTTACTCTTTGGGAGGGAGACATCTCAGGTGTGGCTGCCCTGGGATCCTGGGAAGCAGGTAGGGACAAGGGGAGGGGGAGGGGGAGGTTGGGGTCTCAGCAGGGAGTGGAATCTGTCTGCCTGAGCACTGGGAGGCCGGACCCCTAGCTCACAGCTGCAGCCTCATGGGATCAACAGCGGAAATGAGAGCCTCTTCCCTGCCTCCCTCCTCTTCTGCAGGTGAGGTTCCCTGCTGGGAGGCCTGGAGCCCAAGAGTGAGCAGGGCCCCCAGGAAGAGGCACTAGTGGCCTATGGAGTAGGCCCCTGAGTCCGTGGACTGCTTCTCCTCCGTGGTCTGGTCACTGGGGTACACTGGGTTGGCTGAGGCTGCAACCTTCAGCATTGTCTCGCTCACCTGCAGACAGAGGGCTGGCATTACCATGCTTTATGGGTGGGCAAAGTCCTCCTATAGTCCCCCACTGACCGGCATGGCAGTGGGGCTGCAGCCTGGACAGTGGGCAAGCTAGAGCAAGTCCCGTGCTCCCGAGACTCTCCACACACCTTGAGGGAACACAGAAACCCAACCTGACCCGCAGGAGGGTCTGTCCTGGCCCAGAGATGGAGGAAGATGAGTGGGTGGGATGTTGACTGCGGTGACCCACAAAGGCTGAAGTGTCTCTGCAGAGCCCAGTCCTGGCGAAACCACCTCTTGTCTGGGCCTGAAACATGCACTGATGCCCAACGAAGCCCTGACGGTGAGCCACCGAGGGCCCTGGGGTCCAGTACACTCACCTCTTCAAACTTCCTGGCTTTGTACTGGTCGGCCCCCTTGAGGAAGTTGAGCAGGATGATGTCACAGAGGACAGTGCCCTGGAAGAGGAGAGGCAGGGTGGGCTCTGAGGGCAGCCGGGCCGGAGGGTCAGGCAGGTGGGGTGGAGGGACGGGCAGGCGGGCTGGAGGGACGGGCAGTGGAGGGACGGGCAGGCGGGCTGGAGGGACGGGCAGGTGGGGTGGAGGGATGGGCAGCCGGGTGGAGGGACGGGCAGCTGGCCATTCTTCCCTTGGGCAGTCAGTATACAAGGGTCTGGGGCGAGTCCTACAGAAAGTCTTCATGACCCTCCTTCCTAGCTCCTCTGGTGACCTCCTCACACTACAATGTGGAGGGGGACATGGGAACAGAAGTCCCTGGGAAGAGGGACTGTGTCCCTGACTTGCTGGTGGGCTGTTGCTCAGGTTTATGGAAACCCTGGAGCCTCCTCCCACACCTTCATGGTGAGAAACAAGGACTCTGTAGCAGTTGCAGCCTCTTGCAAATGAAGAGTTGCTTCAGAAGGTAACGAGCTCTCCAAGACTGGAGGTGTTCGAGCCAGGGCTGACCCAGCACCTGCCAAAGGGCTGGACTTCCACATTCTAGGGAGAAGCAGGACCTACCCCACTCACTTTCCTGCCTTGGCTCCACCCTCACTGGCCTCCTGTCTGAGCCTGGTGGGGCCTGAACTCACCACTCCCACAGAGGTAAAGGCTGCCACAGCGCTGATGATGGTGGGGATGATGTTGAACTTGCCAGCCTATGTGCACAAAGACCAAGGTGAGTGGGCAGAAGTCCAGCAGGGCAGTCCCGGGGCTGAACTTGGACTCCCAGCCTGAAAGACTCTGAAGGTGGAAGCGTTCTTGGTGGATCAGCAGGTCCCATGCATTCATGGTACAGGTGAGGAGAAGGGAGATGTGACCAGCCACAGATCTCAGAACAGGTCAGTGGCAGAACTCTGTCCCCAGAAGAGCCCCTCAGGACCCAGGAGCTAGTCTGTGTCACCCCTGTGTACCCCACTTGCCCAAGAACTCACGTTCCCATACACCAGCACGTCAAAGCGGATGCCAAAAGCCTTCAGAAGTGTGCGGTACTCACTGCCATTCTCCATCTTGTAGTACTTGGCAAACCTGGAGGCCAGATGCAAAGGTGGGTCCTGCTGTGGGCTCCTATCCCTTCTGCCTGAACCTTCAGGGTCTCCTGGTGCTCTGTGACTCTCAGGTACCAAGAACCCCTCATAGATAGGTTGGTGACATACCTGCTACAGTCTCCCTTGTGCGGTCAGCCACCCCCCTGCATGGATCTTATTAAAAATACAGATTCCCAGGCCCCACTCCAAACCCATCAAATCAGCATCTCTTGGTGGGGCCCAGGAACCTGCCTTTTAAATAATCTCCCTAAATGAGTCTGGTGTGTACCAAAGTTTGAATGGCTGCCAGACTCTGAGCTTCTTAACTTCTACCTGCCTGGGTGCCCCAAAGCCCATCACTGCAGGGGCACCCCAAAGGCTCCTCAGCCCATTTGGGTTCAATTCCTAGCTCTGCTGCTTACCATCTGTGCAAAGTTGAGCCAGTTTCTTAACCACCCTGAGACTCAAGTCCTCACCTGTGAGTAGGGATAATATACAAGTCCTGCTTAGGGTTGCCATGAGATCTGAATGAAACCACATACATCAGGCATTTAGAACAGTGCCTCGGGCGTAGCCAGCACTCAGGAAATATTTGCTGATGCTGGCGTTATTACCACATTCACATCTATAAACCAGCCGCCATGCAGTCGATTCCATTTCAGAACAGAATTGTTCGCACAGGGTTTTCAATGGTTGACTTTTCAGAAGTGGATGGCCAGGCATTTCTTTCAAGGTCTTCTGGGTGGACTGGAGCCCCCAGCTTGGCAGCCCAGCTCATTGGCCACTTGCACTGGCCAGGGACTTTCAGGCACTTCATCTCATTGGACCCTTGCAGCAGGCCTGTGCCATGGGACATGACTGCCTGTGTTTCAAATGAGGTTCCAAGAGGGTTAAATGACTTGTCGCAGGTCCCAACTGGCTGGGACTCAAAGCTAGATTTGTCTAAGTCCAAGGCTTGTTCCTCCATACCTTTGCTGCCTTGGCAGCTGGGTGCCAGGCATTGTGCTGGGGCATTTATAAGAATGATCACATTTAATTCTCACCATCACATGAGAATTACCAACGAGAATCATCAAGAAGCAACATCATGATAAATGGAGAAAAGACTGAAGTTATTAAAGACTTCATTTTACCTGGATCCACAATCAAAACCCAAGGAAGCAGCAGTGAAGAAACTAGACATTGTATTGCTTGAATCTGTTGCAAAGGACCTCTTAAAGTATCTTAAAGATGTCACTTTGAAGACTAAGGTGCACCTAACCCAAGCCATGGTATTTTCAATTGCCGCATATGCATATGAAAGTTGGACAATGAGTAAGGAAGACTGAAGAAGAGTTCTTCGAATTGTGATTTTGGTGGAGAATACTGAAAATACCATGGATTGTCAGAGGAATGAACAAATCTGTCCTGGAAGAAGTACAGCCAGAATGTTCCTTGGAAGCGTGAATGGCCAGACTTCATCTCACCTGCTTTGGTCATGTTGTCAGAAGGGAACATTCCCTGGAGGAGGATGTCATGCTTGGTAAAGTTGGAGGGTCAGCAAAAAAGGGGAAGACAGCTGCAGTGACGGACTTAAGCATGACAAGGATTGTGAGGCTGGCACAGGACCGGGCAGTGTTTTGGTCTGTCGTACATAGGAACACTATGAGTTGGGATTGACTCAGTGGCACCTAACAACAACAACAGCATGACATGAGGTCGTTCATACTCCTATTTTGAAGATGCCTGTGGTGGCAAAGGGACTTGCCTCTAGTTTTACAGTAAGTGCTGGACCTGGGCTTTAAATTGTGTTAGTCTTTAGCATCTAAAGGTTGGTGGTCAAACCCACCCAGCAGGGCTGCAGAAGAAAGGCCTGGTGACCTGCTTCTGTAAAGATTACAGTCAAGAAAGCCTTATGGCGCAGGTCTCCTCTGTGATGCATGGGGTCGCCATGAGTCAGGACCAACCTGGCAGCAATGGTTTCATTTGGTTTTGGTTTCTAACTGTTTGCACCACCCAAGGACTCTGCAAGATCCCAAAGCCTTTCTCTATTCTGTCTTCTGTTGGAGACTCAGGGCCCTTGTCTCAGAGATGCGGCAACTTATGCCAAGGGGGCTGGGGAGGGGGTGGTGGGTGGGCCACAGATGTTTGGGGTGGGGCCGAGGCTCCGCCTGTTATCTTGAAGTCTACTTTCCTGGGCCAAGGCTGCCACCAGGAAAACTACTCTGACATAGTCTTGGAGAAGAAAGAGTTGGCATCCCGGGCACTGGTGTTCAAAGCGAGGCCTGGCTAAATTTATCCAAGGAAGGAATGTGAAGGGAACAGGGAGAAAAATCAAAGTGGACTTGGTTCTTCTCCAGCACCTGCCTTCCAAGAGGCAATAACCATGGTAAGATCATTATCTCACCACCCACCCACCCTCGGAGGAGACTTGGCAAGGACTGGTTCTCCTCCGTGGATGGGTGGGTGGGTGGGAGGAGGAACAGAACTCAAGGAGGGGAGGGCCCAGGCTACAGACAGGGGAAGGATCCATGACTTCTGAACTCCTACTGTAGCTGGCGGAGATCTTAAAAACTGGCCCACCCCTGTGGCAGAGACTGGCTTGGTGGTCACCAAAGTTTGGACGATCAGAAGATAAATCTTGGCATGTGGCTAGACCACATTTCTCTGCCCCCATGCATCTAATAGGGCCCTGTGACTAGTTATTGCCAATGGAATGTGAATGGAAGCAAGGTTTGGTACCTTGGGGCTGAGGTGGTTAAGAGCAGTGGACCTACTTCATGATCTCTCTTTCCTCAACTGATGGTCAGCTCTGAGAGTATCGCTGAGACCCTGGGGGAGACTGAGCCAAATGGTGGAAGCATACGGGCTGAATGCCTGTATGGAGCAGAATTCCTTCCCTACCCCCCCTGGCCTTCAGTGGGCTGTGCCATGAGCAAGAAATAAACCTTTGTGTTAAGCCACTGAAATGTGGGGGTTGTTTGTTACAGCGGTTAGTGATACTTATTCTGACTGTTCTGAGGCACTTGTGATTCAGTGGGCAAATTCTCCCTTTCTGTGCGGGAGAACAGGGTTGATTCCCTACCGTTGAACCTCAAGTGCAGTCACCACCCACCTGTCAGTGGAGGTTTCTGTGTTGCTATCATGCCGAACAGGTTTCATGAAGCTTCCGGACTAAGACACACTAGGAAGGAGGGCCTGGTGATTGACTGAAAATCAGCCAATGAAAACCCCATAGGGGTTGGCAGACAATGTTTCTACATGTGTATTGTATGAGCTACAGGAATGTCCAAATGTATAGTAGAGCTGACAAGGGACAAGGTTGTGGTGGCTTCTTGGCCACAGCCAGCTACCCTGAGGAAGCGAGTAGTTGGACCTGTGGGCTCAGGATCATGGTTGCAGGGGCCATCAAGCTCAATTGGTGTAACATACTACACCAAAACATTGTTCCACATCCTACTTAGGTGAGTAGCAACTGTGGTCTTAAAAGCTTGCAAGAGGGCATCTAGATGCAACAATGGGTCTCTCCTCACCCAGAGCAAAGAAGAATGAAGAAAAGCAAAGACAAAGGGAAATAATTTAGTCCAAGGGACTAGTAGACCATGCGATCTTCAGCCTATATGACCATGAGACCAGAAGAACTAGATGGTGCCCAGCTACCACTGTCAATGACTCAGAGGGTGATCGGTGCAAGAGATCCTGGATAGAGTGGGAGAACAATGTGGAACAAAACTCAAAATCATTAAAAAAAATAAAAAAAGGGGACCAGGTTTGCTGTGGCCCCTAATTGCCCTTCAGGTCTGGTATTGAACCCACTGCTGTGGCTTCCAGCCAAACAAGAGACAGGCATGTGAGCTGAACATTTATACCAGGTAGATACACTCCTTGAAAAGATCAATCATGGGAGAATAGAAAGGCTGTGTATGAACAGGGAGACAGCTCAGGGGGCAGGAATGCATGGAAGGGAAGGACACAGGGAAGAGATAACTATGGGAAGGAAGTGGGAAGTGAGCTGTTGCACTGTGGGAAACTGCAGTCAATGTCATGAGACAAAGTGTATGTGAACTGCTGAATTTGCTCTGTAAACTTTCACCCAAATCACAATACAAATTAAAAAAATAAATAAATAAAGATCACAGCCTTGGAAACCCTAAGGGGCAGTTCTACTTCGACCTGTGGGGTCACTATGAGTTGGAATTGACTTGACGGCAGGAGGTACAGGGGTGGAGCACCCTTACAAAGTGGAGGGAAATATTAACACAATCCCATTGGAGAAAAGGGCTGCAATGGAGAGGGACATTCTAAGAGCACGTTTAGTGAAGACATTTAACCTAGGCTGGGAGGTCAAGGAGGGTGGCTAGGAGGTCAAGGAAGGTCCGGGGTGTCAAATGGTTTACACTTGACTGCTAACCTAAAGGAGCTCTGGTGGTGTAGTGCCTAAGACACTTGACTGCTAACCAGAAGGCTGGCGGTTCAAACCCACCAGCCACTCCTCGGAAGGAAGATAGGGCAATCTACTTCCATAGTGATACCACCTTGGAAACCCAAGGGGGGGTCGCTGTGAGTCGGGTCCGACTCGATGGCACGTAACAACACCACCAGCACCACTAACCTAAAGGTTGGCTGGTCGGATCCACCCAGTGGTGCTGCAGAAGAGGCCTGGAAACCCACTGTAAAGATTACAACCGATGAAACCCAATGGAGCAGTTCTACTTTGTAATGCACGGGGCCACCACAAGTCAGGGCTGACGAGGACGATGGTCTCATGAAATGACACTAAAGCCGAGACTTGAAGGATGGGGAGTCAGAAGGCAAGAAGGCTAGTGGTGGGGGCAGCTTTCTGGCTGAGGGACTGCATGTTCCTCTCATGGTAGAGGACACGGTGCTTCTGAGGAAGCTGAAAGTGCACTGAGGGCTGGGGCACATTTTCGATGTATGGCGTGACAGTGGCACACCGGCTGGTGGGCTGGAGAACACTGACGTATGGCGGTGGCAGTGTCATGCTGGAGCCGCTTTGCCCTGTCTGGCAGAGCCAATTCCCTTCCCAGCGCCTTGTTCAATGATTTCACATTCACAGCTTGAAATTGACCATGGTGAAGTATTTACACCATGGAAATTGGCAAGCACGACAAATCAGGATTTTTTTGTTTTTCTTTTTCTCCAGAGAGTTGGTCTACCAGTGTACCTGATGCTATGAAATCCCACTGGGCTGTCTGTCCTATCTCTGCTCAGGTACAGTACCCATCACATCCTGTTTTGTGAATTGTTTATGGATCTTTGTTCCCTGTCAGACTGTGAGTCTAATCTCATTGTCTCTGCCCAAGGACCTGGTGCAGAGTGAGGTCCACAGTAAGGGGTAGAGTGAACGTGTGCTGGAAGAATCAATGAAATTCTGTGATTCTTTACATCTCAAAGATTGAGTTTAGAAATGGTCTCCCCCTGCTGACTTGGATTTATCCAAATTCTCCTAATTCTGCAGGTGGAGCAGGTATACAATGGTGCCAACAACAAGCTGTTTCTCTCCCAAACAGAAAACATTTTGGTCTGGCAGCTGGTGAGGTGGGAAGGAGGTGCTATCTGTGGGAACCAGCCCCTGTGGAGAGGGAAAAGGGGGAAACAGTAGGACTTGAGGTGTGTGCAGCACTTCCTCCTGGGATGCACTGGGCTAGAGGCTCCCGCATCCATGATTTAATTTAACTGCAGTTCAACAAGGTAGCTGGTGGCTTTAACTCTTTCAAGACAGGATTATTTTCTGCTTTAAATTTTGTGATGAAAGTATCTGAAAGGCATTTTGAATGAAATGAAAAAAAAAGTTGTTTTTGAGGTAATATGGAGTTTGATAAATTAGTGGGAGACTTCTATCCCAAGGAGTCTCTCTGGTGTTGGAGTTAGTGGGATGAAGCCCATTTCTTCAGATTCAGGAAGTTATACAACCTCTCCACCACATGACAGTATACACCAAAAGTGGGATAAGAATTTCCCACTAAACCGCAAAAGCAGAAAATGTAGGTGGGCTCTCTATGTTCCATGGGTCACAAAGGGGTTATAAACAATCCAAACCAGTTGCCATTAAATTGATTCCAACTCATGGAAACGCCACTCATTACAGAGTGGACTGGCACTCCATAGGGTTTCCAAGGCTGTGATCTTTTGGAAACAGATTCCTAGGACTTTCTTCCATGGTGCCTGTGGTGGGTCCAAACCTCCAAACTTTTGGTTATTAGTTGAGTACTTAAGCATTTGCACCCTCCAGGACTCAGCTGATGGCTTTAGGGGCTTTGAAATGAGACAGTCCTGGGTTTGCTCCTGGCTTTGCTATTTAACTTCGTTTATATGATCTTAAGCAAATTCCTTCCACACTCTGAGTCTCAGTTTTTGTATGTGCAAAATGTTGACAAGAGCAGTAGTTGTAGGATGGTTGAAAGGGTTACATGAAATACCAATGTGAAGGCTGAGTACAGCTTTCAATTAATGTAGTGTCCAGGCTAAAATGGACTACGAAGAAAGGCCTGGAGGTTTACTTCCAAAAATCAGCCAGTGAAGACCCCGTGGGTTACAGTGGGACACTGTCTGATCTGCAGTCGATCAGGGGGAGCAGGAAGGACTGTGCAGCATCACATTCTGTTGTGCAGGGCGTTGCCCTGAGTCCAGGTCGACTGCACCCCTAACAACAGCAGTGCATCATTAGGCAACACTGTCCTGATTTACAGACTGGAAAACCCGAAGCACAGAGAAGCAGAGCGGCTCTTGGCAGGCTACCTGACCAGCAAGTTGCACAGCGGGGCTCTGAACTTGGGTGGCTTGAATCTAAAGCTCTGGCCCACCCCCTGCTGCTTCCCTCTAAGAGGCAGTTCTCTGCAACCCCGGTGGGCAGGGAGCTTGTGAAATCAACTCAGCTGTGGAGGAAAGCGATTTAACTCCACAGCTGTGACTGGGCCGATGCCGTGACTATCAGAGGAGAGAGCAGAGCCCAGACACCTGCCGGTGCCGAGCCGGGTGGTTCCAGGAAGGCCCTGGAGGGGCTGGGCAGGTCTGGAGCTGTCTGGTTGGGGAGGCTTCTCCCTAGAAGGGCTGCCTGAGCCCAGATCTGAAGGCTGATTACCTAGGGTGTCTGCTCTCCACTTGCCCCTACACCCAGTCTCCAGCCTTCCTACCCTGCAGGCCGACCTCGATGGGCCTCATCACCTGCTCTCTTCCTCTCTGGCAAGGAGCGCTGCTGGTGCAGTGGTTAAGCACTTGGCTGGTAATCTAAACCTTGGTGGTTCAAATCCAGCAGAGACTCTGCTGGAGAGAGACCTGGCGGTCTGCTTCTGTAAAGATTACAGCCTAGGAAACCCCATGGGGCAGTTCTATTCTGCCCTGTAGGGTCACTATGAGTCAGGACTGACTCGACAGCTGTGGGTTTTTAACGGTCCCCTCTGGCAGGCACTGGAACAGGTGGGAAGGAGCAAGGCTTTGCAGTGTTCTGTCAGTGGCCGTGTCTGTCTGTCTGTGACTGGTGCCAGGGACCCCGGATCGGACCCAGGCTCCCTTTCTTCCTGCTGTGGCCGCAGGTCCAGGGGTAGTAATGGCTTCCTGTTTTTCTAGGCTCTGGTGCCTTGACCTCCCGGCTGGCTCCTCTTGTGTGAGTTTCTTTACACACCCCAGCTGAGTGTGCTTTGCTCCGGGTCCTTTACTAAGACACCTAGTCCGTGACCAGACAGGACTCTGTCAACACAGGACCAAATGGAGCAGTTCCGAGGCCAGATAGTGCCGAGCTGCTGTGTGCGTGTGCGTGTGTGTGTGTGTGTGTTGCCTCATGCCACGAGCAGCAATGGGTAAAGAATGAGTAAGTACAAACAGCAATTACCATAATAAATCATTTGTCAGACGTGCTTCCGCAGGGCAGGGTGAAGCTACAAGCCGACGTGACGGGTCTATAAATAATACTGCATGCTTCAGCAGCTGAGTTCCCAAGCCCTTCCCCACACACCCACACACATTGATTCCCTTCTGGAGCTTGAGGGGCCTTACAGACAATCATGTTTAACCAGCCCATTTCACAGAGGACACTGAGGCCTGTGGCGGGGATGGGACACGTTCAAAATCACGCTGAGAATTTATGGCGAGGCCTGAATCATAACCAGGTGCCCAGGCTTCCTGATCCCCACCACCTCTCTCTGCTTCACCACTCTCTCACCTCAGTTATTCTTGGCTTACCCTGTGGTGGTGGTGGTTATGTGTCATCGAGTCGGACCCGACTCATAGCGACCCCTCCTTGGGTTTCCGAGGCAGTATCACTACGGAAGTAGATTGCCCAACCATCCTTCCGAGGAGTGGCTGGTGGGTTTGAACCTCCAGCCTTCTGGTTAGCAGTCAAGTGCCTTAGGCACTATGCTACCAGAGCTCCTTGGCTTGCCTTAGCACAGTATAATGATATAATAATCAGATATATAATATACCCCATCCCCACAGCCATCGAGTCGACTCCAACAGGTAACAACCATACAGGTCAGGGTAGAACTGCCCCATGGGGTTTCCAAGGCCGCCTCATCTTTCTCCTGCAGAGTGGCTGGTGGGTTCTAACTGCCAGCCTTTTGGTTAGCAGCTGAATGCCTTAACCACTGCATCAGCAGAACTCCTTACATGATATATAAAAAACCAAACTCACCACCATCAGGTTGATTCCAACTCATAGCGACCCCCATTGGGTTCCCGAGGCGGTAAATCTTTACGGAAGTAGATTGTCCCATCTTCCTTCCACGGAGTGGCTGGTGGGTTTGAACCACTGATTTTCTGGTTACCAGCTAAATGCCTTATCCACTACACCACCAGAGCTCCTTATGTAATATATAGATATATAATAAATATTTTTGTCATTTGGATTCAGGTTTATCATTTCCACTGGATTACAAATTCCTTGAACGTAACTTCATCTCTCTCTCAGCCACCAAGCCTAGCCTGTGAAATAGTCTGGAAGTTGGACGAGATCTTCAGAGTCCTCCCCACGATGCCCCGCAGGGGTTTCCCTGCCACTGCCTGGATGCCTGCAGTGGCGGGAGGCTCACCGCCTGCTGGAGCAGCCCAGCTCTGCTCTAGATGTCCCACTGTCAGGAGAGCCGCCCCACACTGAGATGATGTTTGTGGTAGTCGGCAGTCCATAAGCATTCACTGAATGCAGGCGCGCTTTTATCACGACGTACAGATCCCTTGGAAGCGCTCAGACGTGTGTTTAGACAGGATCCACCCTCCCCTAGAGGGGTGGTAATTCCTTCCTACAGCAGGGACACAGAACTGTCACAGCAGCAGGAGAAACAGCAACAAACTTGCTGGATCCGGCGTTGACTTGCGAAGGGAAACTTGGGCCTGGAATTTGGGTGTCTTCGTGAAGGAGGTGGTGTTCCCAGCAAAGCTTTTGCCTGGCGGGAAGTAATTCTGCCAGCTGAAACACACTGTCGCAGCTGATTTTATACTGCTGGGAAAAAATCTCCTGGCAGACTCACGGCATCGTGGGTCGGGTAACATCCTGAGAGCAGGCCGGGACCCTGCTCCTTAGAAAAGGGCCCCAAACCACAATCATTTACTGGTATTCCGCTCACATAAATGGTTAAGCACTCAGCTACTAGATGAGAGGGTGGTGGTTCGAATCCACCCAGAGGCATTTGGAAGACAGGCCTGGCCGTCTGCTTCCGAAAGGCCACAGCCTTGACAACCCTGTGGAGCACAGTTCTGCTCTGCCCCCATGGGGTCGCCATGAGTCAAAATTAACCTGACAGCAGCTGACGGCAGCCATCATCCTTACGACCAGCCATCTGCCACCTTGTTGTACGGTGATGGCTTGTGTGCTGCTATGAGGCCAAAAGCTAGGCCGCCAGTATTTCAGATGCCAACCAGGGTCACCCGTGGTGGACAGGTTTCAGTGGAGCTCCTAGACTAAGACTAGGAAGAAGGGCCTGGTGCTCTACTTCAGAGAACTAGACAATGAGAACCCCATGGGTCACAACAGAACACTGTCTGATCCAGCGTTGGGGCATGAGTCTCCTGGGTGGGAGGGCAGCTATGGACTCACGCATGCCAGCAGCGATGGTGGAGGGGGTGACTGCCGCACCCCGTTCTGCAATACAGGGGTCACCATGCATCCAAGTCAGTGCAAGGCCACCTAACAACACTCATGCATAAAGGCAGACATTAATAAACAGTTTGCTGTTGATTTTTTAAAATGTGTTGCTAGTGATTTATCTTGAATGAATACAGCAAGAAAAGATCAATGGCTACAGAGCCAGGAGAGTTGAAAGCCATGTCACTAGCTGTCTGCTCATGGAAGCAATCTTTTAGGCCTCAGTTTCTTCATCTGTCGAGTGGGGATAATCATACTTGTGGTTATCTGTGGTTACAAGCCCAGGCTGCGAGCCAGACTGCCTGAGTTTGAATTCTGGCTCCAGCGTGATGTGGCCCAGGGCAGGTAAATGGCTCTGAGGCTCACGTTTTCCAGCTAAATGACAGTACTGTCCCAGGGCCGGTGGGCTCACCCACACAGGGCACTTGCTAAGTCCCTGGCTTACTGGTGAGTGAGCAGTGAGTGTTAGCCAACATTTTCAACCAATAGGATTGGTTGTTCTGAGGACACATGAAAATTACAACCACCCCCAGCATCAGCAGCAGTTACCATCCAGTCGGCTCTGACCTCTGGCGCCGCCACCGTGTGTGTCAGGGTAGGACCGCGCTCCACAGGGCTTTCAAAGCTGCTGCTTCAGAAGCAGATCAGGGCTTTCGTCCGAGGCGTCTCTGGGTGAACAAGAACCCCCAGCCTCTCAGTTAGTAGCCGAGTGCGTTAACATTTGCATGGCCCAGGGACTCTGGAAACTACAGAAAACTCTGTCAATTCAGCATTGCTGTTAGGCCCTTGCCTTCTGCTGTAAGCTGAGGAAGGTGAGGGGGATAGCAGGCCATGGAAAAGCCCAGCCAATGAGCCTCGCTGAAGAGGACAGGGCCTTCAAGGCTCTTTGGATGGCAACGGCTGCTTTTCAACACACATTCTCTGGCTCTTGGAAGGAGAGAGCTCCAGATTGCGGGAAGAATGATCAAAGCCAAAGGCAGGCACGCTTCCACTCTGTCTCTGTCGCTGGCGTCAGATCTGGTTGATCTGCTTGTTTCATGCAAGCGGAACAGACACCAGCCTTCCGAGCGTCATGCAAGCTGCGGTGGGTACATTTCCAGCACGATGATCGACGATCGCTGCAGACACCTCCAGGATGAGGCAGATCCAGCAGCTGAGCCACTGCTTTTTGTCCCAGACGCCATGAGAGGAAACCCAAAACTGCATGGCCTTTTAGTGGCAAGGCTGTGCTGGGGACTGTTGGAGGAGACACGAGACATCCGCCATGGCTTACAGCACTGTTTTGCTTCTCTCCCTGCACCACTCACCACCAGGTAGAGCTCTTAACAACTGCTTTTTTTTTTTTTTTGCAAACATCATGATGATAAAAGAAGGTATGCTAGATACAATGGCTAGAGGTTTGGGTCTTGATTTCCCTGTTAGCAAGCTGTGTAAACTTGGTCAAGTCAAAAATTCATTCTGAGCCTCCTTTGGGGTGGGGAGGGGGGCCAGGGTGAAGTGTGAGGCCCAAATCAGGAACAGGTGTGGAAGGCCTTATAAATTTAACTGTTCCTGTGTGCCAGGGGGTTGATTCCCACGCATAGCGGTCCTATAGCACAGAGTGGAACTGCCCCATACGGCTCCCGAGGTTGTAATATTTATGGAAGCGGATCACCAGGTCTTCTCTTTCACGTAGCCACTGGTGTGTTTGAACCACCAATCTTTTGGTTACTTAACCAGTGAGCCACCACCACTAACAACAAAACACCACATTCTCTGCCACCAAGGCCATTTTAGCTCACAGCAACTCAGTACTACAGAGTAGCAAGGCCCCATAGGACTACCAAGGCTGTAATCTTTACGGAAGCCGACTGCCACATCTCTCTCCCATGGAAGCAATCTGGTGGGTTCTAACCACACCAACCTTTCTGTTCGCAGCTGAATCACAGTGTTGAATCACTGTGCCACCAGACTCCTTCATTGAGCCAATTTAATCTGAGGTCCAGAGACGGGTTTTAGAGGTCTTTAAGGCCCCAGAATGTGATGCAACACAAACATACGTGCAAAGGAAAAGGACTGAAGGAAACTCACCTAACTGCCCAGAATCTTTCAAGAGAAACGCCAGACCCACTGCCGTCGTCAGCTCTGACTCCTGGCGACCTATGTGCGTCAGAGTAGAACTGCTCCATAGGGCTGTCTTGGCCGTCATCTTTACAGAAGCAGGCCGTCAGGTCTTTCTTCCGTGGCACTGCTGGCTGGGTTCAAACATCCAACCTCTAGAGCAGCAGTCAGTCGCAAACATGTCGACCTTGCCCGGAACACTGACCTCCTGCCAGGGGAGCAGGACTGGAGGCATACAAAGAGGGTTTGCATATTCCGCTGTCTGTGCCAGGATCGCTTGGGTCTGTTACTTCCAGGATGTACTTGTATCTTATTTGTAAAAATAAAGTATCCTTTAAAAAACATTGTCATAGAAGTGTTTGTGTGTATGAATGTGTGCATTTTTCCTGGGCAGTGGTCCATGTTTTTGCCAGGGACATGAAGGGGTCAGAGTTCTCCAGAAGTCACGGGGCTGTGACTTCACAAACAAAAGCTGTTAGGATGAGTGCTGGCTTCCCCAGGCCGGTGCCCCTTCCTGCCTGGTTCCTCCTCCTCCTCCTGCCCTGACTGTCTCGGCTGGTGGCCTGGCCTCTGGCCTCTGAGATCTTGGCTGGGCCACAGCCTGTCAGGCTGCCCTCTCCACCCAGCTCTCTGTAGCCAGGTTCTACCAACTGCTTCCTCCCCTCTGTCCTTCAGACAAGGGGTGTAATCACTGTCCTGTTACTGGCCAGGCACTATTATCCTTTATGGCTTCCTGATGCCCTGCCTGCACTTTGAAATAGTCCCTTTGTTAAACTCTCCTCAAATCACCCAGTTTGAATGTGCCATGTGTTTTCTGCTGGGACCCTGACTGATAAAGTATTTTTAATCTATCATTGCACCATTTCTGCCTGTACACTCACACATTCACTTCTATACTGGTCCACACTCACGAACGAACACATACTCACCCTCATACTTTCACACACACACACACACACACACATAACACACACATTCTTAAGCTCCCACACACTCACAAACTCACAAGCACACACACACACACACTCAGCCTCACACACAGTACTTTCACATGCACGCCCACTTACACATACACGCCCACTTACACACACTCTCAAACACACACACACACACACACACACAGGCTTGTCAGCCCTCAGCACTGCGGGAATATAGTGGCCTGCTCCCAAGAACCAAGAGTCCATCTGGGATGCAGGAACTGCCCATCGGGGGAGCCCCTTGTCTAAGCTGCAGGTCTGTCTCCTGGCATTGGGGGGCCTTCCACCTGTGCACCACTGACGTGCATTCTGGCCAGTGCTCATTTTTAGAAATGCTACACCTTGTTCAAAGGAGCTCTGGTGGTGCAATGGTTAAAGCTGCTAACCAAAAGGTCAGTGGTTAGAACCCACCAGCCGCTCCATGGGACAAAGATGAGACAGTCTGCGTCTGTAAAGATTTACAGCCTTGGAAACCCTATGGGGAAGTTCTACGCCATCTCATAGGATTGCTATGGGTCAGAATGGACCCAATGGCAGCAAGTTTTTTTTGGTTTGCATCTTGTCCACTACAAATCCTGCTGAGCCTGTCAACCACACTCCTAACATTCTTGGAGAGGTGCTTCATACTTGCTAAATTAAAGCAGCCCGCAGAGTTTTCAGGCATGCAGAATAAACCGAGTAAAAGTCAAATCTTTCCACCATATTTCAGGTAGGGAGAGAGCAGGCACCTCCAGGAGGTAACGCAAAGAAGGAAGAATCCCACAGACAGCACCAGCTACATGCGTAGGGGTTGAAGGGAGGCCCATTTTGACTCAGTAGTAGGTCACCTTCCCAGTAACAGCCATCCCATGATGGACATGGCCATGCCAGGAGGCAGCCCCTTGCCTGCTATCTTCATTGAAACACTGATGTTAGGGTGGAGTGACCTCCAAGACCAGTCTACTATGCACCTGTGACCTTGGGTGCGTCACTTCCACTTTCGAGGTCCCACTTCCCATCTGTAAAGTGACCGCCTCAGTCTAGGAGTCTCCAAGGGGTCTTGATCAGCTATAAGTTCTCGAATTCTTTGAGTCTGTAGACAAGGAGCTGTAAAGTCGGGAGGAGGCACTTGGAAGGAGCTGCAGAAGTCATTAGCTTTGGAAATGCAAGTCTCCAATTGCCTCTGGATGTCTGAGTTTGCAGATTAAAACCAGGCTGAATCTAGGCTGGGCAATTCCATCCCCTCCCATGCAAAGGCAATAGTAGGAAGTTGGAAAACCTGGCTAACCCAAAGGTCGGCAGTTCAAACCAACCAGTTGCTCTGTGGAAGAAAGATGAGGCAGTCTGTTTCCCTAAAGACTTATACTAGGAAGTTCCACTCTGTCCTGTAGGGTTACTATGAGATGGAATTGACTTGATGGCAGTGGGTTTGTTTTTGGGCCTCAAATACTTTGTTTTCTAAACAGGGACAAGAGTATCAACCACAAAGGGGTGTTTCTCTGAGGATTAACAGATGTGACTGTTCCTAGCCACCCAGGTTGGGGTGGAGATCATGCAAGAAAAAATGGTGGAGATCATGCAAGAAAAATGGTGAGTCCAGGCTCCCACGCTTACTCGCTGTGTGATCTTGGGAAAGTAACTTAACTCCTAGAGCCTCTGTTTCTTTGTCCGTGAAGTGGGGGAATGGCAACAGTGCCCTCTAGCGTTGGTGAGGAACAAATGCAGCAAAGCCCACACAGTACTTTGCACACAGGCAGGCACTCAACACTGGGGGAGCCAGTATTGTTTCCACTGATAAGCACCTTTGTGAATTTCTCAAGGGCAGCACAAGTGATACTGAGTCATAGAAACCTCAGTGTGGTCTTTGCTGAACCTGCCTTGTGACCCTTTCTCTCTTACTGAAGGATTCAGAAGGGTAGCCTGTAGCCTCTGCCACATGGGCTGTTAGCTTAGCCTGGGTGTTGGTGTGGTGCTAGCACCTTGAGGACAGTGTGAGGGCAGCGGGTGGGCACCCAGCTGGAAGGACCTGAGGGAAGGTGGGCAGAGTCCTCTGCTACTCGTTGTTGTTAGCTGCTGAGAGCGGCCCTGATGCATGCACGACGGGATGAAACGTCCAGTTCTGTGCCATTCCCACGGTCGGCTGGGATCGGACTGTTGTGACCAAGGGTTTCACTGGCTGATTTGCAGGTGTGGACCACCAGGCATTTCTTGCTAGTCTGCCTCAGTCTGGAAGTTCTGCTGAATCCTGTTCACATTCCCAGATACTGTCATATATAACAGTGATATTCTCGTCATGTTATGAGATTCCCCTGGGCAGGGCAGTCAGTTAACATGCTCTGCTGAGACCCAGTCTGCCGTGGGTGAACACCTCACAGCAACATGCAAGCCACCACAGTAGGACAAACTGACAGGTGAGTGGTGGTCCACCATCACAGCAGCACACCAATCCCCGTGGACAGACGGGAGGTGGCTGGACTTGCAGTCGTTGGCTGGGAATGAACTCCGATCTCCCACATGGAAGGTGAAAATTCTACCACTGAACCGCCACTGCCCCCATCTGCTTGCCTGGGATATCAGATACTCCCCTCCATGTCAGCATTATGCCTTGGGCTTTTGGAAACTCCTTTAAACCACAAAGGTCAAATTGAGTAGCTTTTCCCCCTTCATACTCTGGCCTGGAGGTCTTTGGTGAGGGAGACAGTTACCTGGGGTCTTCAAAGGGCCCTCCCTTTCAGTGGTCTCCCTTAGGTCCCCAGGAATTCTACTGTTGAGGTCCTTAGAGATCAGGGGCCTCTGTTCTCTCTCCCATGTACAATCCAAGCTTATTGAAGACTTGGCCTACCTTCAAACATGGGTATA
>NW_006922006.1:1948331-1957056 GCF_000298275.1 Orycteropus afer afer
AAAAAAAAAAAAGACTTGGCCTATCTTATGCCCTGCTGTGCCTAGGACAGGATGTGGGGCAGCTATAGCACCCTAAAACTAACCAATTCCTCTGAAATGAAAGGCCTTGTTCTCAAACTGTATGACATCACTGGTTAGGGTCTTCATGAGAGTTATATTCTGCATATGCTTTCCTGCCAAATGAGTTATTTGGAAGATTGAAGAATTCCCAATGGCCAGAGGGAAGTTCTGAAGATGAAAACTTGCATTTTGGATCATGAGAATTTTATTAATATGCTGCTATTTTAAGCCGCCATACAAATATCCTTTGTATTGATTTCAGTGTGATGTACTGACTGAATAAACATGCCAATTTCTGCCAGTGAGCCAGGCAGTATTTTTAACCTACTTTAAAATATGTGTTGTTTCCTATGGTTTTTTAAAGTTTGGAGTTGACTCTGCAAGCATTTTCAATTTTTAAAAATTCTCCTTTCAAGAGAATATACATTTTAAGCTATTAAATGTGAAGCTTAATGGGGTGTGTCATTATTTTTTAAAGTTACAAATAAAGATGCAATGGTGATTGTTGCTGTGTATACCATTATACTGTAAAATAGCGATACGATGAATGGGGCTATAAAACAAAAGAAATCTGAGTAACAATCCTTTGGATGTGCCACTGAATATATATCCTTACATGTGCTTTGTTTGCCATTCAGCCTGTTTAATGTATGTATGGTGTGTGTTTAATCATGACCACGCCAGAAACTTCTGGGTCAAAAATTAAGGAAAAAACAAAACAGAGAGATGAAGTTTGTCATGCTCACAGGTCCTCAAGATAGCAGTGACACTCTCCTCACTTTAGGAGGTTCCGTGGGCGGGGCAGACCGTTAGCACGCTCCACTGTGGACCGAAAGGTTGGAGGTTGGATTCCATTCCCAGGTGCTCCAGAAGGAAGGCCTGGTGACCTGTTCTGAGAAAACCAGCCATTGCCGACCCCACCGAACACGGTCCTACTCTGACAATGTGGAGTCGCTACGAGACAGAGTCTACCCCACGCAGCTGGTTCTTACCGTCATTCCACAGACAGGGAAATTTAGATGGGAGAGGGTCAAGGGCTTGCTCAAAGACTTTTGTTGTTGTTATGTGCCGTTGAGTTGGACCCGACTCATAGCGACCCCTCCTTGGGTTTCCAAGGCGGTATCACTACGGAAGTAGATTGCCCAACCTTCCTTCCGAGGAGTGGCTGGTAGGTTTGAACCACCAGCCTTCTGGTTAGCAGTCAAGTGCCTTAGGCACTGTGCTACCAGAGCTCCTAGAAAGAGACAGCCGGTCTACCTGGCTACCTGGCGGGGAGTGGCTGGTGGGTTTGAACCGCCAGCCAGGGGACTGCTTTAGGCCCGAGGCCATCCCCTCGGGCAAAGACTTTTAGCTGGTTCTAAATAGTTTCTCCCTTGGCTTTTCCTTTCCCTTCCTTCAAACTGGAAAAAGGGAAGAGAAGATTCCTTTAGTCTCAGGCCCTTAGGAATATAAATGTGGTGCTATTTGGAGACCGATTTGAGCTCTTGTTTGGAAAGACATGGAAGCAGAAGAAATGACCGTCATTATTGTTATTTGCATCTCAGATGAAAGTTCCTGGTATGGACCCAACCTACTGCCATCAAGTCAGTTCCAACTCATAGCACCCTACAGGACAGAAAACTGCCCTGTAAGGTTTCCAAGGCCATAAATCTTTATGGAAGCAACTGCCTCGTCTTTCTCCCACGGAGCAGCTGGTGAGTTCAAACCGCTGACCTTTTGGTCAGCGGCTGAGTGCTTTAACCACCGCACCACCAGGGCTCCTTGGTTATAGACAGAAATAAAAAATTACATCTTGTAAAATGATACCAGTTATTGCCCTTGCTTTGTGGAGTCCGAAACCTTAGAAAATTCAGGCACAGGAGAGAGAACAAGCTATCTGGGAGTTATTAGGCCTGTTATAGTTTTATTCTTAGGCCAGACCTAAGAAGGGGGTCAGAGAAGCACAGAATCCCAACATTTCAAGAGAAGGCCATCTGATCCAACTGCCAGCTTGGAGTGTGCCTCCTTGGCGTGGTCCCTTCCAGTGACAGGAAAGCCACAATGACCGAGGGCAACCCACACGTCACTGAGAGGCTGAATCGTTAGAATGTCCTGCTCACTTGGAGCATGAACCTGATGGGGAAACATGGGGCCTTTTCTTCCCAGTATGCGCTGCTGGTTGAGATAAAGTTCTTTAGACCAGCCCCTGCAGCCTTGTCCTGGTGCCATGGGGGATACTAGGGGGTTACCTGAAGTTGTAGCCCGGGGAGACGTTGCTCTTCTGAGAAACACCATCAAGCCGGGTGAAGGAGTACTTGGGGATGCATTGGTCCCAGTCCTTGTCCAGGTCACACACCCAGCCGATCTTAATGCCCAGAACACCGCCCTGGAGAAGGTAGCAGATATGAGCTCTCCCCTGCGACCCCCAGTCCTCAGCCGGGCAGGGGCGTGGGGTGAGGGGCGGGACAATTTGTTTCTCTCCATTTTCTAGGTGGAGGACTAAGGTAGGGAGAAAGAAGTGACTTGTTACACGTTGCTAAGGGAAGGAGTCCTGTAGCTGATGTGAGAATCTGCAGATTCTGCAGCCCCTTAACTGTATGTAACACAGGAGAGAGAGTGGCCTACAGGTCCACTTTCTCACCACCTGGACCTTTTCATAGATCAGAAGTCTCTCCTTGCAGGTGAAGGTGGGGATGGAAACTGAGGCTTGAGGGGCAGGGGTGGGAGAAGCAAGACCACTCAGGGCAGGGCAGATAGAAAGGATTCAGGCACAAAGCCAGTTCCAGGCCTGGGATGAGCCCACCAGGTGGCGGTGTCTCACTTCACCTCCCTCTTCCTGAGTATCCCCTCTGCCTGACAAAGGGCCCGAATTCCAGGGAAGAGCTAGGCCCCCCGGCTCTCAGATCAAGGAAGAGTAGCAGTGTCCTCACCGTGCTGGCCAGTTTGGCAAAATCCTGCCCTGCAAACTTGACCACGTCCCCCACCCGCAAGATGGGGCAGAAGGGGGCCTTGTCGGGGTGAAAGCGGCAGGTTTTTATATCAGCGGCTGTCAGGTTGGGAAGGAGGTTTCCCCTGGGAAGAGGAGAGGAGAGAGGCAAGGCCCAAGGTTAATATGGAGCCAAAGAAAAAGAAAAAATCCAGTTGCCATGGAGTTGATTCCATGTGTGCAGGGTGCATCTGTGTCCCCCAGGGGTCTCGTGGCTGTGAGCTTTCTGGAGCAGATGCAAAGCTGTCTTCCAAGGCACTTCCGGTGGGGTGGAACCCCTAACCTTTCAATTAGCAGCCCAGCACTAAGCCATTTACACCACCCAAACAAAAAACAAAAACCCCAAACCTGTTGCCTTGGGGTCAATCCTGACCCCCTAGTGACCCCTGTTCCAGAGTAGAACTGCCCCATAGGGTTGTTGTTGTTTTTTTTGTTTTTTTTTTGCCTGTAATCTTTACATAAGCGGTTCATTAGGCTTTTCTTCTGCTCCATTGCTGGTGGATTCGAACCACCAACCTTTAGGTTAGTGTCGAGTACAAACAATTTGTGCCACCCGGGACCCTTCCACTGCCCAGGAATTCCTACTGTGAAGACAGCCCACGTCCCAGTGTCTCAGCTTTCTGGAGCCTCTGGGCTCAGGGTGGGGGGTTGGGGGATCTGAGTCCTGACCTGTCTCCTCGCATCTTTCTTGAAACCCCATCACCCTCTACCTTGTATTAGGGTTATCTGCATCCGTATCTAATCTCCTTCCAGCTCCTGGGCTGGTGCCTCCAGGGGGCAGGCGTCTCTCCTGATCACCCTTTGGCACTGTGCTCTGCACCCAGCCAGTGTGCTCTGGGCAGCAGTTGAATGACTAAGTCAGTGCAGAGGGGCTGACTTGGCTAAGAGAAAAGGGACCCACACGTGGGCTTGAGGTGGGGGAAAAGAAGTCGGATGGGCCTCTTGGGCCCCAGCCTCTGGAGGTGTCCTTGTCCCCAGGGCCAGGTGTAAGCTGTCCTCCCACCCGTACCCCAAGCCAAACTCTCCTTTGAATTCTGAGCCCCAAATCAGGGAAGTTGGCAGAGAAGTTGGTCCTGAGGACAACCTGGTCCTGGGGCCCAGGTGGGGTTGGGGAGTGGGAATAGGTGCCCCAGGGAGGTGAGGGGAGATGGGGGGGGACACTAGGGAGGCGGCTGAGGAGGTGAGTGGTGGCACTGCATCATTGCTTTAGGGAGGGAGCTAGGACTCACTTCTCAAAGTTGAAGAGAGGGAAACGGATGCTGTTCTTAATGAAAATAGTGAAGTCTTCTGCTTCCGTCATGACAGGCCTGTGGAGAGAGCAGGAGGCCTTAGTGTCTTAGGAGGAAGAGGGGGCAGTGGGGGTTTTCACAGCAGGGGCCACCTATCCTGATGGCAGTCCCCCCAAGGGCATGGCCATGGCCTCTGCCTCATACATAAAACCAAACCCACCATCATCCAGTCCATATCAACTCATAAGCGACCTCCCCATTGGGTTTCCAAGGCTGTACATCTTTACGGAAGTAAATTGCCTCATCTTCCTCCTACAGAGCAGGTGGTGGATTTGAACCGCTGACCTTCTAGTTAGCAGCCAAATGCCTTACCCACTATGCTCCAGAGCTCCTTCCTCATACAGAAAGGACACTCTGCTGAGGGGGAGTCAAGGGTGGTGGGTGAGAGAGTCTGGGGGCATGATGTTCTGGGTACACATCCCTGCCCCAGGAATGCACAGTAAGAGGGGCCCAGAGAGCCTCTGCAACTCAGAGATGCAGGGCTCCCCATTGGCAACGGGGAGCGGGGTTGGGGTCCTCTCCCCTCCTTACATTTCCACTGTGTCCACCTCGGTGGGACACCAGCCCTGGATCTCACAGGTGCGGAGCTCCAAGCTGTAGTTCACGCATTTGCCGGTGAGGATCCCTGTGAGGGTGGAGCCACACCGCTGGGTGACTGCCTGCCCCTTTATCACTCCGTCCTCACCCCATCCCTCTTCATCAGCAACCCCCCCCCCCCCCCCCCCCCCCCCCTTCCCCCGCCACATGGAACCCCCCGCCCCGCAACACACACACAGGGTCTAGGGCTGGTGGAGGGAAGGACAGGCAGCACCAAGGAGTCGGGGAGTCCAGCCGTGGCCCTTTCACCCTGCAGAGGGCACTCTCGCACCCCGTTCCTCCTGCTCCCCACCCCCTTAGCACACTCCAAGCCCCATCGCCCCAGCACCCTAGCTCCCCAATCTCATTGTGGTCTTTCTCAGCTCTGAGCCTTTGCTGTGGCTGTTCCTTCTGCCTGGAGTGCCCCGCCCCCCGCCAAACCCCACCCAGCCTCAGGGCCAGTGCAAACCTCGCTGCTTTCGGAAGCCCCCTTGGGCTACCGAGTCGAACCAATTCTTCTCTCTCCCCCGGGCTCCCACAGATCCTTGTGTGGCACACCTGTCACCTCCACCCTGGATTGGAAATTCTGGGGCGGAGCCATGGCACCCAGGGGGCGTGCACACACTCCCAGGCTTTACTCCGGATGGGTAGTTCCCTCATCCGTTCCCAGCATAGGCTTCCCCTTCAGGCCTCCACTTAACATTCCGGGGGTGCGGTGCGAGAGGATGGGGAGGTAGGGAAGGGCTGCACTCACCCCCGCTGGCAAAGCGCTGGGACCGGCACTGACTGTCGGAGACACAGCGGTACTTCTCCTCGCTCTGTGGGAAGACATTTGCAGGGCGGTGAAGGACCCTGCGCTGGCCCTGGGGGACCCCCTCGGCTCCCACTGCCACCTCACCATCAGCAGCCTCTGGAGGGCAGAGGTCCAGGGTCACAGGATCACAGCCTACATCCCCGCCTCTCCCTGCCACCCGCCCCCCACCTCATTTCTCCCTCGACCTGCTCCATGCAAACTCCCACCCACCCCTCACCTCTGGGCAGAATCCTTGCATCTGGTTTTCAGTAACAATCATCTTGGTGATGATGACAAAGACAGAGGTGCCCTAGGGAGGAAAGAGATGAGGAGAGAGTACACACAGCCCAGTCAGTGAGCAGACGCTGTTCTTACCCTTAGTCCACAGATGGAAAGACTGAGGTTCCAGGTAGGTGATACGTCCCTGGTCATGTGCTGACAAGGGGAGGGCTGGAGGGCTGGCATCTGACCCTGGCTCTTTCTAGCCACCATATGGCCTCTCTCACTCCCTTTGTGAGCTGTTCCTGGGGTTGCAGAGGGCTCAGAGTGGAGCCCGCTTTCCTGATGCCCAATAGCTCACACCAGAGGGCAGGTCCAAGCCCCTACCACATCTCCCTGCTGCTGGGTACAGGCTTGGGGTTTCCTCTGGATCATTCTGGCTTGGAGTCCCATGGGCACTCCTCTCCGCAGCTGGCTCCCCTCCTAGCTGCCCAGGGTCTGGGAGTCCACACTGCCCCTGGGCGGGGTGGGGCACTGTACCTGGGGTGGGGTCACATAATCAGACACGTCCATGACTCTGTTGGCATAGCGTCCGAAGCCTTTCACCTTGGTGACCACGGAGGACTCGATGGCTGTGTCCCGCACCTGGTATGCCTTCTCGTGCAAGAAAACCCACCTGGGGCAGGAGAACAGGGGAGGAGAGGAAGGTGGAAAGTCTACAGGCCCCTCAGACAGAGGCTGCCCACAGGAGGGTGACTGCCTGCTGTAGGACTGACTCGGGCATGACTTGAAGCATGCCTGGCTGGGGAGGACCCTGCTGGAAGCCTTGGACCCTGCAGTGAGCTCTGGATTAGCTTAGACCACTGTGTCTCTACCCTCCCACTCCTCTACTGACACCCCCCGCCCCAGGAGCTTACTAGATTTTTTTTTTCCCTAATCATCCCCTTGCACCTTTTAACATCACTGATATCTGTTTATGCATAAACCATTTGCCCTTGGCTATTGTTAGTGACACCCGGGCAGCTCCGACTAATAGTGATCCTGGGTCCAACAGAACAAAGCACTGCCCGGTCCTGCACCATCCTCGCAATCTTGCTGTGTCTGGGCCCATTGCTGTAGTCACTGTGTCAGTCCATCTCATTGAGGGTCTTCCTCTTTTTCGCTGACCCTCCACCAAGCTTGATATCCTTCTCCAGGGACTGGTCCCTCCTGACATGTGCAAAGTGCACGAGAAGTCTCACCATCCTCACTTCTCAGGAGCCTTCTGACTGCACTTGACCATGAACCCACAAAGGAGCCCTGGTGGTGCAGCAGTGAAGAGCTCGGCTGAAACCTCGGTGGTTCAAACCCACCAGCTACTCTGAAGGTGAAGGATGAGGCAGTCTGCATTCTTAAAGATTACAGCCTCAGAAACCCTATGGGGCAGTTCTACTCTATCCTATAGGGTTGCTATTGAGTCAGAATCAAGTCAGTGGCAAACAATAACAACTAACTTGAAGTTGACAGTTTGAACCCACTGAGAAACCATGGAAGAAAGACCTGGCCATCTGCTTCCATAAAGATTGTTGTTGTTGTTGTTATGTGCCATCGAGTCGGACCCGACTCATAGCGACCCCTCCTTGGGTTTCTGAGGCAGTATCACTATGGAAGTAGATTGCCCAACCTTCCTTCTGAGGAGTGGCTGGTGAGTTTGAACCGCCAGCCTTCTGGTTAGCAGTCAAGTGCCCATAAAGATTACAGCCAAGAAAACCCCATGGAGTTCTACTCTGTAATACAGGGGGTTGCCCTAAGTCGGAATTGACTCTATGACAACAGGTTTACTTTTTGTCTTTTCTTTTTCTGTGTGGATATTTGTATTTAACACATAAAAAAGAGTGAGAGAAATTTTACTCCCTAAGAGCTGATTTTCATCCTCTTAAGAACCTCTGGTGGCGGAGTGCCTAAGGCACTTGACTGCTAACCAGTGGCGGTTCAAACCCACCAGCCACTCCTTGGAAGGAAGGTTGGGCAATCTACTTCTGTAGAGATACTGCCTCGGAAACCCAAGGAGGGGTTGCTATGAGTCAAATCAACCCGACATCAGTGAGCTTGGTTTGGTTTGGTTCAGGCACAATTGGCGTCCCTGGGTGGTGTGAATGGTTCACGTGCTCTGCTGCCAACCAAAAGGCTGGAGGGTTGAGCCTACCCATGGGTGCCTCAGAAGAAAGACCTGGTGACCTACTGCTCTGGTTACCTAGTGCCGCTCTGACAGGAAGATACTACTAATGGGATGGCTGAACAAACGGGAGTTTATTCTCTTACAGTTTGGAGGCCTTAAGTCTGAGTTCAGAGTGCCAGGCTCTAGGGGCTGGGTGAAAACCCTTCAAGCCTTGGGCTTCAGCTCTGCTCCTGCTCCCAGCCCACTGAAGCTGGAGGCTTTTCTTTACTCAGACAGCTACTGGCTGCTGAGGCTGACAAGCCCAAGGTTGACAAGTAAAAAGGCACAGTCTCAATGTTACCAAACCACAAGGCAGACCATTCATTCAAGCTCATTGAAAATCCCAAGGTCAGCAGAGCATGGCAGCCTGCTGAACAACAACATGGCTACATGTAGGGTCCAAGCGTGCCATATGCTAGAGACCATTCCCCAAGGCTTCTCCTTATATACAGGAAGCAGACCACAGCCCTAAGGCAGCCGAGTAGCTGAGTAGCTGCCTACTCAGCTGCTCAGAGTAGATTACACCATAGAGTGATTACCAATCTCATCATGGGGAATACTACATCCAGCTGCCCAGCCACTCAACCAGGCCCAGCCAAGTTGACACACAAACTTAACTACCACAC
>NW_006922006.1:1957311-1978009 GCF_000298275.1 Orycteropus afer afer
CAATCTACTTCCATAGTGATACCGCCTCGGAAACCCAAGGAGGGGTCACTATGAGTCGGGTTTGACTCAATGGCACACAATAACAACAACAACATATAGTGTAAGAAGCTCTGGTGAAGGCACTTGTCTGCTACCAAAAAAGTTGGTAGTTCAAACTGACCAGCCATTCCATGGAAGAAAGATGGGGTGGTCTGCTTCCATAAGGATTTACAGCCTTGGAAACCCAGTAAACCAAACACACGGCTGTCAAGTTAGACCCAACTCATAGCAACCCCCTCCTTGGACTTCCGAGGCATTATCACTAGGAAATAGATTGCCAACCTTCCTTCTGAGGAGTGGCTGGTGGGTTTGAACCGCCAGCCTTCTGGTTAGCAGTCAAGTGCCTTAGCACTATGCCACCAGAGCTCCCAGGAAACCCAATAGGGGTCACAATAAGTTGGAATTGACTTGATGGCAGTGCTTATATATATATATATTGTTGTTGTTGTTGTTGTTTGCCATTGAGTCGGCCCCGACTCATAGTGACCCCTCCTTGGGTTTTCGAGGCAGTATCACTACGGAAGTAGGAATGCCCAACCTTCCTTCCGAGGAGTGGCTGGTGGGTTTGAACCGCCAGCCTTCTGGTTAGCAGTCAAGTGCCTTAGCCACTATGCTACCAGAGCTCCTATATATATATATATATATTCTGGTGGCATAGTGGTTAAAGCATTCAGCCAGAAAGTTGGAGGTTTGAACCAGCAGCTGATCCGTGGGATAAAGATGAAGCAGTTTGCTTCCTTAAAGATTTATAAACTTAGAAACCCTATGGGGCAGTTCTACTCTGTCCTATGGGTAGCTATGAGTTGTAATTGATTGGACAGCAGTGGGTTTGGTTTAGTTTGGTTTTATCTTGCTCCTGTTGAAAATGCATGGCTCCAAGTCCCTCCTGCTGACAATGGAGGCCACCTCTCTTGGCAGACACCCAGGAGAGAGAAGGGGTTGGGGACCCTATACCCTAGACCTCCATCTCGGGGCCCCTGTGTGTCCCAGGCTTTGTTCATGGCTGATCTTATGAGCCTGGCACATCGTAGGAGTACAGTAAACATTTACTAAATCCCTGAAGCACTTAGGGTCTGGGTGGGTGGCAGAATCTCCGTTTAAGCATCAGCTGAGATGTCTAGAGGAAAAAGGGTCAGCACCCTTGTCTTCCCAGGGCAGGTAAATGGAGTTGGGTTGGACCAGCGTGTGGTGGTGGGGAGTCCCTCGCCACCATCCTTATTCCTTAGACTGTGCTGCCACCCAGTGGCTGTTTACCTGTACTGCCATCTCCTCGAGGCGGCTAGCCTTTATGGGGTGTTGCGGGTCTCCAGCTCCATTCCCAGACTTCTCCAACCTTTCCCAGCAGCAAGATGGGCCTGGAGACACTCGCTGACAGCTTTTGCCTCTGTATTTCTGTGAGCAACACACACGTCCTCACCGACAGCCTGGTGGTGGCTTTCCACGAGGTGCTGTTGTTGTTGCGTGCCACTGAGTCAATTTCCGACTTACATCGACCCTATCGGACAGAGTAGAACTGCCCCATGGGGTTTCCTGGGCTGTACTCTTTACGGGAACAGATCGCCAAGTCTTTGCTTCTGTGGAATGGCTGGTGGATTTTGATTAGCAGCTGAGGGTTTAACCATTGCGCCACCAGGGCCCCTCGTGTGAGGTACATTGACCAGGCATTGAACCTGGATCTTCCTCACGGAAGCCAAGAATTCAACCATTGAACCGTCACTGTCCTTGAAGTGCTGTTACTGTACCCGTTTCACAGATGAGAACATCTCATGAAATACGTTTGGAAAATGCTGTATGCTCTCTCTTCTGTCTGAAAGAACGTGCCACGTGAGTGATAAATGAACAATAAGTTAATAAGCAAATGCATCTGTCACATTTTGTTAACTCCACCACTTCACACTCTTATTTGATCACAAAGCCCTGTTTTGGAGAAATATTTGGTGACAGCTCATGGAATCGAGGCGCCTCCTTTCGGAAATGCTGAGTTTAGGTCATGCTGTGCGTCTACCCAGGTCGTAAAAGGCTGCAAAACCCCGTCAGGTGAAGGGGAGTGGGAGGAGTCTGAGATTGCGTTGCCTGGAGAAGAGCGTGGAGGTCTGGGCTGGGAAGCTGCTGAGGGCGGCATTCCTGCTGATCTGAGGAGGCAGATGGGGACTTCAAGCCCAGGAGCTTTGTAACCCACCAGAGTTGCCCGCCAAATGGGTTGCTTTGGGAGGTGGTGCAGGCCACATCCCAGAAAGACTCAGGAGAGGCTGGTGGCTCCCCTCCAGGTCTGCTGAGAGGAGACCTCTTCCTCCAGGGGAGGGTGGATGGGCTGGCCTCTGGCATCCCCTGCCGTTGGAAGCTGCAGAAGTGAGCACCTCTCAGGACAGGCAGGGGTCTCGCTCACTTGTGGAGTGGGTGCCACAGGCATGTTTACTGCAAACAGTGCTGCAAGTCTGCAAGTGGTTCACATTTAGTTTTTAGTGACAAGGTTCAGAGCTCTCCCCGTAAGAGGGCTTCGTCCACTCCCTTGAATCCTGACTGATTTATTGAGTGGGAGAGTGAGGGTGAGGTCACAGCTAGTGTTGCAAATGGCTGCTGATGTGTTACCTGCATTATTGTTGCTGCCGGACAGCGGACGCATCCTGGGTAATGCACCATTAAGAGCTGTCCGTGTGCTCGTACAATGCTCTCGTGAGCACACGCCTCTGTGGAAGTCAGTGGTGCTGGTGCCTCTCCTCCTGATCACTTCCTTGTCTATTTATTTGGAAGGGGAGGGGATTCATCAAGGTCTCACAGGGAAGTCTGTCTCACATTGAAATCTCATCTGCCACACTCTCTCCTAGCAGAAGATAACGGAGCATCCCTGTGACAGAAAATGTGGACGTTATCCAAATAAACATTATCAGCCTGGGCCCTCTGCTGTCAGGTCCAGGACCCAAGGTCTCTCCTCCCAGCCAATAAACCACAGTGGAAATACACCCTCCTGGAGCCTTAGTGTACCTAGCCACAGAGTGGACACATCTCTGAGTGGGGATCTCATGCTATGATTTCCTGCTCCCTAAAATCTAGGCCCATTTGCAGATGAGCAGCAGAGTTTAGGATGTCATCACCAAACAGCCAACACACGGCGCTAAGTGCTTTATGTATAGCCAATCCTCATTGCAATCCGATGAGACAGCTTTTTCTGTTGCCATCCTCATGTTACACACAAGGAAATGTGCTCTCTTGCCCAAGGTCACGCAGCTGGCATGTGGGTTCCTAACTAGGCAGCCTGGCTTCAGAGCAGGGCTTCAAATTGGTTCAGCTCTGTTCAGTCATGGCCGACAAAGTGACAACAGAACAGACCCAAACTTTTAAAATGTGAGTGAATCAGAATGCTAAATGGAATGGAAAAAATTATGGTGGAAGCCCTGCTGGAAACTTAATCTCCCTCTTAGAAAACAAAGGCAGTGGGCATGTTGCATAGCAACCAAATCTCTTGACCAGCTGAGTCAAAAACAACGGTGCCAGGCTCAAAGATGGCGGTGACCACACTGCTTTGACTGTATGTCTCTTGCAGAGGAGGATTACCCATTAGACACGGGCTTACTTGTGCTTACTTATGAATCTGTAGTGAACAATTGTGCATGGGTTTCACCACTCCTTTGAGGCTTCGATTCTGGAGGAAGGTGCTGTGTGGATGGAAGAGAGACAGATGCCAGCCACACCTAGAAGCAGAATCATTGATGTGGTGAAAAGACAGGAAATTATTCACTACAGATTAGTAAATCAGCACAAGTAAATCCGTGCTTACCTTGCTTTTTGCCTTATCTGGCCCCGGTACCTCTCCAGACAATAGTCCAATCGCCCAGTCTCCTGTTCCAAAGCTTCTACCCATCATTTTTCCTATTCCAGTTAGCATTCCTCATCACTCAAATTTTAGAAATTTGTCTCTGTTGTTCTGATTTCACTTCATTGGTCATGACTGAACTCGTTCATACCGGTTTGAATCCCTGCTCTAGAGTTCTCTTGTGTCCACAGCCACCGTACTACAGGGCCTCCAGCTGTGTCCCCAGGTCAGGGCCTGGCCACGGCTGCCCCCTGGCCTGGCTCCTGGCTCCTGTCCTGCCAGCCTCTGCTCCGTCACCCGGGAGAGGACCTCCTGGCTTGGGAAAGTCTCAGGAGGAAGAGGTGGAGACTCAGAGGAGCAATTGACCAATCTCCTCCCTCCTCCTCCTCCTCCCTCAAGCTCCTTCTTGTGCCCAGTGGGAGAAGAGGCCACATTAGAATTCTCCCTCCAAGTTAAATAACAAGTGGAAGAATTTCAGTGGCCCCATGGGGCCTGAGGACGTCATCAAGGCAGTTTGAAGGAAGGGAATGTTTCATTTCCAGAGCAGAGGGGCGAGTCAGTCTCCAGAGGCCGGGGCTGAGGAGATGGGGCAGGACTGTGCCTTCGACTCTTGGCATTAACTCTGCGGCTGTGACTTATTTGTTTCTTGCGTTCCTGGTTTATTATTTATAGAGCGGAAGGCGGGTGGCAGCTCCTTGGCAGGTGGGATGTGCAGGAAGGAGGCCAGAGCAGGCGTCCCAGCACCTTCTGTCCACCCCCAAGGAGTCAAGGGGGAGGCCAGGAGTGGGTGTGAGGAGAGGGTGCTTGTGTGGGGTGGGGTGGAGAGGGCCCTTGCACAAAGGTGTGAGCTGGGCCGAGGGAAGGGGGAGGTGTGCTGGGAATCTAGGAAGTAGTTATACTTATGGTCTACTAACGAGAGCTCCCCCCTCAGGCGAGCTACTTGACATATGTTGCCTCCCCTCCCCAAAACTCCACGGTTTGAGGTATTCGTAACCCTGTTTTCCAGATCCGGGCACTGAGACTTAGAGACATAAAGTGATGCATCCATCCTAGGTGGTGTCAGAACCAGGCTTCAAAGCAGGTCACAGTGCTCCGTGTTCCCCGGGGGCTGCGTTGAGGGGAGAGGAGCGGCAGGGACAGCGTGATGGGGGACTCCATGATGGTCACCTAGGGTGCCTCAGGGCTGACAGGGTGGGGGTCAGAAAGGTAGAATTTAGACCCTTCTCTTCAAACCATCCTGGGTGGCACACATGATTTGTCCTCAACCACTAATCGAAAGGTTGGTGGTTCGAAGCCACGCAGCGGCATCGTGATCTGTTTCCATAAAGATTGACCCGTTGCCTTTGATTCCGACTCGTGGCGACCCCATGTCCGACAGCATAGAACTGCACCATAGGGTGTTCTTGGCTGTAATCTTTGTGGAAGCAGATTATCAGGCCTTCTCCACAGAGCCACTGGGGTTGGTTGTTCTAAATGCTGACATTTCAATTCACACCTGAGCGTTAGCGTTAACCGTTTGGGCCATGCAGGCACCTTTGGACCATCCAGGGACCTTCTCTGTAGAAATCTGGGCCCCTGGGATTTCCCATTACTTCCTCCTCAGGTCCACAAGGAATCCAGAAGGGGGATGGCCTGCTCTGAGGAAGTCCCACCCCACACAGGAGACTGGCGATTACTACCTGGGCACAGAAGAGACTAGAGCATGAGGAAAGCCAAGTATGTCCTGGCTTCTCTGTGCATCTGGGTGGGTAAAGACAACAGTGATGAAAACGGTGTCAATCACAGGCAAGCAGCCGAGGCTGGAGGCAGGGCTAGAGTGTGTGTGGAGACTGCTAGGCAGGGTGTTGCTGTGAGTGCATATGAGAAAGGGCTGTCTCAAGTGACACCTGGCTGAGGGAAGGCTGACCATCTTGTCCTGGCAGGGATACTATGGAAGAGATTCAGGTATTAGTTACAGCAGTAAGGATCCTTTCAAATTCTATTAGTCCAAGCCATCACCATTTCTCTCTCCACGACTGTACAAGTTCTCAACTGATTTTTCTGCATCTCTCCTGTTGTTGTCCTTGTTAGTTGACGTCGGGTTGATTGTGACTCATGGCGACCCCATGGGTACAGAGTAGACCTGCTCCACAGTGTTTTCAAGGCCATGATCTTTGGGAGGCAGATGGCCTGGCCCATCTTCCAAGGTGCATCTGGGAGGGTTTGAGTCACCAACCTTTTGGCTAACAGTCCAGCACTTAACCATCTGTGCCACTCAAAACCAAACCAAACCCACTGCCATGGAGTCGATTCCAACTCATAATGACCTTATAGTAGAACTGATCCATAGGGTTTCCAAAGCAGTAAATCTTTACAGACTGCCCTATTTTTCTCCTGTGGAACAGCTGGTGAGTTCGAACACCAAACTTTTGGTTAGTAGCTCAGTGCTTTAACCACAGTGCTACCAGCTCCTTGTACCAGCCAGGGACTCCATTATCCACTCCTACCCCCTCCAACCCACTGCTGGCTGATCTATATTGGTTAGCGTGATCTTCCCAACCCAAATGTGTATCTGCCTGTCTCTTTCTCTCACATACACATTCCCCATTTCAATTGCATTCTATTCATTCCTGTTCCATTAACGATCTTTGAGAGTGTCTGAGGTTTGTCTGGGTCCTCAGCCCCGTCTCACATGGTCCTCGCCTCTGCTCCTTCTGCTTTGCCCACACAACCTTCTTCTCTTCCTCCCATTTGCCAAGCTCTTGCTCTTTGTAGAGCAGGTATTCTCTGCTTCATATCCTCTTCCTTCCCTCCTTTCTGCTGGATTCCTTCTCCTCGTCCTTCAGATCTTGGCTGGGATGTCACCTCTCCAGCCACCCTTCCATTAGGCTCCCGATCAGGTCAAATCTCCCCATACTAGCGGTTCTCCTGGAACTTTGCACCCCTTCAACAAACCCCGAGCCATAGCTGAAATGTCACATGTTTGCAGAGGCTGATTAATGTTCACCTCTTGGATTCTAGTACATTCCACATGGATACGGACCCTGTCTATTTTGCCTACCATTCTTTCCTCGGTTTGCAATGCCTAAGAAAGACTCTGTGCCTTTTGCTAAATCAATGACAATGGATTCCTGAATCATGATGTTCACTGGTTCCTGTGCATGGAGATGGGGCTCTGGCGGGGGGTTAGGCTGGCAGAGTGCATTCATGTAACTGGAAGGAGCTGCCCCATGGGGAGCTGTCAGGCAGCGAGATGGATGGGGTTGGATATCAAGACGCCAAGGAGCCTCTTCTGCTCACTCCCACAGGCTGGGCTCCAGCCTGGAGCATCAGATTGTGATGCGGGAGAGAGAAGGGCAGGGGGCCAGGAGGGCTGGTCCAGGAGGCGTCTGTCTCTACCCTCCATCCAGCCATCTCCTGTCAGAGGCCAGTGGAGGCAGGCCAGCCCCACAATGTGCTAAGGCAGGTTTTTCCCTCCCTGGGAGCCAAATGCCATCTCGTGGGTATAAACAGTCAGTGTTGCATACACACGTGAACGTGTAATGTTGAAGAAACAGCACTGAGCCAGCCTTTGGAGACATACACACGGAACATCTGCAAACATCATACCTCACAATGCCTCATGGTTGCAAGGGACCCTCAAGGCCATTTCATCCCTCCTTCAACTTGAATCCCTTCTTTAACAGCCCCACAAGGCATTGGAAGTACAGCCTGGTCTGCATCGTCCACACAATCGAAGCTCACTGGCTCTCTCTCACAAGTGTGAGGAGCAAAGAACCGCTTTGTACACGTTTCTGTCCTTTCCACGCACACCCTCACGCACTGTCCCAGCCTCTCGGCCAAGCAGACCCCCTCGGGTGCAGATCCCAGCCCACGTGCACACAGGAGTCCTCTCTGACTTGCTTGAATTAACTCATGGCAGTTAGACACTGACTTGCCGTCTGTCACACGCAGACTCATTGTCTCAGGGAATGGCAGGAGACTAGAGGTACACACCCCAGGAAAGAAAACCCCCCAGGGAATTTCCTGGTGCCCACCAGTTTGTGAAAACTATCACAAGGAGGGCAGAACCTGGCTTTCTTCCCCGGCCTTTGTCTGCTCCATGGTCCTTTGTGTGTGGGGAGCCTCCCAGACGTGGGAACTCAGAGAAGGCTCTTAAGCATCTCCTAGGATGGGTTACGCAGCACTAAGTCAAGTATAAGGGGCTCTATGCTTTCTGGCAAAGGGGAACATATCGGGATTCTTGGCGAGGGACTCCACAGCATTGTCACTAAAGCCACTTTTCTCTTCACCACCTCTTCCCTTGAGTACCATTCGTGCCCATGTCCTCCCCATGCCCCAGGTTTGTCCTACTCTCCGAGAGCAAGGGCTTCTCCCCTTCCCAAGCTCCCTCACCATCTCCTCCATGCCAGGAGCGAAATTTCTCACTCCTAAATGGATCCTTTGCTTCCAGCTAGTCCAGTCTGCCACCAACCCGATCAATCTGTCACAATCTTCCTTGTTTCAGGGCCTTCTCCGCCCCTTTCCTAAGCTCCTTTATCTTTTGAGACCCAAAGAGTTGACCAAGGGGCATGAAGGGATATAAGGGAGGTGGTCTGCCTGTTTCTTGAGGGGGAGATGAGGGAGGGGAGAAGAGAGGTGGATCCCCAGGGACCTCCCTTGGTGGGAGACCCCACTCCTCAGGGTGTGTGTCTGGGAACGCTCTCTATCCCTGGAGGATTTACTGGGGTAAAACACTCATCTGGAGATCAGATCCTGAGTGGGGGCAGCAGAGGCCAGTCCTTAGGACATGGCTCCACCGAAGAAACTGTTTCTCCCTAGAAAGGAGACGCTCAGGAGGCTGTACAGTAAGGCTTTCAGACAGCCCTCCCCTTCTAGGACCTGAAGGGCCACACACTCACCCCACAAAGTAGGAGATGATCAGGAGCTGAACGGCCCGGTTGATGATCCCAATGGTCCAGCTCTTCACAACCACCGACTTGGTGGTCTCATAGGTGAAGAAGTCTGATATGCAGTTCATGCTGAGGGAGTGCCCAGGGGCCACCCAGGAGAGGCCAAACAGCAGCCTCAGGAAGGAGAGGTCCTCTGGGCAGGGGGGCAGAGCCGGAGGCCCAGATGGGGCAGCTAGACGGGACAGCTGAGAGGGGGTCTGGAATGGGGATCCTGTTCCTTTAAGCCCAGTGCCCAGGCTCTCTCTGTTCTTGACACTCTGGGCTGTCAAGAGTCTAGGGCCAGGGCGGGGGACCCCCTTTTTGTTTGTCTCCACCCCCTTCTGCTGTGATGTCATAGCGGGGGTGGGTCTCCAGTGCTGGGCTCCTGATTGCCTGGGATGCAGCTGGGAAGGGCCCTCTGGGACTCATGTTTTATCTGCATTCTGTCTACCGTCTCTGTTCCATTCTCTTTCACTGCAACTCACCAGCTGCTCTGCTCTCTCCAAAGCCCCTTGCTATGTCCCATCCCCCAGCCACCTCATAGCCATCCTTAGCTGAGTAGCCCCTTCACTCCTGAGGGTAAGCCTACAGCCACCCAGTTCTGCAGCCATCCCCTGCCTTTCCTCCAGTAGCATGGGGCCAGGAGCAGGGGTCTCTTGCACATTTCTTTGGGTCTCCTGGGAGGGCGTGAGTAAAGGATCACACATCTCTAACCCCAGTGGGCAGTGGCTGAAGCCCCACCTGTATGTAACATGACAGTTATAACTAATTATTGGAACCATTCATTAGAGTACGGGCTCCTGGTAGTTGGTGCTGTTTCCATCTTGTTCCCTAGTTTGCCTGAAGCCTAGAGATGTGTTGGATTAGTAATAGGCCTTTAATATATATTTACTGGGTTCAATGGAATTTATGTTTCTAGACTTGCTGCAACAGCCACTAGACAGAGATTAAAGGCACAAGTTCAGGGGACAACAGTGCATTTCTGTTGTCCCTTATCCTAGCACTGAGTTAGCAAGATGGCTATTTTGAGTCAGATTGTCAGGGAATCTTAAATTTAAATATGCTGTCCTAATGTGGTCATGCAAGGAGCTCTGGTGGTGTAGTGGTTAAGGCATTTGGCTGTTAACCAAAAGGTCGGTGGTTCAAACCACCAGCTGCTCCGTGGAAGAAAGATGAGGTGGTTTGCTTCTGTAAAGATTTACAGCCTTAGAAATGGGGGTCTCTGTGAGTCAGAATTGACTCGATGGCAGTGAGTTTGGTTTGAATGTGGCCACGCACGACATGTATTACCAAGTATTCGGAATGTAGAGTCACTGTGACTACGACACAAGAACTGGACGGGGGAAAGGAGATCTATCTTCTACTCTTCAGCTTTGTTACCAACTCAGAGACCGTGGGAAACTCCTTTGTGGGCCTCAGTTTTCCCATCTGCAAAAGGAGTCTGGATTAGATCAATTCAAACATCTCTTCCAGCTCTGGTTGTCTGATTTTGCAAGACGCACCCTGGAATTATATGAGGAGGCTATGGCAATCCCAGAATGCTGTGGTTTCAAATCAGTTCTGGCTCCAAGGTGAATCTGACACCAGCACTTGAACTTGATATTGCCATTTGCCAGCCTCTTCCAAAAACCCCAAACCCACTGCCACTAAGTTGACTGTGACTCATAGAGACCCTATAGGACAAGGTAGAACTGTCTAGTAGGGTTTCCAAGGTTGTAAATCTTTATGGAAGCTGACTGCCACGTCTTTTTCAACCTCCTTCAAAACCTCCACTGCCATGAAGTCAACTCCGACTCATAGCTACCTCCACTGGGTTTCCAAGGCTGCAAATCCTTATGGAAGCAGATTGCCCCATCTTCCGAGGAGTGGATGGGGGTTTGAACCACCAACCTTCTGGTAAGCAGTCAAAAATGCCTTAGGCACTGTGCCACGGGGCCCACAAACTGCGACTATGGATGTGACGTTTTTGGGTGCAGTGAACTCATTTCAAAAAGGAATCAATGCCACTTGACAGGGCACAACTAGAAGCAGTAGCCACAATGACAGCGCCACTGGCATTCTCTTCGCAGACAGTGGGAGGGTTCATTTCTCCACAAGCTTTAAATAGTTTTCTTCTTGTCGCACAGGCTTCTTTGTACAGAAACCCCTATTGCACAGGAAAGAGAGGGACATGTATGATCGTTTCAACATAAACATACCCGTGTGGAGAGGCTGATGAAGTAAAACTCCATAATTTCCCTTTAGAATCTAGTCCTCCACTGAAGAAGTGTCTTTAGCTCTGTAAAAATCCCACGCGCTCCCCTTTCCTAGTCAAATTCCATCCCCGCGCTACGCTGACTTCAGGTCCTCCCAAACCGTGGACGCTCTACGTAACCGCCTCACAGGCGGGACTGGCTCGCGCCCCTCTAGCCAACTCCTCCTCTCGATGGTATGTGCGCGGCTTCCGGTGGCGGGACGAGGGGCCGCGCACGCGGGAAAAGCTTCCCCAGCGTTTCCCCCCACCCCCCGCCCCCCCTGCGTCCCCCAGCGAGCCCACCGCCCGCGCCGGGGCCCTCGCGAGGTTGTAGCTTGAGGTGGGTGGTAGCCGACCTCGTGCCCCGGCAGGGCGCAGGTCCCGCTCCCCCGCGGGACGCTTGAGATGGTCTGTTCCGCGTTCGAATGCGCGGGAAGCGGGCGGTTCCATTTTACGAGAAGGGGGGAGCTGTGGGTCTGGGGCCGTGGAATGGTGGGAATGCTGGGAGGGAAACCCTGCACCCGGAGCTGTGTTGGGGCGCGGGGCGAGTTTGGGGCTCGGAGCAGGCTCTGGGGTTCTGCTGTTCGTTGCCATGGCGCCCGGCGGAGCCCCTGAGCCGGTGTCGGGGTGGGGTATAAGCGCTCCTCCAGGTCGGTTCTCCAGCAGGGGCTGGGCCTTGCCCCTTGAGCTCTGCAGAGCCCGCCTGGGGGTTCCCAGGCAGAGCAGATCCTGGGACATCCCACGCCCAGCCAGGGGTTGCAGCCTGGCTCCAGCCGTGAGCAGAGTGAGGTATTGTATTGGCTTTCATGCTTATCTATCCTCCTCTTGAATTCAGATTCTTAACCTGCTGATCATCTGTACAACCACCAAGGATTGGGCCCGGCTCCTGTCTCCGGTTTCCCCTTGCGTAGCCTGGGGCTCCGTGCCCAGGCCAACAGGGGCCAGGTCAGCATGGCAGAGACGCTGGAGTTCAACGATATCTACCAGGAGGTGAAAGGCTCCATGGTGAGAAGGGTTGGGCTTTAATACAGGTGGAGGGAAGGTAAGGGAAGTAAGAAGAGCTTGCTTTGATGACGTTACTTCTCTGGCGAAGGAGGATTCAGAATATTGTGTGTGCAGGCATACCTCGGAGGAATCGCAAGTTCGTTTCCAGACCACCACGGTGAAGTGAATATCGCAGTAAAGGGAGTCACATGAATTTTTTGGGTTTCTAGGTGCATGTATAAGTTATGTTTTTACTATACTGTATTCTATTAAGTGTGTGATGGCATTACGAAGAACTTTGGAGTACTCTGAGAATTACCAAAACGTGACACAGAGACACAAAGGGAGCGCACACTGTTGGAAAAATGGTGCTGATAGACTTGCTCGGTGCAGGGTTTCCATAGACCTTTGTTTTTTAAAAAAAAACATCAGATCTGTAAAGCCCAATAAAGCGAAGCATAGTAACATGAGGTGTACCTGTACCTTGTGTTTCCCTAGCAAAAGGCAGTACAGAGAGGCACTCTTAGAGTAATAGGATCTCAGTGTACAAAGGCATCGTCTATGCTGTTCAGTCCCCAATCCCTGTTACAAGTGAGGAGACCAAGGGCCTGGAGGGGTTCTGGGTGCTGGAGCCAGGATTAGACCCTCACCGCTTCAGCTGTTGATTCTGCACTGATCCGTGGCCAGCCCACCGGCAGCAGAATGCGGCGGCTGGTGACGCTGTGCACCTTACCATCTGCATATCTGGGCCTGTTTGTCCGGCAGAATGATGGTCGACTGAGGTTAAGCCGCCAAGGCATCATCTTCAAGAACAGCAAGACGGGCAAAGTGGACAACATCCAGGCCGGGGAGTTGACAGAAGGCATCTGGCGCCGTGTAGCTCTGGGCCATGGACTTAAACTGCTCACAAAGAATGGCCATGTCTACAAGTATGATGGCTTCCGAGAATCGGTAAGCTGTTCTGTCGGAATAAATCCCATGTTCGCTGTGCTCTTGTTTGTTTTTAACCTCCTAGAGAGAGTAAGAGCTCTGGTAGTATAGTGACTAAGGCACTTGACTGCTAACCAGAAGGCTGGCGGTTCAAACCCACCAGCCACTCCTCGGAAGGAAGGTTGGGCAATTCTACTTCCGTAGTGATACTGCCTTGGAAACCCAAGGAGGGGTCGCTGTGAGTCAGGGCTGACTCGACAGCACATAACAACAACAACAACAGAGTGGGGCTAGGAGCTCTGATGGCATAGTGCCTAAGGCATTTGACTGCTAACCGGAAGGCTGGCGGTTCAAACCCACCAGCCACTCCTCGGAAGGAAGACTGGGCATTCTACATTTGTAGAGATACCTCCTTGAAAACCTAAGGAGGGGTCGCTGTGAGTGGGAACCGACTCGACAGCAGTGAGTTTGGGTTTTGTTTTTTTGGTAGAGTGGGGCTAGAGATCCCTTAGTGGCACCAACGGTTCAACTAATGTTACAGAGGCTGGCGGTTTGAACCCACACAGCCTTGCTACAGAAGAAAGGCCTGCCAACCTGCTTCCATAAAGATTACAGCCTAGGAAACCCTATGGAGCAGTTTTAGTCTGTAACACACAGGGTTGTCTCAAGGGTGGTGGGTTTGGTTTTGACTTAGATTGGGGCCATCAAAGCTACCAAGCAAACAAGTGCTCAGCTTTGGGTATTGAAGGCCTGTGTCTTTACGCCTCGACTCCAGAAGGTGTTCTCTTTGGATTAGATGGTGGTTTTCACGTTGCCCTTATTCAGGTTTAAAATCTTAGCTTGATGTTTTAGTTTTGATTTTCCATTTTGAATTGCTTCTGAGTTTTAATTTTAATTTTTCTCATTTTAGTTTTTGCCTTTTTGAAGGTGATACCGTAGAGAGTTTAAAAAGTCTGATAGCGCTGCCAGGCCCCAAACCAAGAATGTCAGTTCCTAACAGCTCTCCCTGAGCATGAGCTCTGATCCCTGGAAGCAACTTCTTTCAACATCTTTTAACCCTTTTATTGCTGAGACTAAATCAGCATGGATTTGTGATAAAGGGTATATTGGGGCATTTTCTCAGACATAGATCATCCTAGGACAGTCAAGTCAGTTTGAGGTGACTGGGGTTTACTGGAATCATTCTCTCTCCCTTCCACCCACAGGAGTTTGAGAAACTCTCTGATTTCTTCAAAACTCACTATCGCCTTGAGTTAATGGAGAAGGACCTATGTGTGAAGGGCTGGAACTGGGGGACAGTGAAGTTTGGCGGTGAGTTCTGGGTAGACTGAGGTTTAGGGGAGAAGGTAAAATGGAAGCTTACAGCTTTTAACTTGCTTGGCTCTCTTCCCCCCGGTCGCTGTCTCTGCTTTTCTATAAGTTGTTCTTGCATTTGTTGAGTACTTCTAGTTCTCAGGAGCTCTGGTGGGACAGTGGTTAAGGCATTTAGCTGCTAACCATAAGGTCAATGGTTTGAACCCACCAGCCACTCAGAGGGAGAAAGGTGAGGAAGTCTGCTTCTGTAAAGATATACAGCCTTGGAAACTGTATGGGGCAGTTCTACTCTGTCCTATAGGGTTGTTGTAGGTTTGCTGTGAGTTGAAACTGATTAGCGGTGGCGGTATTTTTTTCTCTGTCATGCATTAGGCACTGGGGGTGCAGTGTGAACAAAATAGTCCCTGTGCCCCCAGTACGTCAGGCGGGGACGTTGTTCCTGTCGGCTCCAGGGAGGAGCTTTTGGCTTGATCAGCCCTCCCCCCACAGGGCAGCTGCTCTCCTTTGATATCGGTGACCAGCCAGTCTTTGAGATACCCCTCAGCAATGTGTCCCAGTGCACCACAGGCAAGAATGAGGTGACCTTGGAGTTCCACCAGAATGACGACGCGGAGGTTTCTCTCATGGAGGTGCGCTTCTATGTGCCTCCCACCCAGGAAGACGGTGTGGACCCCGTCGAGGTGAGCCCTCCGCTGGATGCCGTAGGGCAGGTGGTGCTGAGCAAGTCTCTGCTGGCCCAGGAACAGGGCTTGCAGTCCGATCACCACTGTGCTTTTGCAGGCCTTTGCCCAGAACGTGCTGTCCAAGGCAGACGTGATCCAGGCCACTGGAGACGCCATCTGCATCTTCCGGGAGCTCCAGTGCCTGACTCCCCGTGGCCGGTACGATATCCGGATCTACCCCACCTTTCTTCACCTGCACGGCAAGACCTTTGACTACAAGATCCCCTACACGACGGTGCTCCGTCTCTTTTTGCTGCCCCACAAGGACCAGCGCCAGATGTTCTTTGTGGTAAGCAGAAACCCCTGGAGGTGGACTGGCCTGCTGATGCCTGTCTTTGGTAGGTGGGCCTCGGCCACATTCCGGGTTCTGTGTTGGTTAAGCAGCAGGCTTTTGGGGAGCAGGCTGGTGCTTAACCCCGTCCTGTCTTCTTACCAGATCAGCCTGGATCCTCCCATCAAGCAGGGCCAGACCCGTTACCATTTCCTGATCCTCCTCTTCTCCAAGGATGAAGACATATCCTTGACTCTCAACATGAATGAGTGAGTACCTCCCTGGGCTTGTTTCCTGCTCCTGTCCGGGCCGGGGACAGGCCTGCCTGGGAGCAGTGCTCATGACCTTATCTCTGTTGCCAGGGAAGAGGTGGAGAAGCGCTTTGAGGGGCGGCTCACCAAGAACATGTCCGGGTCCCTCTACGAGATGGTCAGCCGCGTCATGAAAGCCCTGGTGAACCGCAAGATCACAGTCCCTGGCAACTTCCAAGGGTGAGGGCTCAGGGCGGGGTCCTGGCCCGTCGGGGGGTGGGAATTGCCGTGTCTCCTTGGCCCATCCCTCCTGGAATGGGAAGGCAGGCTCCTGGAGGCCTGGCTGGGCCCTTTTGTGTCAAGCTGCATCAGTTTGCCTCTGTCAGAGCAGCTGGGCAAGACTCCAGTGAGGACCCGGGTATGTGTGGATGTGTGTGTTAGGTCCACGTTGCCGTCTTGCTGGTGAGGGTGGCGTTGACCAGGCTGCCTGGGCCCCTCCCCACCCCAGGCACTCAGGGGCCCAGTGCATCACCTGCTCTTACAAGGCGAGCTCGGGGCTGCTGTACCCGCTGGAGAGGGGCTTCATCTACGTGCACAAGCCGCCCGTGCACATCCGCTTCGATGAGATCTCCTTTGTCAACTTTGCCCGCGGCACCACCACCACACGCTCCTTTGACTTTGAGATTGAGACCAAGCAGGGCACTCAGTACACCTTCAGCAGCATCGAGAGGTGAGCCGCTCCACCTGTCACTACCTGTGCAGCCTTACCCCACCTCTGCTGGGAAGTCCCGTGTGGCTCTGCCCCTTTCCTGACTTCCCAAGCCTTGGGAAGAGTTTTTCTTTGGGGTTTTGTCTTTCTCTCGAGGCCCAGCCTTTGGAAGCTCCTCTGTTGCTTGCTTTCTATGCGTAAGGAAACTTGTTTCCGGTATTACAGAGGCTGTGTGTGTTCAGGGCTAGCCTTTCTTCTCCTCAACTCCCCCACGATGGAAATGCTCGCTTTCTCTTTCCTGGAGTGACTGTTGTGCCTGAGAACAGGGTGGCTAGTGTTTTTTGTGTGCTCATTGTGGGTGGAACGCTTGACGAACGTCTCCAACCTTAATCTTCCCAACAACCCTGTGAAGTATGAGACGCAAACCCGCCCCTCTCCCAACGTTCTCGTCGTGGTCTTTGTGTGTTTGGGAAATAGGTATTCCCCTCTCCTCTGCAGAGCTACACAGGCTCCTTATCCAGGGCTGCTGTCTGACTCTTCCCTACTATTGATCTCTGGGGGTCTCTGAGCTCTGGGGTTAGATAATAAGGTCACGATTGCCAGGCCCCACCCTCTACCTGGGTTGGTGGGTATCAGAACGTCCTTCTGTCTGTCCTGCGTGGGCTCCAGCCATCTGGTGACGGGGTACATCTCCTCTCACAGGGAGGAGTATGGGAAGCTGTTTGATTTTGTCAACGCCAAGAAGCTCAACATCAAAAACCGAGGACTGAAAGAGGTGCCTGTCTGTGTGGGAAGGATGGGCCTCTCTCCTGTCCTCCTTTAGGGGAGCACGGGGCAGGGAGCTTTTCTGGCTTTCATTTCCCTCTCTCTTCTCTTCTTACCCTTATAGAAAAAAGAGGTGCGTGGGACCCCTTGCCCCTCCTGGTGCAGGTTTCCTCGGCATGGCCTTAGCATAGTCTCTGCGGCCCCTCGGGGCCCCGGTGGGGCTGGGACAGGGCGGGGCTTGGGCTAACCCAGCCACTAGGAAATACTCGGGCAGGGCCCTGCACGTTGGCTGAGTGTGGACAGCCCAGCCTCAGCGTCTTCTGTGGCTGCCGCTCTGACCTTACTCACAGGCATGGGGTGTGTTTCTGAGTGTGCAGGGGTTTGGAGAGGGGGCACCTGGGGCCCTCATGCCCATGTCTTCCCTGGCTAGGGCATGAACCCAAGCTACGACGAGTATGCCGACTCGGATGAAGACCAGCACGATGCCTACTTGGAGCGGATGAAGGAGGAGGGCAAGATCCGGGAGGAGAATGCCAACGACAGCAGCGATGACTCCGGAGAGGAGACTGGTGGGTGCTCTTCGGCCGCCTCTGTGGCAGCCGGGGCTGCGCTCACCCCGGGGCCCGAGCCGGGCATCTGGGGGAGGCAGAAGCTGACACCTCCTGGGCTTTGTTTTCAGATGAATCCTTCAACCCAGGGGAAGAGGAGGAAGACGTGGCTGAGGAGTGAGTTTTGGCTGCACCTTGTGGGGGTGAGAGGGTGGCCTGTAAGCTTAAGGGACCAGAGGATTCTGGACAATCCTCATGTCCCAGCATTAGCCATTATCCCAGGATGGAAAAGGGACCTCCAGCAAGGTGACGCGTGGCAAGGGCTTTGAAGTGCAAGCCATGTTGGGATGCTAGAAGAGTGTAGTGCGGAGACATGGGGAATGAGAGCCAGTCACTGCCTGCTTACTAGCTGGGAGGCCATGGGTAGGTTGTGGAACCTTGTTTCCTTGTCTGTAAAACGGCAGTAGTTCCTCATGTTCTGTTAGTTAAGACTCTTGGTTGTTAGTGTCGTCACTAGGACACCAACTAAACTTTGCCCAAAAGGGAATTTTATAAGTTCATGCAACTGATGAGTCCAGCGATGCAACTGTCCTCAGACACGACTGTACCCAGGTGCCCAGAAACTGTGGTGAGGAGTCTGTTTTTGTGTCTTCTGATTTCCTTGTTGTCAGACAGCTTGTCTGTGTGGTGCCAGATGGCCCCCGCAGCTCTGGGCAGGGTTGATCCCACTGGTTTTGCACCCAGCGGACAGATAGTTGCTCTCTGCTCAGAGCAGCTGAAAATGGATGGCAATGGGTCTCTTCTGTGTCTGGGTTATTGTTTGGGGTGTGCTGGGCCCTGATGGGCGCCAGAACAAGGCTGTGTGGCCACCTTTCGAGTCTGGCTGGAGTGAAGCTCACACACTTGAGTGCAGGCCAGGTGGTTGCCAATGGGAAAGTGAGACTTAAGAAGAACTGGGAAGGAATACTGGGCAGAGGAAACAACAGATGTCCACTCGCTCTGCGTGCCCCTGGCTTCTGAAGGCTGATGAGTGGAAAGCTCATGAATGTACCTTCAGAACTGCTCAGCACCATATAAGTGTAAGGGGGTTTCATCTTGCATTGGGCAGGTCGGTTAATTACATGGTGTGTACCAGGTGGGACTGAAGTTGGATTTCCCAATTTTTGAAAGCAACAAAATTACCCGTTCAGGAAAGACTAGCGCAGGCTAAGACCATTAACTGAAAGGAAGTGGTAAAGTGGACCTGGGGCATTTTTCCCTGCCTCTTCTGCATGTGGATGGAGATGGGGCTGGGTTAGGCCCTGACCGAGAGGAGCAGCTGATGCTCATTGATTCAGTGGCTTTCCTTCATTGACTTGTCTAACCTACTGCCTGGGCTGGGTCTGGAGAGAGGATGGCTGAAGCCACTTCAGTGAACGGGAGGAAGCAGGGTTGGAGATCAGTGGTAGAGCCTGCCCTGTGGCCATCCTCCCTCCTTCCTGGGCAAGTGTCCTTGGATTTCTGGTCTTCCTGTCCTGAGGCTGGGGGCGCTGTCCTCCCTCCCAGGTCTAAGCCCCATTCTCTGGCAGGTTCGACAGCAACGCCTCTGCCAGCTCCTCCAGTAATGAGGGTGACAGTGACCGGGATGAGAAGAAGCGGAAACAGCTCAAGAAGGCCAAGATGGCCAAGGATCGCAAGAGCCGTAAGAAGCCTGTGGAGGTGCGGACTCGCCTCTAGATTGGCAGGTGTTGGAGGGAGCCGTTCCCTTTACCTTCTCCCTGTCCACCACCAGTGAGACCTGTCGGTTGGTCCTCTTGGGGCTGCCCGATTAGGGTCTGAGGAGTATCTGCTGGGAGATTTTCCTCTCTGGTCCTGGAGGTGCAACTCGGCTTCTAGGAGATCTGAATTAGGCACTGGGGTATGGAAAGGAGGAACACAGCACCCCTGCCCTCAGGGAGCTCTCTGTTTAGGCTGCCGAAGAGTCCTTCTCCATGTTTGCCCCAAGTAGAAGACCCAGATCATTGCTTTGGGAGACTGGGGTCTGTGGGGAATGGATAGCTGAGACGTTGGGTTGCCCTTGTGCAGGTGAAGAAGGGCAAAGACCCTAATGCCCCCAAGAGGCCCATGTCTGCGTACATGCTATGGCTCAATGCCAGTCGGGAGAAGATCAAGTCAGACCACCCTGGCATCAGCATCACTGATCTCTCCAAGAAGGCGGGTGAGATCTGGAAGGGAATGTCCAAAGAGAAGAAAGAGGTGAGTGGGTTATGAGGCTGGTGAGAAGTGCTGAGTCATGTCACCTATGATAGAGGGGGTGAGCTGGGCCAGTGGTGGAGCTTTCCTGCACAGGAGGTTTCGCCCGCCTTGGAGGGAGGTCCTGTTCTTCGTGCCGCCTCTCCACGTCTGTGTGTGTATGTGTGTGTGTGTGTGTGACAGGAGTGGGATCGCAAGGCTGAGGACGCCAGGAGGGAATATGAGAAAGCCATGAAAGAATATGAAGGGGGCCGGGGTGAGTCTTCCAAGAGGTGAGTATTGGCAACAAAATGGTTCAGCAGCCGCTTTTCTGGCAGATTTATCTTTGCAGGTCGGGGTTGGGAATGGGGATGTTAAAGATGGTAGACAGGCCTCTGACTGCAGTAGGCTTGTGCTTTTCAAGCCTGGGTAGCAGTTGGTCGAGTATGGGTAATGTGCTGGGGCGTTCTGGAAGTCAGTGGATAAACATGACTCATTTTCTTGGAGGGCCAATTTTATTTCCAGGTATGGAGGATTGAAAAAAAAAAGTTACAATGAAACATGATGCATAATTCCTGTGAATTTTTTTAAGATCAGAGATTTCAAATAAGTTTTGCATATGGGGCTGCTTCCGGCTGTGACCCCTGATTATTCTGCTATCGTGACTTGTGATGCTCTGGCTTGGGGCGCTTTGGGCTGACACGGCTGGCTGTTCACATGTGGTGTGAAGCGGCAGTGTGGCTGGGACTGGGAAAGGGCCCCATTAAAGCCGGGAGAGGTTTGGCCTCGTTGATGATGGGCGAGCCTGAAGGCCCCTTTTCTCCTCTTGCTAATTCAGGGACAAGTCGAAGAAGAAGAAGAAAGTTAAAGTAAAGACAGAAAAGAAGTCAACACCCTCCAGGGGCTCATCGTCCAAGTCGGCGTCAAGGCAGCTCAGTGAGAGCTTCAAGAGCAAAGAGTTTGTGTCTAGTGACGAGAGCTCGTCAGGAGAAAACAAGGG
>NW_006922006.1:1978255-1995596 GCF_000298275.1 Orycteropus afer afer
AGTGGCTTGGCGGAATTCTGAGGTTCTGAAGGTGGGTACTGGCATTGTACTGAGCGGGTAGGGAATTGGGGGCCCTTCACCACTGAAAAATGGCTGGGAGGGCATCCAGGTCATTCCTCTGAAGAGACCTTTTGTTTTCAGGACTCGGAAGAAGAGGAACTAGCCAGTACTCCCCCCAGCTCAGAGGATTCAGCGTCGGGATCGGATGAGTAGAGAGCAGGAAATTCTCTCTCCCTGCTCGCCCAGTCACACCCCCATTCTCCCCACACGTGGTTCAGTACCAGTTTCTCCTCATATGAAAAGGAGCCCTTGGATTCTGGGCCGTCTGTCCAAGCTGTCTGGCTGGTATGCACTTCATTGGGGCGGCTAGGGAGGCGGCTTCCTCTCTGCTGCTTCACAAGATGGCGCTTTGTGATTTGGGGAGAGACTGGGTGGGAGGCAGGGCAGTGCAGGAGGCAGTCTTGCTTTCCTGACCTTGTCCGTGTGCTGCTGCTTGACCTGCTCAAGTTGCTGCAGTAGGGGCATGTGAGGTCAGGCCTGTAGGTCCTAACGGGGGCCTGTTTCTACCTTTTTTTTGGTTTTGTTTTTGTATTTCTGGTCTGTGAAAATCATTTAATAAAGGGAACTGACTTTGGAAACCACGTCCTCTGCTGTCTCTGTAGCCCTGTTGCATGCCCCCTGCTTTTCTGGTGTCGCCTACCACATTGCTCTGGCTGGGCAGGGCCCTGCTGCTAGCCAGGAAGCAGGTCTCCAGGTACATCCTGTTCCTTTCCTGGCGGGACAAGCATTGGTTTTCACCCTCTTCTGCCAAGCTAGGCCACCTGAGAGTGTGGAAATGAGAGTTGATCTGATTAGGAAGTCTCTCTCACAGTTCCACTCCATTAGCCTGGCAAACAGGCAGCAGCTTCCGGCTCCATCCTCAATCACCTATGAGTCAAGGGTCTTCCAAGGCTTTTGATAATTGAATCAGGCTTTAGATAATTGAATTGACCAGCCTCCCTGCAATTAGGGGAGTGGAAACTTGAGCCTGGAGAATTGGAGAGGACGAGTCAGGTAGTGGGTGGTGTGCACGTAATGAGGGTGGAAAGCAGTGCTGCCAGCTTCCAAAACCAAACTAGCTGCAGTGACGTCCATTCCGACTCAGCAACCTGAAAGCACTGAGTAGAACTGCCCCACACGGTTTCCAAAGCTGTAAATCTTTATGGGAGCCAATTGCCTCATCTTTCTCCCGTGGAGCAGCTAATGATTAGAACCACCGACGTTTAGGTTGCAGCGCAGCGCATAACCACTGTGCCACAAGAGCTCCTTGTCTGCCTCCCTGTGGCTCTAAATCTGAATTTACACACGTGAGGTGGCCACGCTGCCTACGTGCTCTGGAGGACTTGGGAGAGGGGGGGCTGGCAACAGGAAGCTTCTCCGGTCCGCCAACGGCTCCCTTCTTTCTAGCGGTGACTCTATGGTTCGGCCTTCAGTTTAGGCGCTTGGGACGAGTATTGGGCTGTCCTAAGGCAATCTCCTCTCTAGGCGATCGTCTTGGTGGCAATTTTGCCCAAGTGCTCGGAACTACCGAATTGCGTCAGTTTCATCGGGGTCCGAGCTGGGGCGGGCCCCTCATTTGCAAGACTCATGAATAATTGAGTACTGGGCTGCGCTGTTTGCATATGGTCGGGAGAGTTCCGTGTACGCTCACCACACCCCACGTTGCACCGGTTCATGAATGTTCATGAGGCGCCCTGGGGGCGGGGTCACAGGCGGAGCTAGAGGCGGGGCCCCGGCAGGGCTCGCGCTGCTGGGGCCGGCGGTGGCGGCGGCGGCGGCGGCCGGGACTGGCGTCGGGGCGCCGAGTGGAGCAGAGCCAGATCCCCGGGGAGCGCGTGAGTGAGCGGGGTGCAGGCGGGAGGGGGCGGGGTCCGGGACGGGGGAGGGGCATGGGAGAAGTGGGCGCTTTGCAATCGAGACCTCGGGGTTAGGTGAAGTGGGGGTCTCCGGGAAAGTTTGCTGGGGCTGGGGCCGCGTGGGCGCAGGGGCGAAGGTTGCACGGCATGGAGGTCGTGCTCGCGGAGCCAGAAGAAAGGGGAGGGCAAGGGCCTGGGGCGGGCCGAGTGCTGGGCGACCCCCGCCTCCCTTCCCCTGGACCGCGCCGGCCTCCTCCCCTGGCCCCTTCGGCACGCCCCCAGCCGCCCTGTGCCGCCCCCACCCGGTCCTCTTCCCTACTCCCCGTCTGTTCGCCGGCAGCTTCGCATCCCGCGCACAGGTCCTCCGCTGTGCCTCCTCCTCCTCCTCCTCTTCGGCTCCCGCCGCCCCCTCTGTGTCCAGAACTCCCCACTGGGCCCCTCCAGACGGCCCCTCGCCCCGGGCTGTTCCGTCCTCCTCCCTCCTCCAGCAGTTTACGCGCTGTCCGGGCCGACCTCTCTGGCCAGAGATCCTAAGGGCCATAGGGACCATCCTGTCTACCCCAGGACCCACCAGGACCCTGCCCCGGGCTCGAGCCGCCCAACACCTCCCTAGCCTTTCTGGCGGCCTTTGCTCCCAGGGGTCAGTCAGCTCGGCTCTCCTGGACTCCTGGGGTTGGGGAGTGGTGCGAGCCGCTGCGATTCTGCAGCTTCTGGCTATAGTCTGGTCACCAGGGGCTCCAGGCTGGGGCTTCTGAGCTACTGTGGTCCCCTCCCCAGTTGGGGAATCCAGGACCCCACGTTCATGACTACTTTCTGTGGCAGCCCCTTACACCCCAGAGGTGCCCATTAGGCCCCCAGGTGGAAGGTTTTTCGGGCCTGGGCCAATTTGTCCCCATTTCTAACCACCTACACCATGTCCCTTGAAATAATGCTCAAGGACAAGGAAACATCTCGTGTTTTTAAATTTTATTTTTACAATCATGTGGCTCCTCCCCCATGCACACTTGGAAGAGGCCCTGCTCAGTGTTTCTCCCACCCACAGTGAGCAGTCCTGAGCGGTTGCTGGCTGGCTGGTTGACCAGTTCGATAGTCCTCGGTTTCTCTGTACCCTTCACACATCCTCTCCCGTGTTTGAAACAGCGGAGCAGGGTCAGAGGTGGGTGGGATGGGTTTTGCATAGGTTGGGCACCTAAGGCCTCTTTTTAGGGGTTGGTGCTGTCTTCTCAGACCAGCTGGAGTGTGTGTGAGGGAGGGAGGTGGTGCTTCTTGTAGGTTGGAGAGGGTTGGGTTGCTCTCCTGTGCATTGAGGTGATAGGAGACAGTCCCCTTCCTTTGATCTCAGGGGGCAGGATACAGTCCCCCAGGCTGGAGTGCCCCGGAGGTCTTGTGGGTGAGATGGTACTTCAGGAGCCAGGATGGGAACTGAACTGAAGAGGTGGTGGAGTGTCAAGTGCAGGTGACTTGAGCACGGCATGTGAGAATGAAGAAATGGTCTGGGAATGCTGACAGCCTGGGGTCTAGGGAGAGGAGGAGGTGGTTACCAGAGATGTTTGCTCGTTGGTGACATTGAGAATAGAGTAATAGTTAACCAACATTTACTGGGCACTTATTTTATGCTGGTGGCATAGTGCCTAAGGCACTTGACTGCTAACCAGAAGGTTGGCGGTTCAAGCCCACCAGCCACTCCGCGAAAGGCGGACTGGGCAATCTACTGTAAAGATTTACTTGCCTGGGAAACCCAAAGGGGGTCGTTATGAGTCAGAATCCTCGATGGCAGTGAGTTTGGTTTTGGTTTTGGTGTTTTATGCTGGTCCTTGTGCTAAGTAGTGTGCATGCATGAAAGGCGCCTTGGTGGCCCAGTGACCTGTAGGTCAGTGGTTTGAACTCACCAGCCGCTCCCAGAGGATGTGGCAGTTTTAAAGGCTACAGCCTTGGAAACCTTATGAAGCTGTTCTGCTTGGCCCTAGCTTTGCTAGGCGTTGGAATCGACTCAGTAGCAGTGGGTAAAGAATATCTTGCTTAAGCCCCCGGTAGCCTTTATAGCCCTATTTTTCAGATAGGGAAACTGAGGCTTAGAGAAGCAAGCAGTCGGCCCAAGATCACACAGCCACAAAGTGGTAGATCCACCCCACACTTGAATCCTGGTTCTCCTGTTCCTGACATGGAGGAGGGGATACCCATTTGGGTTCTGCCATGGACTGTGTCTCCTGGATTAATGTTTTTCCTTCTCCTCTCCCCACCAAATCCCTGTCCGCCAAACCTGGGCTGGTGACTGATGCCCACATATCCCCCTTTTTCATAGGCTGTGGCTGTCACTCGTTGGCTGCTCTAGAAGGGGGAACCCCAGGGAGTTTTTCCCCCAAGCCACTCCACCCCCCGGATGTTCTCAAGCCCTGTCCCATTCTCCCAGCCCAGGCCTGGGCCGGCTCCTCCTTCCTCTTGGCAAGGCTCTGGAAATCCAGTGGGAGGCCATTGCTATGGCAACAGGACTAGGCCCTGGCTTTACCTCATCAAATTCTAAGCTGAAGCCAAAGCGATTGAGAAATTAAAGAAAAAAAAATGTATTCCAGATGTTTACTTTTTATTCCTCATTTTTCCGTGTTTGGATGAGACAGCACGGAGGGAGGCGGGAGTGGGGCAGGGATGTGGGGGGGTGGTTGGCTGGGGGAGAGGGAACCACTCCCTGCTGGAGGAGGGGGGGGGGAAGGAGAGTGAGCGGGGGAAGGGGGAGGCGGGCCGTGGGGCGGAACCCCAGGTTGGGGAGGAGCGGGTTTTTCCCGTCTCCCATGAGGTGGTTCATGGAGAGACTTTAGACTTGGCGGCCCTCCTTGCTTTACCCCGAATAGGTAACTCCAGCGGGGCCACTGGACCCAAGGGACTCCTTGGGAACGGTAAGTGAGGTGAGTTGGAGAGCTTGCCAGAGGAGGGAGCAGTGGGTGGCTCCCTGAAGCTCAGGACTTGGGTTGGGAGGCAAGAGTTGGAGAGTGAGCTGGGAATGGTGGAGGACCGGGCTGCTGGGGTCCTCCTTTGACCTGCCCCAGCCCCCCTGGAAGTTCTCTTCTGTCCCACTCACTCTGCTTTCTGCTGCAAGTAGAGACGTCCCTTGGCCGAGCCTGCTGCCAGCGCCCCCTTTTTCCTTCTCTTCCCTTTCTCTCTTTTCCTGGGTCTTCAGTTGCAGCAGCTCACACCCCTCTGCTCCCCGGTTCTCTCGCAGGGTCTGCCGCATACGATGAAAGTTTCCACTCTCAGGGAAGGCACGGCCATGGCTTCCCTGCTGCCCCGGGAGAAGGAGGAGGAGCTGGTGCCCGCTGGCTCCGAGCCAGGTACCCATGGGTGCAGGATGGGGCGAGTAGCTGGGGAGGAGGCTTAGAGGGGCAGAGACTGTACCCTCATTCTCTTAGTGGAGGTGGGCCAACAGTGGTTCTGGTGAGGTGGGAGTGAGGAAGTGCAGATGGCTTTGAAAGGGTCCCAGCCCCTTTGGAAGAGGCTGTTGAGACCATCTGGGACAGATTGAAATTCTAAGAGCCCCAGCAGGTACGAGCAGACAGGGCCCTTCAAGATGGTGTTTATCAAGCTGCATGCTTTACAGAGGGTAAACTGAGGCCCAGAAGGGAGTTATGGGCTTTGAACCCAGGCCTTCTGGCTTCCTGTCTAGTTTCCTTTCTTTCACTGGGCTGAATGAGGGTGATGTGGTATTCTCTTAGAAGGGAGGTGGCCATGAGTAATTCCAAGGTCTTGTCCTAGGCATTGGAATGCCTTATATAGAAGGTAGGTTTTTGGTCTTGCTTCTTTTTCTTTTGTTTGGTTTAGGTCAATAGTAAATTTGCATTCCCAATCAGATCATACACCAGATGACATTAGGGAGGTGGCCTGGGAGTGCCCTAGGGGAGGGAGCAGTAAGGAGGCAGGTCCAGAAGCCCAGTTGGGGTTAGAGCAGAGTGTCCTGTCATTGAAGGGGAAGAGACTAGACTGGGAGATAGTGGGCCAATTGCGTGATAGGAGCAGGCTGGCCTTTATCTGTGAACTCATTTGCCTATTCATTCATTCATTTTTGCTTTTTCCTGATAAGAGCTTGTGCTAGCTACCAAAAAAGGGTAGAAGGAGAAATAAGGTGCCAGCCGGGCCCTTTAAATAAGCACATCTCGCCAGAGGGGTCAAGGGGGGCAAGGAGCTTTGGTGGTGCAGTGTCTAAGGCATTTGACTGCTAACCAGAAGGTTGGTGGTTCAAACCCACCAGCCACTCCACAGAGGGACGATGGGGCAATCTATTTCTGTAAAGATACTGCCTCGGAAACCCAGTGGGGGTTGCTGTGAGTCAAAATCGACTTGATAGCAGTGGGTCTAGTTTTGTTTTGGGGGGCCCTTCAATAGCTGTAACTTATATGAGGGGGATTTGCCTCAACGTTTTGGGAGCTTGGAGAAGGGAGAAGGTGCTTCTGGGATGTGTGTGGGAAGTTAAGGGAAGCGTCAGGAAGGAGGTGGCATTTGACTTCTGGCCTTGTAGGACTCAGACATTCTGAGACCTGGAGGGTAGGAGATGAGGTGGAACAGGATACACAAGAAGTTCTGCTTTCTGGCTCTTCTGACAGCTGTCCCCCTCTCCCCCCAATCCTTTCCTTTTGATAGGTGACCCTCGTTCCAAACCCCCGGTCAAGCCCAAACCCCGGGCCCTGCCTACCAAGCCCGCGCTGCCTGCCAAGCCCAGCCTGCTGGTGCCTGTAGGGCCTCGGCCCCCTCGGGGTCCCCTGGCCGAGCTACCTTCTGCTCGGAAGATGAACATGCTGGCAGGACCCCAGCCCTATGGTGGCAGCAAGCGTCCCCTCCCCTTTGCACCAAGGCCTCCTGCTGAGGTCCCTGATGGCGGAGAAACTGCTCCAGAGACGGGCAAGGAGGAGGCTGGCAAAGAGGAGGTGCCCCCCTTGACCCCTCCGGCGAGATGTGCTGCCCTGGGTGGCGTGCGGAAGGCCCCAGCCCCCTTCCGCCCAGCCTCAGAGCGCTTTGCGGCCACCACAGTGGAAGAGATCCTGGCCAAGATGGAACAGACTCGGAAGGAGGTCCCTGCCAGCCCTGACCGCCTCTGGGGCTCCCGCCTCACCTTCAACCATGACGGCAGTTCACGTTATGGCCCCAGGACCTATGGTGTGGCCACCAGCCCCAGGGATGAGGATGGTGTGACCCTCTCGAGGGCATGGTGCCAGGAGGGGCCTGTGAAGTCTCCAGCAGAGAGCCGGCAAGAGCACAGCAGGACCCCCCCGGAGAGGTGAGGGCTGGGAGAACCCTAGTTTTGTTGAAGCCTGGAGATGAAGGGGCTGAGGATGCCATGGGCGGCCCCCTCTGGGACTGTCACCGGCACCTTTAGGCGAGTTGAATGCTGGTAGTGCAGGCACACCCTGGTCTTAAGTGTCACTAATTGATTTCTCCCCTGCTTACCGAGCTGTTGCGTGTTTGTAGTACAGCAGTCATATGTCTAGTGTAGAAATTTACTTTCAGTTTCTATATGTTGAGAGCTGGGTCCCCAAGATAGTATTTTCCAAACTTGGCCTCTTAATCCAAAGCCATCCTGTTGGGTGAAAGGTCTCTTAGACCCATTTTAGAGAAGAGAAGACTGAGGCTCGGAAATGACTTCCCACAGTCGCTCAGCAAGTTAAGAGGCAGAGCTGGGGTTTGTATTCGGGTCTGCTTGATTCTGCAATCTGTGCTGTGGGCAGAGCAGTGTGCCAGGGGTGGGAGGAGCGGCAGATGAGCAGGGCACAGGCTGTGCCAGAGGAGGAGTCTGATGGCAGAGATAAGACACGCACATACCAGGGAGCGTGAAGGCACAGACTGTGGTGGGGCTGTTGGGCTGGAGACTGTGGCATTTAACACACTTCTCCGGAGTTGGCCAGTGGGTGCCTCTTGGGGTGGTGGGCACAGTGCAGTGGAGGAAAAGGCTGGGGGATCTCGGGCTGCATGGAGGAAGTCTTCCTTGGGGCGAGGGAGAGCCAGCTGGAGGCACAGCTGTCCCCTTGGGCAGCCCTGTTGGGCCCACGGGCTCCCTTCCCCCTCCTGCCCCTGGGAAGGGTAGGGCTGCTGTGGTCTGGGGCCCCTGCCCTGCCCTGCCCACCAGCCTTGCCCTTCTCTCACCTGAAAGTACCTGGAGGAGGGCCCTGGAGTTAACCCTTCCTGTGTCCCAGACCTGGGCGACCATGAGGTCACGTGGCTCAGATTGGGTTCCACCCTCCTTCCTCCTTCCCTTTCTTGCTCCAAGCAGGGCTTAAGAGGCACAGCCTCAGCCTTGGAAAATCACTCTCTCCCCCTTTTCCTCCCCCTGCAATCCTTCCAGAAGTATTGGCAGGGCAGCCGGGACCAGCTGCACACTCCCTGGCTGGGGGAGGGCCTTAACCCCTTAGGGGTCAGGGGAAGGAGTTGTTGTTTTGAGAACCACTCAGGGGTCTGGATGTACAGGATCCTTTCTCCAAAGGAACTGGTAAGCTTAACCTCTTTTGGGCTGGCAGGCAGTTGGCACTAACGATCTTCTGGGGGCATTTTCTTTGTGCCTGGGGTGTTAACCTTTGGATGCTATTAAAGTTCCTCAGGGAGGCTCTAGGACCAGCCCTCCATTCTTTTCCGTTCTTTGGGAGTCTTGGGACATTCTGGGTCTGCATTTCCGCTCTTCTCTCATAGGAGTCCGCCTTCGGACCGGCCCTTCAACGGGGACCTGCTGGCCAGCTCTGAGCCACCTGCTGACGTGAGTACCCCTCCTGAATCAGGATCATAGCATTGGAGAGGTGTCCACGCTCACCTCTTGCACCCTCCTCCTAGTTGAGATGGGGAAACAGGCCCGTGGAGGGGTTGGGTTGCCCCGGGTTGCTCAGCAAATTGGTGTTGGAGCCGTCCTGGGATCTTGGTTGCTTGACTCCCAGACCAGTGCTCTCGATTGCCAAGATGGCCAAGTATGGTTCAGACCACGAGGCTGCGCCTCACAGGAAGTAACTACAATAATCATGTTGTTGCCAGATAGTATTCTCTTGTTACCTGTTTGGAAGTAGATCACCAGGTCTTTCTTCCTAGTCTGGTTTAGTCTGGAGGTTCTGTTGAAACCTGTCCACCATGGGTGACCCTGCTGGTATTTGAAACACTGGTGGTATGTCTTCTAGCATCTGAGCAACACGCAAGTCCCACAGTATGGCAGACAGACAAATGGGTGTAGTTACCTTAACAACCACCAGTCAGGAAGCACCTTCTGTGTGCTAGGGATGTCCCAGGACATTAACTGACCCAGCCCTTAGGGTGACTCTGGAAAGTCACCATAACTAACCTTAACTAGTCCTGCTAGTTCCACATGAGAATGAGGATGAGGACACCAAGGCTCATGGAGCTTACGTTTTGATTCAGGGTCACCCATGTAGGAAGGGGCTGAGGTGGGACCGGAACTGTCTGGAACCCTGTGCTCCCTGGCTGTGCTGCCTTCTCCAGGTTCTGATTCAGGAAGAGCTCTGTTTTGGGGGTTTCCTGATCCCTGTCCCCACACCACAGTATACCCGAGTGCTCGGGGGTGGTCAGCTTGCTTTTCAGGTGGCCCTTCTTCCTCCAGAGCCCTTGCCAGCTAGTGGCTGTCCTGTTGCCCTGCGATGGAGACTTGACTCCATCTGACAATGTTTACTGAGCGCCTGCTCTGAGCTGGTGGCTGAGGAAACAGCACCATCCCTGCCCTTAGGAAGCTTACCTTCTGATGGGTAGACACAAACGCTGGCATCCGTATAAACCATCCAGTATGTGGTGTGTAGACGAATGCTGCGGGAAGACTGAAGAGGTGGAGTGCTGGGATGAGGGTACGTGGGGAGGTCTCCCTGACAAGTGACATTCGAAGAAGTCCAGGAAGTGAGCCATGTGGATGTTTGGGGAGCAGCATTCTTGGCAGAGGGACCAGCATGTGCAAAGGCCTTGGTGTCATCTTGGCAAGGAAGCCAGGGTCACAGTGAGAGAGGAGGAAATGGATAGAAGGTGGTGATGCAGAGGGAACTGGGTGGGATTGCATCAAGCCTTGCAGGCTGCGGTAAGGACTTTGGCTTGAGTGAGGGAAAGAAGCCACCAGGGGGTCTGGAGGGGAGGACAGACATGAGCTGACTTGGTTTTATAGTGTCATCTTGCCTGCTAACCGAAGGGTAGTAGGAGCAGCAGTGGCAGGGACCAGTTAAGAGGTGGCTGGAGTAGTTAAGATGGGAGATGATGGCCACTTGGACCCTGGAGGTCACCTACGTTGGAGCTGGTGAGAAATGGTTGATTTTGACTATATTTTGAAGGTGGAGAGGGCCGGGTTTGCAGTTAGCTCGATGTAGGGGGAGAGAAAGCGTGGAATCAGGGATGATTCCATGGCTTTTGGCCTGAGCAACCGGAAGGATGAAGTTGCTGTTTATTGAGAGAGGGAATTCTCAGGGCGAGGGGAAGATGGGGATGATATAAGCAGCTTGCTTTTGGAGTTGCTGAGTTTGAGATGCCTTTTTGATGTCTAAGATGACAGACATATCGAGTGGGCAGTTGGAAGTGCGGGCCTGGAGTTCAGGGGATGGGAGCGAGCTGGAGAGGAGAACTGTGGTCGTCAGAGTCTTCATCATCTCCTTGTCTCCTCGCTGCAAGTACCAGTCGCTGCTGGGCCAGTTCTGACTCACGGTGACCCTGTGTATGTGAAACAGAACTATGCTCCATCGGGTTTTATTTTTCAGAAGATTTTTATATACTGCCATCTGATGGCTTCTTGTTCTTTTTTTAACTTTACTTATCTTGTTGCTGTTGTTGACAACATACACAGCAGGACATAGACATTCAGTGATTTCCGTACGTTCAATTCAGCGACATTGATTCCGCTCTTCAAGTTACGCAGCCATTCTCTCCCTCCTTGTCCGAATTGTTCCTCCGTCATTTATGTCAACTCACTGCCTCCTAAGTTTCCTATTCAGTGTCTGATTACCTAACAAGCACGGTACGCATGGGCGTAACTTGAAGATCTGTAGTGAACAATTTCATGTTTTTTCACCACATCAAATATTTTATTTCTGGATATGGCTGGCATGTGTTTTCGAACCCTACAGCACCTTCCTATAGAATCAAAGCCTCTTTTCAAGTTTACAGTCCTGACGGGGATGGAGTACCCAGTAAGCAAAGTAAGCACGGGCTGCCTTGTGGTTACTTACTAATGAAAGATGTGGTGAAACCTACATGAAGCTCTTCGGGACAGATTAGTGAAGGAGCCCTGGTGGTACGGTGCTTAGACTAGTAAATCACCACCAGTGAGCCCGGGCTTCTCTCGCTTACTGGTTACCTGCCCTGTTCCCGTTTAAGCTTCTGAGTTATCATCGATTTGATCCCATATAGATAACTTTTAAAAGAACACAGTGTTCGGGGCAAGACATTCTTCACTGTTGTTTGGTTAAAGGAGCCCTGGTGATGCAGTGGTTGAAGCACTCGAATGCCAGCTAAAGGCTGGCACTTCAAACCTACTAGCTGATCTATGGGAGAAAGATGTGGTAGTCTGCTGCTGTAAAGACTGACAGCCTTGGAAATCCTGTGGGTCAGTTGTCTGTCCCATAAAGTCAGAATCGCTATGGGTTAGAATTGATTGGATAGCAGTGGGCTTGGGTTTTTGGTTTATTGTTTGGTTTACAGAAGTTTTCGGGGCATATTTTTGATGTAAGGTTTAAAGGTTATCTTGGGGTTCATCCAGCCTCAGTGCCTCCATAAAGTCTGAATTCCATGAGAATTCCATAAGGTGGCAGATTCGTTTGGAAATTGATTACCAGGCCTTTCTTCTGAGGTGCTCTGGGTGACTCGACCTGCCAACTCTTCGGTTAGCAGCCAGGAGTGTTAACCATTCGCGCCACCCGGTGACTGACTCCTTCCCCACCACAGGTGCTTGTTAAAGCTTTACCACTGGCTGAGATCACCACGGGTGTAGGTGAAGATCCAGGGGGCGGGAAGAGGAGCAAGGACTCAGCTCTTGGGCACTCCTGGGCTAAGAGAGTGGGCAGAACAGAAAGAGCCGGCAGAGGAGCCTGGGCACTGGGAAGGAGGTCGGAGGAAAGCTGGCCGGTCAAGTCCTGGGGGGCAAATGCAGGCAGCGTATTGAGGAGGACATAGCCATCATGTCCAGTCCTGCTGACAGGTCAAGTAAGGTGAGCACGGAGAATTGGATTTAGCTGTGTGCATGTCATCGGCAACCTTGGCGAGAGTAGTTTATGTGGTGAGGTAGAGGAAAGCCTTTTTGGAGTGGGTTCAAGAGAGGCTGGGACAGAGGAACTGTAGACAGTGGTGTAGGCAAATCTTTCTAGAGAGTGAGCAGTAGCTGGAGTGTGGGGCCAAGATAGTGTTTTATTTTTGTTTATTTCTTTTAAAGACAAGGAGAAATGAGAGAAGTTTGCTGGTGGAAATGATCTAGTAGGGAGGGAACAATTGATGATGTGGCGAGAGGAGGAGGTAACCTTGGCTATGAGAAAGGACTGTTCATTTGTAATTGTAAAGGGTGGCAGAGTGCATGGCACACATGCTGGTAGCAGGGACGTGGAGGGGCAAGGTAGCAGGTGTTCCCTGCTGATGGCTTCCTTGTTCTCAGGCCACAGGAAGCAAGGCTGTCATCAGGGAGAGAGGACGGAGAGGAGGTGTTGGAGGTTCCGGGAGAGAAGATGCAGTTGTTGTCTGGGAAAATGGGCGAGTGAATGGAAGGCTGGGGATGTAGTAGGGTTGCTGGGCTGCTCTTGGGCCCGTGTGAGGCCCGTGGTCGTAGATTGGAAATGAGACCAGCTTCATGGTGTGTGCTTCTCTAGTCACGTCCAGGGGCTTGGGCACTGGTGTAGGGTTAGTGGAGAGCTGTGCAGAAACAGGTTAAACAGAATGGAGGAGGGAACAAGGGAGTTGAGGGGTGTGTAAAAAAAAGACTTTAATGATGGTAAAAAGAGAGAAGAGGGGAGTGAGTACAGTGACAAGGAAGTCAGATTCATGGACTGTGCCCAGAGGGCCTGAGAATTGAGCACGTTGGGGAAATTGAGTGAGCTGGACAGATAAGAGGTGAAGTGAGCGAGTGGGAAACTTAAAATTGAGATTTTTGGATGGGTTGCTGTTATTGATAAGGACAAGGTCTGGGGTACGACCCTGGAGAGGGTGGGGCACACAACACTGGAGGAGAGAAGGACAAGGACCAGAGAGCCAGGGTGTTGGAAGGTCACCTGTGTGACTGTTGAAATCCCTAAGAATTATAACAGGAGTAGTGTTGGGGATTCCATGCAGAGAGAACAGGGCTGGATTTCCACCCGGGGATGGTTCATCCGTCGGTGGAGGCTTTGGTGTTGCCGTGATACGGAACAGGTTTCGATAGACCTCCCAGACAAAGACAGACTAGGAAGGACTAGGGAGGAAGACCTGGTGTTCTGCTTCCAGAAATCAGTCGGTGAAAACCCTGGGGGTCACAGCATTGTGGGCCTCTGCTGATCGGGGGGATGGCGCAGGATCACAGAGCACTTTGCTCTGTTGTCCTGGGGTTGCCGTGACTTGCAGGCTGACTCAACAGTAGCTAACAACGTCCACAATGGTGGTGGGGCAGGTGCAGTGAGTCAGGGGCCAAACTTTGTAAGGAAGGCAGGGTAATGACCCGGATCTGCCCCGTACTGCCACACAGAGGGCTGTGGTGGGATTGGTGGAGGGCATGAGCTTCAAAACTAGAGTTTGTGTTTAGGGAGGAGAGCATGGAGGGTACGGAAGGGGCCTTGAGGAGCAAGCAGGACCACTTCCCCTTCCTTGAGCCTCGGGATGGTGATGGAGAAGACACAGTCCTTCTGGAGAGGACAGCAAGGGACGTGTGACCCCTGGGGAGGGCAAAGGGCATATGAAGCAAGACTTTTCATTGTCTGGGCACAGTGGCAGTGGAGTGGTCATGGGATACCAGGTGCCTGGTGCCTCCTCTGCCCCCTTCCGCTCCCTGGCTCTCCTCACCCCCAGCCCCCCTCCTTCTACTGCATCCACTCTTTCTGATTAGTCCTGTGCTATGAGACCATGTGCACACATCCTGTTTAATCCTTCCCTGGCTCTGTCAGGTGCACATTGTTACCACTGGCCCCAGTTTATAGATGGGCAAGCTGAGGCTCAGAGAGACCGAGTGACCTCCATACAGGGGCGCATGCAGTTTGCAGTGCTGGGTGACTCCAGGCCCCTTCATTCCCCATGCACAGTGGGCTCTGCACCCCAAGGCCTTCCTGCTTCCTCGGGAAGTGCTGGTGGCTGGGGATGCACAGAGTGGGGTGGGGAACTCCCCCCTCCCCCCATAACTGTTCCTGGGAGCTGGCCTGGAGAGGCTCTGGGCTTAGAGTCCTGCTCTGTGGTAACCTGCCCCCTCCCCTCATTCCCATGATGCCCAGATGGTCACGTTCCCCATTTTCCTTTCCCTAAAGCAGGTGTTGACTGTGAGCCATAGACTCTTAGATCTGTGGATGAGCTCTGGGTTGCAGGGGTTGGTGTGGTTTTGAACTGCCTGAAATGGTATGAATGTGACTAAGGCGCTCTGATGGCATAGTGCCTATGACATTTGACTGCTAACCGGAAGGTTGGTGGTTCAAACCGACCAGCCACTCCACAGAAGGAAGATGGCAATCTACTTCCATAAAGATTTACTACTTTGGAAAACCAAAGGGGTCGCTGTGAGTCAGAATCAACTCAGTGGCTGTGAGTTTTTTTTAAATGTGAACAAGGTTATGTGTATGTTCTAGGGAGAAGGCCCAATAGACGGGCCTGTGACCCTGAGTGGAGTCCCTGGGTAGTGCCCACAGTTATGCACTAGGGTACTAACCAAAAGGTTGACAGTTTGAATCCACCTTGAGCTGTGTCGGGAGAAAGACCTGGTGACTTGCTTGTGAAAAGTCATCCATTGGAACCCTGTGGAGCACAGTCCTGCTCTGACGCTCATGGGGTCCTCGTGACTTAGAATCCACTTGGTGGCAGCTGGTCACTGAGAAGTGTGAGAACCCCTGCTCTAGTCCATCTTTGGAGCTTCTCCCAGTGTCCCGAAAGGCCTGGTCCCCTAGAGGCCTCCTTCTGAGCTGTGGTTTCCTCCTCCTGGTCTGTAAGGTCAGAGTGTGAGAAGGCGGCTGACCTAGGGTGTCTCTGGGGCTGGGGGGCCTCCCTGGCCAAGCTGCAAGGAGGGTAATGGCTTTTCACCTTTCTCTTGCAGGTTTCTGAGCCCTGGGTCCCGTCAAGTCTAGGCTCAGCCTCAGGGAATAGAGGCTGTGCAAGCCCTGGCCTCGCTGTGGATGCCTCAGGCCTTGTGCCCGAGTCTCCCTGTCATCCGTCACCTGATCAGAGCCCTTCCTGCCCCTCTCAGCTTCCAGAAGCCCAGAGCCCTGCAGCTTCCAGGGCTTCTGCCTGCCCCCTGGTAACTCTGGCATCCCCAAATCCAGCCCTGCTGGATGAGGGCTCCTGCCACCTTCCTGACCTGGGGCTCCTTCCCGAGGGAGCCCCAGAGGCCCCGAGGCCCAGCAGCCCTCCCCTGGAGAAGGGCTCGGGGTGCCACAGCCCGGAGCAGCCGCTGGCCACCTCACCCCGACCTCTGATCGAAGGGGGTGAGTTCCTGGACCTCATGCAGACGTTTGCATCCGACAAGGAGGAGGTGGAGGCCAAGCGTCACTCAGACCTCCGGCCCGCCAGCCTGGCTCAGCGCCGCTTCTCTGAAGGTGTCCTCCGGTCGCCTGGCCAGGACCAGGAGAAGCTAGGGGGCTCACTGGCTGCCCTGCCCCAAGCCCAGGGGAACCAGGCAGCCCTGGATCAGCCCTTTGGGAGTGGCACAGAGTCCAACTGGAGCCTGTCACAGTCATTTGAGTGGACCTTCCCCGCGAGGCCCTCAGGGCTGGGCACGTTTCGTCTGGACTCCCCGCCCCCGTCCCCGATCACAGAAGCCACTGAGGCAGCGGAGGCCGCTGAGGCCCGCGACTGCGCTGTGTCCGTAGAGGAGGAAGGCGTGTCTGAGCAGGGGCAAGGAGAGCGGGCACTTCCACAGGGCCTGGGAAGGCCGAGTTCCCAGCTGCGGGGCGATGATCCCGGAATCTCCCCAACCCAACAGGGTGACTGGGTGAGTCACCCTGCGTCCCCAGCTGGTGCCCTCAAGCCCCTGTCTACAGTGGGGGGCCCACTTAGGTCCGCTCCCCTGCTGCAGGCCGAGGAGAGGTACGAGGAGCGGGAGCCCCTGGCCGGACAGGAGCTGCCCCTCCCTCCAGCCACCAGGGAGGCAGCCCTGCCCATCCTGGAGCCTGTTCTGGGGCAGCAGCAGCCGGTACCCCCTGACCAGCCCTGTGTCCTCTTTGTCGACACCCCTCACCCTGGGCGGGTGTTGCCTACAGAGGAGGAGGCAGTGACTCTGGCCCAGGCTGAGGCCACCCAGCCCAGGACAGAGGCTCAAGAACCCTGCAGGGCCTCCCCAGAGCCAGTGGGCCCCGGAAGCAGTTCCCGATGGCTGGATGACCTCCTGGCTTCGCCGCCACCTGGTGCTGGCAGTGCGAGGCGGGGAGCTGGATCCGAGCCAAAGGACGTGCAGACCCCCAGCACCTGCTCTGAGGTGAGGGACAGAGATTTACAGGGAGGGTGAAGCCTCGGGAAGGAGGCCGGGGATTGGCTGGGCTTCATTGTTTTGACACCAGCTTTATGAACTAAGGCCTGTAGCTCATAACTACAGTCCTGCAAAGCTTGATGGAGCAGAGAGCGCCTGGGGCAGCAGCCTGGTGGTCGGGGTTTAGTGCAAACCCTGATCCACCAGCCACTAGCTGTGTACTCTTGGGAATGCACCTGACTTCTAAGTCTCAGAGACCCCTGGTGGAAATAGCAACTCTTACTTCGAGTTGTGTCGAGGTAGTAAGATAGGATGAGGAAAGTGCCTGGTGCCGTGTTTAGCAGACAGTAGGCGTTCAGTCCATCGGCGTGAGTAATAGCGTAAAAGGCAAGCGGATGTAGCAATTTAGAGCGTGGGCTCCGGAACCAGACTGCCTGGGTTCAAATCCTGGCTCTGCTGTTTAAGCAGGTGTGACCTGGAACAGGGTACTTTTCTGCCCTGTGCCTCAGTTTCCACAGCTGTAAAACGGAGATAACTGATGATCTCTGCCTCAGAGGGTAACTGTGAGGGTTAAATGAGTCATAATACGTGCAGAGTATGCTAAGAATAGTGGCTCGCTCCTTTCGGGCTGAATAGGCGTTGGCTTTTATGAAGTTATTACTGTTTAGCTTGGGACCTGTCTTAGAGGTGGGAGCTGAGGCCTGAGGGGGCAGAGACTCATGCAAGGTTACCCAGCAAGTTGGGGCTAGGCCGACCCGGTGCCCTTTCTCCTACCCTGCTGCCTCTGAGTTTAAGGCTAGGGTCCAGGTGGCTTTTGAAATTTATTTTTCTCTGGCTGGCCTGGGCTGCTGGGGGCGGGGCTGGAGGGAAGGCGGAGCCGGGCCTGGGG
>NW_006922006.1:1995895-2015050 GCF_000298275.1 Orycteropus afer afer
GAGGGGACGGGGAGGCCAGCATGACTGTCCTGGAGCGGCTGCTGGCCAACGCGGCGCTACGGGACGAGGCCGGCAGGCTCCGTGGCCCTGAGCCCGGGGCACACCCGCCTGTTGGGGTGAGTCAGGGCGAGTGGGGTGGGGGTGTCAGGAGCTCTGGCCAGGACTTCTCCCTGCCCCGGAGGCTGAGCCTCCCCTGGGCAGAGGTGAGAGATCTTCCTGTAGCAGTAAAGTTGTGGGGGTGGCATTCCCTTTAAGGAGGGAGGGTCTGGGAATTTAGGGGAGGCTGGAAAGTTTGGATTGTGTTGGGCTCAAGCCTTAGAAAAGAAGTTGGTGAAAGACTTTGAGTGTTGATCTCTGCTAATTCGAAGTGCCCCTTCTGTCCCACCCCACGTGACGACGACTCTGGCAAGATTTGTTCTAGTCCTTGGCCAAGTGTTGTCCACACATGACAATAGGACCATCCATAGATGCCCTGTGTGCCGGGGGCACTATGCTAAGTTCTTAGTTCAGATGCTCTGATTAATCTTCCTGCACCAGCAGTAGGACTTTCCTCGTTGGAACATGACCCTGAGGCTCAGACTGTTAAGTAATGGGTTCAAGGTCATATAGAGAAGTGGGGCCCTGGGGCACCTGGCAGCGCAGTCTCTCATTCTGGGTTGACTCTGAGCGTTATTTCTTTGTCTCTGTTTTTTTTCTGATTCCCAGGGACTCCTGGGCTGGGCCCAGAAAGATCTGCAGAGTGAATTTGGGATTGCAGCAGACCCGCAGCCCAGCAGTTTCAGCCCTGCCAGCTGGTCCCAAGATGCTTCCCAGGACTATGGCCTTGGGGCCATGAGCCCCAGAGACCCAGGCCTTGGGGAGAGCGACTGGACTAGCAAGTATGGGCAAGGAGAGGGGGAAGGAAGTGCCAAGGAGTGGGCCAGCCGGTGTGGCATTGGCCAAGAAGAGATGGAGGCTGGCGGTGGAGACAGGAGAGAGGCGTCTGCCCCAGGGAGGCTTGCCACCCAGGACCGGGTCATTGGGAAGCCGACCCCACCTGGCGCTCCGCAGAGCCCAGAGGCTGCTGCACAGGACTGGGAGTTCAGGAAGCGGGACTCCCGGGGCACTTACACTAGCCAAGATCAGGAATTTGGGAAGAGAGACTCGCTGGGTGCTTACAGCAGTCAGGATGCAAGTCTTCGGCACTGGGAATTTGGGAAGAGAGAATCTCTGGGCACGTACGCCAGCCGGGATTCAAATGAGCAGGGCCAGGAATCGGGGCAGAAGGACCCGCTGGGCAGCCAGGATGTGGGTGAGCACCACCGGGAGTTTGAGAAGAGAGAGTCTACCCTCGGTACCTTCGGCAGCCGGGATGAGGAGCAGCAGGGCCAGGGCTTTGGGCAGAGCACCTGGGTGAGTGACTACAGCAGTGGCAGCGACTCCAACCCTCTTGGCTCCCAGGACAGAGGCTTCGGCACGAGAGCCCTGAGTGTGGGGTTCAGCCCCGAGGAAGCCCAGCAGCAAGATGAGGAATTTGAGAAGAAGGTTCCGAGTGGCGGAGACAGCCTTGGTGAGGCCAGCAGGAATGCAAGCCAGCCGGAAGAGAGGGAGCCAGGGGGTCTGTTCAGCCCCAGCATCCCCCAGCCCCAGGATGGGGCACTTGGGCAGAGAGAGCAAGGCAGTGATGCCACCCAGGAAGTCGGAGGGTTGCAGCACAGACAGCAGGCGGGGGGCCAGAGCCCTGACGATGCTGACCTGGAGGATAGGGAGACGGGGAGGCGAGGCTGGGCCACCGAGTTCAGCCTTGGGCTCGCCCCCCAGCCGGAGATGACGTTCAGTCCTGGGCGGCCAGACTGGAACGACGATTTCTGCATCGAGGGCACCGAGAGGAGCTACCGGTTCGGCATCATAGGCAACGACAGAGCTAGCAGTGCTGGCCTGAGCCCTTCCGGCAAGGTGGGAGGTGGCCACTTTGTATCTCCCGGAAAGACTACAGCCACGCCTGTGGACTGGACTGACCAGCTAGGCCTCAGGAACCTGGAAGTGTCCAGCTGTTTGGGTGCAGGGGGCTCAAGGGAATCCAGGGAGAATGCCGTGGGACAGAGAGGCTGGGCAGACAACCTGGGCTTGAGGGACATGGACCTGGCTAGCTGTTTGGAGACTGGGGGGTCTGAGGAGTCCAGGGGGATCCAAGTCAGGGAGGAGGACTGGACTTCTGAAGTCAGGGTGAAGAGCAGAGATTTGGCAGGAATTGGGGAGGGGGAAGGTCACACTCAGGCTAGGGAGAGTGGTGTGGGACAGACTGACTGGTCAGGTGAGGAAGCCGGAGAGTTTCTTAAGTCACGAGAGCGGGGTGTGGGACAGGCAGATTGGACGCCTGACCTTGGGCTGAGAAACATGGCCCCAGGGACAGGTTGTAGTCCCAGCGAGTCCCGAGAGCTTGGTGTGGGCCAGATGGACTGGAGCAACAATCTGGGCCTAAGGAATTTGGAGGTGTCCTGTGACCTGGAGTCAGGAGGGTCCCCTGAGCTGCGAGGGTGTGGAGTAGGGCAGATGGACTGGACCCAGGACTTGGGACTGCGGCATGTGGAGTTGTCTGGGGGCCTGAGCGAAGTCAGGGAGCATGGGGTGGGAGAGGTCGACCAGTGCCCAGAGCTACACCTTAGGAGCAGTGGGGACTTATCCCCAGACCTGGAGGCCAGACACCCCTCAGAGACCAGGGAAATGGGAGTTGGCGAGACAAGTGGACCAGAGACCCCGGGCGAAGAAGACTCCTCGCTTTCCTCAGATATGCGCCCTGAAGACCCCCGGATGGAGATGGGAGATGTCTCTGGCTTTGGAGCCAGGTAGGGGGGCCCCATTCTGGTGAGGGAGGGGAGGTGTGACGGCTGGCTGAAGAACTGGAGCTCTTCTAAGGGGGGTGAAACAGGTTTTCCAAGGACCACTGGGTTTAGAAAATGGAGACATTGTGGACTGCAGGTTTTCAACGTTAGGTTTTTTAAATCGAAGTATGGTACACACAGATGATCCTTCTTTGAATGATGAATGTCATGTTTGAGGTGTTGCTGTCTTGTTACCCACTCTTTAGGCTTTTGGAGACTTTGTGTTGAGACCGTGCAGGGGGAAATGGTTTATGTCACCTCTGGGATGGTTTCTGGCGGGCCCTATTGTGCACAGCTGCTCTTCTGTGTTCCTTTCATCCTGGAGGTCGTAGGTGCTCCGGGGCCAGGAGACATGGATACTTCCATGGGTGTAGAAAGGAGAACTCCATGTTTTCTTGGCCTGGTGCATTACAGGTTGAGGAGCCTTTGGATGTCACAAATGGTTCAGTGCTCAACTATTAGCCAAAAGTTGGCAGTCTGGAACCACCCAGAGGAACCTTGGAAGTCAGTCCTGGCTGTCTGCTTCCAAAAGGTCACAGCTTTGAAAATCCTACAGAGCAGTTCTACTCTGCACACGTGGGGTCGCTATGAGTCAGGACTGACAGTGGCTTAGCAACGCTGAGGGTCAAGAATGGCGACATGGATGTTGATTCTCACGGAGGTTAGAAACTTGGTGCTTGGCTGCTCTGCCATGAAGGCTGGCAGTTCAAACCCACCAGGCATTCCTCGGAAGGAAGGTTGGGCAATCTGCTTCCCTAGTGATACCGCCTCGGAAACCCAAGGAGGGGTCCCTATCAGTTGGATCCGACTCCACGGCAGTGTGTTGCGTTGTTGCTTTGCTCTGCCACGAGGCTCCAAAGATCAGTGGTTTCAGCGCAACCTCAGAGGCTTTGGGACCTGGCTCTTAGCCTCATGACCTTGGCCTTCATGCACAGAGTTGCTGAAAGAGAGAGAACTTTCAAAAGGAACAAACTAGCTTTATGAGCCAGCCACAGTCTCTCTCATGGATTTTTATGTTCTAAAATCAACAGAGGTGATTTCGCACCCGGAAAAGGTGCTAAAAAGGCATTGCATCTATTTCGTTCACATTTCCATCCATTGAGTTTGGGTTTTGTTCTCTTTCCTGACTAGCAGAGCTTCTCACGAGGCCTGTGGGAAAGGAAGGGAGGTGTTGGCTGGGGGCTGTGTTCTAAATGGGAGGAGCTGGTGGTAGTGGGAGGAGGGTGAGAGGGACCAGGAAGGTTCTAGAATCATGGGTATGTTGGAGGGGCTCGGCAGAGGCGTTTGAAGTTGAGGAGGAGTGAGGGGGCAGGTGGGCAGGACAGGCTTTGCGGTGGAGGGGCCAGGAGGATGCCCAGGGGAGTTGAGGACGGGGGAGCATGCTGTTTGGGGGGACATGGAGGAGTGTGGGGAGAAATCCAGGAGACTGAAGGCCGCAGGGAGGGGTGCGTGCACGGGACGGGTGCTCACAGGGTCCTGGACCAGCTGCGGGCCCTCTCTGAGGCTCGCTTTCTAATGTTTAGATGCAGGGAGCTCAGTGGTCTGGCTTTAAAATTTCTGTTGAGGGAGCACGTGGGGTCCAGGGCCTGCTCCTGATTTCTCTGCCTAGGACGCCGAGAACTCTGCCCTGCGGAGCTCAGCCTCCTGTCTCACCTTCACAGCTGCTCTGTGAAGCAGGAGAGGGGTTGTCACCTGCTGCAGTTCACAGGTAGAGCTGGTGTGACCCGCTGAAGGCCCCAGAGTCAGCAGTACCACTGTCAAACCTACAGATAGGTGTCCTGCTCTCATGCTAAGGAGAGGGACCCACAGCCTCCCCTTTTGCCCTGGGATTGCGAGAACTGCCCTACAGCATACGATTCAAGCCAGAGGAGATCGAGACGCGATAATAGCTTTCCCTTTGTTTAAGATGGAGGAGGCTGCCAGGAGACGGCTGGTAGGGCGGGGTGGCATTATGACCGACTGGGTCCCTGGGTGGTACAAGTTTTTAAGACATTCGGCTGCTAACCGAGAGGTTGGAGGTTCGAGTCCAACTGGAGGCACCTTGGAAGAAAGTCCTGGTGATCTGAAACATACAAGAAGCACAGTTCTGCCTTGATGCGTGTGGTTGCCATGAATTGGAGTCAGCTGGATGGTAGCTGGCTTGGGTTGCAGGAAGAGGAGGGTACGGCATGACGCTGGGAGCCCTCTGCACTCAGCTGTCTGAGCTTGGTTGCCACGAAACGTGGAAACTGCCTTTCCTGCTCTGTTAAGATGATCTGGCCAGTGTGGGTGTGATCTGAGTTTGGGGCGCCCCTGTGCAAGCATACAGGTGAGCCTCATTTCATGCAATGAATGAAAAAAAAAGTATCTTCCCCAGAGAAAGGGTATGGTTACTTGGAAAGGCAGGTGTGAGTTGCATGCTGTAGGGCAGGCTTTGCCCAGAATGAGCCCTAAAGATTGCCTGTCCATGGGTGAGTTTGGAAAATGTTCACGCTCTGTGGCCATGAAGGAGACGTCGGTATGTGTGTGAACATGTATGAGCGTGTATGTATGAGCACATTAAAGATGGCGAGAAGCACAGCAATCAAGAAACCTGTTTACTTTTCTGCGCTCACTGTCTCCCAAACCTAACTTGAGCAGAATGCGAGCAGCTCGTCTTCCGAGCAGGGCTTAGGGCACCTGTACTGTGCAAAGTTCCTTTTGGAAGGGAATGTTCCGAGGTCCCTTCTGTCCCGAGACGTCCCTGAGGATCGCTCGGAGTAGCCTGGCTTTCAGGTTTGGATCCTGATTCTGTCACCAGCTCTGTGACCTTGAACGGGCTACTGCTCAGTGCCTCCAATTCCTTGTCTGTAAGCTGGGAGTGATCATAGTACGTCCCTGTTTCATGGGGTGGTTGTCAGGGTGTGTTTACTACAAGGTAAAGGATGGAAGCCCGCATGGCAGGCAGTAACCACTGAAAGCTGCAGCTGTATCTGTTTTGCAAGTTGGGGTGTGAGGTGTTCCTAAAGTGAGGCCCTTGGGGACATTTCTGTCACTGTCCCTTTGTTGGACAGAGGTACCCTTGAGGACAGTCATTGACTGGACTGCTCTCTGGCACAGCTGTGACAAGACTAGCATTGTGGGGGGGCGTGGGGAGAAGTAGAGAGAGTGAAGGCCCCCCTTAATCTGTGTCTGGGGCTACCTCGTCCTCTGGAGCGGCACTCCTGGGTTTCCCTAGAGTTGGCCCACCATCTTCTCTCTGGCCTCCTGGTCTCCTCTTGCCCTTCCTTCTGGGGGTGCAGGAGCCTCTGAGCCGTTTCGTGGTCTTTAGAGAATCCAAGAAGAGCCCCAGTGATCACTGACTCCAGCTCCCGCTTGCAGGGATCGGAAACTGAGGCCCACCAGCAGCTGTGTCTTGTGCAAGGTCCCAAGCTTGTGATTGTGGGTTCTGTCATGTTCCCTTGGGCCCCAGCCTTGTGGCCCTCTCCTGGGGTGCCCCCTATCTCTCTGGGGTCACACCCTTCCAGCTCTAGCCCTGAACCCTCCCTTATCCCTGGGCCCGGCAGCCTTGCACCCTAGAAAGCCAATTTTTTTGCAGCCCTGCTGCTGCCTCCATCATGGTGTTTGCGGCTGGAGCGGGGACCTCAGGCTCAGTGTAGACAGGTGGAGGGGCTCAGACGACATGAGCTGAAACGGGCTTTCAAGGCAGGAATCCATGATGGTGCCGATCACCCTAATTATCTGTTAACATCCACCAAGCACTAACTGCATGCTGCACACATTTCTGTCAGCACACCCAGCAAAGTATAACCGGTTGCTGTGGAGTTGATTACAGAGCCCCCACGTGTGTCAGGTGGAACTGTGCTCCACAGGGTTTTCAAGGGCTGATTTCTGCAAGTTCTTTGCCAGTTCTTTCTTCCCAGGGGCCTCTGGGTGGATTCTGCCCTTTTGGTTAGCAGCTGAATGCACTTGACTGTTTGTACCTCAAAGTACAGGTCCTTTTGTTTTTATCCCCATTTTAGAGATGAAGGAGCTGAAGCTTAGGGTGGGTCCATATCTTTGCCAAAGCCACAGGCCTAGTGAGTGACGGAGCCCAGATCTGGACCAGAGTGGCCAGCCTCGATACCCAGGTTCCTAACCACTCCACCTCCTGCTTTCGTGCTGGGGCGGGGCTCAGGCTGTGGGTGTTCTGGGCATCCGAGGGGCGGGGAGGCTCCCTCGAGATGAAGTGCTGGGGCAGTGGGGTTTAGATAGGCAGGACGATGTGCCCTGCATTCTGTGGGGCTCTCCCCTCTCTCTCCTCTGCATGGCTACCCCCAGACCTCTGCCCTCTTGGCTTGGGGCCACGTCTGGGGAGGGAGTCTTTCCATCTCCCCATTGGGAGTTTCACATCCCTTTTGCTCTCAGGGCCTGCCTGGCCTCCCCTCGGCCCCACCCCGGGGAGAGGCTCTGGGCGGGGCCCCTTGGCTGGGTGGGGTGCCATCATCACCCCTTCTCTCTTGAGCCTCCCTGTTTTCAAGCTGGCTGTGAGGGTGAGCTGCCTTTGGCTCCCGTCCAGGACTGTTCCCAATTCCACTGCCTGTGTCCTTCTGCTGCGCCACCGCCACCTCCTCCCCTCCCCACTCTGCTTCAGTTTCCATCTGTCAGCAGCTTGTGGAAGGACAGACTGATTCGCGTTCTATCCCTCCGTCCTCCTCTTCCGGCTTGATATTGACTCACCTGCCTCCCGCTCCTCTCTCTGGTGCCAGAGTTGGCCTGACTTCCGGGCGCTGCCCCACAGCCCTTTCCCTGGCCCAGTCTGCTGTGTTGAGGGCGGGGGTGAGGCAGTGTGGCAGGGTGTGGCTTTGTGCTGGGTTTGCAGGTGTGGGGGCACTAGTTATGTTCAGAGGGTGTGACAGAAAGCCAGACAGCACACATGATCCCTGTGTGAGCTGTGCAGTGAGTGTGTGTGTGTCATTGATAAGGTGTGCAGTGAGTGTGTGTATGTGTATTGTAGGGAGAGACAAATGGGTAGCACATGTGCTCCCTATGTGAATTATACAGTGAATGTGTGCACGTATGTGTATATTGTAGAGAGTGACAACTGGACAGCACACGCACTCCCTGTGTGAGGTGTGCAGTGAGTGTGTATATTGTAGGCAGTGTGCAGTGAGTGTGTATTTTAGGCAGTGGCAGCCAGATTACACACACGCTTGGAGTAGGAGGTATATGAGTTGGAGAGTGTGCAGTGCGTTGTGCGTGGTTTGTGTTGGGTTTTGTTGTTAGGTGCGGTCTGTTTGGTCCTGACTCAAAGAAACCCCAGTATACCTCACAGTGACACACTGCCCGGTCCTCAGCCACCCCACAGTCATTGCTGTGCTGGAGCCCATTGTTGCAGCCACTGTGTCAGTCCATGTCATTGAGGAGCTTTTCCTTTGCTGGCTTTCTACTTCAAGCGTCATGTCCTACTCTAGGGACTGGCCCCCCAATAGCGTGTCCAAAATACATGAGATGAGGTCTCGTCATCCTCGCTTCGAAGGAGCATTCGGTTTGTACTTCTGAGACAGATTCGTTCATTCTTCTCGCAGTCTGTGGTACATTCCATGTTCTTCTCCAACACTGTAATTCAAATGCATCAATTCTCTATCACTTTCTGATTCGCTGTCCAGCTTTCACATGCATATGAGGCAATTGAAAATGCCATGGCTTGGTTCGGGGGGGCATCTTTGTCCTAAGAATGACGTCTTTGCTTTTTAGCACTTTAAAAGGTCTTTTGCAGCAGATTTAATCCAGTGCAGTATGTTGTTTGATTTCTTGATTGCTGGTTCCATGGACACTGCTGGTGGACCCAAGTAAGACGAAATCCTTGAGAACCTCAATCTTCTTTCTTTTTATCATGTGTTTTGAGGGTACGGCAATCTGAAGCACCGTGAACTGCGTCGGGGCCCAAAGTGACGCAGCCTGACATTCAGCAAACATTTGCTGGCCGGGTGCAGTGGGCATTCTTGCCCTTGAGGAGCCCACAGAGAGCAGTAGGACAGGACTGAACAAAGAAGTGCAGGACTCGGGGCAGGGGCTGGTGAGGTTGGCACCCATGGCATGTAGAGCTGAGGAGAGCGGCCGTGGAGGCAGGCGAGGGGAACGGGACGGCTTCAGAAAAGAGGGCTTGAACTGCAGGAAGAGGAAGTTAAGGCACAGTGGGGAGCTGTTCAGAGACACAGCAGTGTGCAAGAGCCTGATGTGTTCTGGGACTCACTGGTAGTTCTGAGACTGGGGCTGGGGAGAGCTTGGTGGGCCAAGACCTGACTCATCCCAAGGGAAGGGACCACCCGAACACGTCCTCTGGGAGGGAACACGTTGATAGCAGCAGTAATGATAGAACCATTATCAGCGGCTGTCAAGTTGACTCAGACGCATGGTGACCCCATGTGTGTCAGAGTAGAGCTGCGCTCTGTGGGGTTTTCAGTGGCTGATGTTTGAAGTGTCGATCACCAGGTCTTTCTTCTGAGGCACCTTTGGTAGACTCCACACTCTAACCTTCCTGTTAGCGGCTGAGTGCATTGCACTGCCTGGGGACTTCAGCTGTGCTAAGAGCTGTTGTTTGCAGGGCACACACTGAGTGCCAGGCACTGGGCCAAGTGCTTGAGATGCTCATTTTGTCTCTGCAGTGACTCTAAAGTTAGAGGAAACCAAGGCTCTGAGGGGTGAAGGAACTCACCCAGGGTCTCCGTTAGTACGTGGCAGACCTGAGATTTGAACCCACCAGGCTGGTTCCCCTGACTGCTGTGGTGTTCAGGGCTCTGACCACGCCCTTCCCGAGGGAGTCTGGGAAAAGCATCACAAGGAGAAACAGGAGAGGTTGGGAGGTGGGGAAGACAGGTCCAGTGAATTGGGCTTGAGGATAGCCACCAGGCTCACTGTTGACAATGTTTCCTGTCTGTCCCTTTGCAGCCCCGATGGGTGCCCTGCCCGCACCCCACCCTCTGGCTCACAGGGCCTGCTGGAGCAGATGCTGGCCGCCCACAGTGCCAAGGCGTCGGCCCGCAGGGAGTCAGGGGGCTTGGGCCTTGGGTGCCTGTTACAGGAGGGAGGAGCCATAGCTGTTGCTGATCAAGGGGAGCTGGTGGAGCCTGGCAGGGACCCTCTGCCCTCCTGGAGGCCCCAGCCTGATGGTGAAGCCAGCCGTACAGAGGAGGTGGACGGCAGCTGGGGCACCCCGGGGGCCCAGCAGGGCGAGCAGGGGCTGGCCCGGACTCCTCGACGGCCACCCCAGGGTCCTCCCCTCAGCTCTTTGAGTCAGGACTTCTCCTTCATGGAGGTCAGTGGAGGGCCAGCCCAGGGTAGTGGGTGGGCTGTTGTGGGGGATGTGGGGGATAGACCCCATAACCTGGTTCCTAGAGCCACCCCTTTGCTATGAAGAGGGTGGCCGAGAGTGGGCTGTGGGTGCATTGTGTGAATAGGAAGATCCCGACGTCAGGAGGGATCAGCTAGCTCATGGCCAGCTACTGTTAAGGACTCCTGTGGGATTGCGTGGGACCAAGGAACAGCAATGGCAGGGGTGGTACTGTTTGTTGTCTTGAGCAGGACACCGAGATTCTTGACAGTGCCATGTATCGGAGCCGTGCCAACCTGGGGCGCAAGCGTGGGCACCGGGCCCCGGCCATCCGGCCTGGCGGCACGCTGGGTCTGTCAGATGCAGCGAACTCAGACGCGCGCCTGTTCCAGGACTCTACAGGTAGGGCCCGTGTATGGTTTGATGATGTCTGTGTCCATGTCGAGGTGTTCCCCTGGGTGGTGCAAACCGTTAAGCACTTGGCTGCTAACTGAAAGGTTGATGGTTCAAACCGCCCAGAGGCCCGTTGGAAGAAACCCTTCGCAATCTACTTCTGAAAGGGCACAGCCATGAAAACCCTACGGAGCAGTTCTACTCTGCAAGACGCAGGGTTGCCGTGAGTTGGAACTAACTTGACAGCAACTAGTTTGTTTCCTTTTGGTATCAGCTGGGGGCACCAGGTCCAGGGTGTGCAGGGTTGGGGAAGTCTGTGGGGTCTCTTTTGCTCCCTGTGCTGAGCCCCCTCCCTGGGCCCTTGCAGAGCCACGAGCTTCCCGGGTGCCATCATCTGATGAGGAGGTGGTGGAGGAGCCTCAGAGCCGCCGGACACGGATGTCCTTGGGCACCAAGGGGCTGAAAGTCAACCTCTTCCCTGCCCTGAGCCCATCTGCCCTAAAGGTACCCTCTGATCATTCAGCAAACACATCCAGCCCCCTGGCCAGCTGGTCACCTTGCATCCAGCTTTCCTTTTGTCCGTCCACCTGTGTGTCCCTGGTCCACCTCTCCGCGTTCCTCCTCTCACTGGGCTCCAGTGAGGGCCCTCAAAAGACTTCTTTGTGCCCTTTGGGCCCTGTGCTGTGTGCATGCTTTTGCTCCCTAAACCGTGCAGGGAAATGGGGGTACAGGCTGTGTCCATAATGAATTCTGGTGAAGGGAGTTGCTGGAGAGGTATGGATAAGGGCCTGTTTGGAAAGAGAGCTTATTTCATGACAGTGGGGTGGTGGGGCATAGGAGGGTACGTGAGGAAAGCCTCAGGTAAGCATCTGATCCTGGCTGTGAGGCATGCATAGGAGTTTGCACAAATGGTTGAACGCTTGCCTGTAACTGAACGGCTGGAGGTTCAAGTCCACCTGGGGCTGCCTTGGAAGAAAGTCCTGGCAGTCTACTTCTGAAGAATCAGCCATTAAAAACCCTGTGGACAGTGACATTACCATTTCACTCCATTTACCTTTTATGACTAAGATAAAGACTAAACAAAATAACAGATGTTGGTGAGGATGTGGGGAAATTGGAACCCTTATCCATTGCTGGTAGGAATGCAAAGTGATACACCCATTGTGGAAAACAGTGTGGTGGTGCCTCAAAAAACTACAAACAGGACTGCCCCATGACCCAGCAATTCCACTTCCAGAAGACTTGAAAGCAGAGTCTCAAAAAGAGACTTGTACACCGATGTTCATTGTAGCACCTTTACAGTAGCCTAAAGTAGAAACAACCTAAGTGCCCATCAACAGATGATGAATAAACAAAATGTGGTACACACATATAATGGAATACTACTCAGCCAGTGGGAGAAATGAAGGCTTGGTATGTGCAATAGTATAGATGGAGCTTCAAGACATTATGCTGAAATAAGCCAATCACAAAATGACAAATATTTTATGATTTCAGTTATATTGGAAAAAAACAAGAAAGGGCAAATGTGTAGAGACCAAAGTTTATTAGTGGCTACCAGGGGCAGTAGAGAGGGAGATTAACGGTGATGGATAAATTTCATTAAGGGTGGAGTTGCACAACCAGTTACTGTAATTGCTGTCAATAAGTTGTACGCCTGTAAAAAGTTGAATTGGCAAAAGTTGTGTGATAGATACATTTACAGCAATGACATAAGAGAAGGAAAGAATAGCAGCTGAGGGTGCTGAAGTGCAGTCGAACACCTCTTGAGGTTTGGTTCCTTGGTTTGCAGGCTTAGGGTCATGGCTTCATGGGACATCCTAGTTAATTGACCTAATAATGAGTTTAGTGCTCCTTTTCCACTTCCTAGTTTGTTGCATAGTGCCTGGGGTCTTAAAAGCTTACAAGCATCCAGGCTTAAAAACATCCAAGGCATGGCAATTGGGCTCTATTCACCTGGAGCCAGAGAGGAAGAAAGAGAGTCAGGAATAGGAGAAAGATACAGAATGTCTGTCTGTCTGATTGCCTCCGTGAACAACTGCCTCCTTTGCCACAAGACCAGAAGAACTGGATGGTGCCCAGCTACCATTACTAAACGTTTTCTCCCAAGATTCCATAGAAGCAGCCTGATCAAAAGGGAGAAAAAACAGAATTTCAAATCACTGGACCCTAGACTTTCTGGAGCCATGGAGTTTGGATGAACCCCTGAAACCATTGCCCTGAGATAATCTTTAAACCTTAAACCAAAAATACCTCTTGAAATCATCTTAAAACCGAGCAGTAATTTAGCTTAACTAGTAACAAAGGTCTGCCCTGAGCATAATGCTCTCTAAGAACTATATGTGTGATCGAGGCCCTTCTCACTCCTGAGAAGCAGCCCTCTCTTGTTCTTTGAGAGTGAACTTTTGCTTCAATAAAGCTTAGTTGTGTTTGAAAACAAACAGACAGACAAACTGTATGGGATCAGATTGACAACAGCAACTGGAGATTTCGATAGGAACCTCAGGGGGCAGTGAGTTAATGTTAACGAGGGCGGAACAGCTCAGAAAAGGAGGGGAGCATGGTTGTACAACTGGAAGAAAGTAATCAGTGTTACTGAATTGTACAGGTAGAAACTGTTAAATGAGTGTGTGTTTTGCTAATATTCTCAACAACAACGACATACAAGTTAACAATGACAAAAAAACCCCAACAACCCTGTGCAGCACAGTTTTATTCTGACACACATGCTTTTGCTTTGGTATGAGTTAGAATGGACTTGGTGCCTTTTTTTTTTTTTTTAAATTTTTAAAGGAGGGTAGGGAGGTATTCCAGAGGGAAGAGAACAAGCAAAGACACATGGTGAAAGGTCATCGCTGGCTTTGTTGAGCCCAGTTGGTCAGAATTCAGTTCTGCAGTATCTTTCTTGAAGATCTGCTGCAAGGCATGGCTTAGCTCTTAGGGGACGCTCGGCTGGACCAGGTACACACTTTGTCTTTAAGTGATTCCCCATCCATCAGGTGAAGGGACTGCAGAGGGGTGTGTGCCTGGTTCTGGGGGGCTGCGTGCTCTTGGGAGAAAGCCTAACCCTCTGAATATGCACCTGCTTGTCCTGGCTCACATCTCTCTGGATCTGGTCTTGCCTCACAGGCTAAACTGCGCCCCCGGAACCGCTCAGCTGAGGAGGGGGAGCAGGTGGAGAGCAAGTCGACTCAGAAGGAGTCTGCGGTTCAGCGCTCCAAGTCCTGCAAGGTCCCCGGGCTTGGAAAGCCCCTCTCATTACCTCCCAAACCAGAGAAATCCTCAGGGTAGGTGACCTAAGCTCTGGGCATTGACCTCATTGTCTTAACCCCATGCAAGCTGTGGAATCACCTGCACAAAACAGTTTGGCCTTTGTTCTTGGTTCTTTTCTGATGGACCAGCACCTGAGGCTACTGAGTGAGGACTAAGTCTACCAGGAGGGAACAGCTGGGAGCTCTTTGTTGACAAAGGCTTGGGGCATGATATAATCGTGGGGAGGCTTATAAGATAAGAGCCCTGAACCCTGAGGCTCAGATGAGCTTCCTGGTTGGTGAGTATGTGTGAGAGAGGGTAGAATGTCCCGCATCAGCATGTGGAAACTCTCTTCATTTGTATAATAAATCTCTAGCAGTTTAATACACTCTGTGAATTCCGCGAGTCATTTCTAATGAACCCTCAGGGGCGGCTAGCAGCTGCCTGTTTCCCAGTCTGAAAGAAAGTTCCTTCTAACTGAGCATCTCTGACCCAGCTCTAGGTGGCTGGGGTCAGAGAAGGGAGTACCGTGTGGGTGGCTGGCACTGAGGATGGGGAAGTGGGACAGTGAGGACTGCATTTTGGGGATTGGATTCACCCTGGTCCTTACTGCACCGTTGACAATGAAGGTAGGATTTGCCCACTTTGCCTCTTACTTAGGGCACCGAAACAGGGCCAAGTTGAACTGCATTAAGTTGGTTCAGAGGGCAGGTTTCTGCCCCTACCATGCCTTGTTTTGTTCAGCTTCTCTAAAATTTGCCTTCTGTCCTTTGCCTTCTGTCTTCTAGGTCAGAAGGATCGTCACCTAACTGGCTGCAAGCCCTGAAGCTGAAGAAGAAGAAGGTCTGAGAAGTCACTGAGGTGAGGTCGGGTTCCCGGGCTAAGGTTCCTTCCTGGAGCCGGACAGGTGGGATCCAGGGGTGGGCTAGCTCTGGAGGACTCAGGAGGCCCTACACCCGACCCTCTTCCAGGCTGCAGGGAGGATGGAAACAGGCAGGTGAATCCAGACTGCAGAGAGCTGGTGGGTCCCTCAGCTCACAGGGACCACCCCAGGGCAGGATGCTGTCTGGCCTGACATGGAGGAGGAGGAGGAAGACTTCCATCCAGGCCGCCCTCCCTGCACTCAGGGACGGTCCCCATGCCTTGTGATGGCCTGTGTGTGGTCCCATGGCCTTTTTGGTCTGTAGTCCCTGGAGGACTTGCCCTGTGCTGGTGGGGAGGCCAGTCTTGAGGCCAGTGAGCAGGGTCTTTCCTTGTCACTTGGGGAGCTCGGGTGGGCACTGAGGCGGGTAGGGAGCAGAACTTCCATGCTGCCTGCCGTGGTCCTTCCCCACTGGTCTTCCGTTCCAGGTCCCTCCCATCCGGCAGTCTCAGGCAGTGCTGTTCTTGGGGTCCCTGTGAGAGGAGACAGCTGGAGCCCGTCGCGCCCAGGCTGCAGCCTCTGCTCCTCCCCACCTCCAAGGAGCGTCTGGGAGGCACATTTATGCACTTTGTACCCTTCTCCCATCTTTCCCCCACCGGCCCACCCTGCCCGGGTTCAGTCATTAGTAGTTGAAGGTTTTGGTCCCTCCCTTGCCCCCCTCTCCTCTCTCTCTGCTTCCTCCTCCAGCTTCCCTTGGGTTTTCTTTTGATACCAATTTATAGCATTTTTTATAAAAGCCTTTGATTTTTGTAATGGGCGGAGCCTGCCCCAGCCCCGCCCCTTCTCCCCCACTGCCCTGTCCAGTGTGCCCCAGAGACCAATGATGTTTTGTAAAGGGCGGAGCCTATCCCAGCTCCAGCGCCCCCTCCCCCGGCTGTTCTGTCAGGTGCCCCACAGAGACCAATGACGTTTTGCCACTTGAAACAATAAAGTTTTTTGGGAATTGTTGCTGCCCAGGCTGTGGTATATGGTCATGGCTGAAGTTGGGAAGTCCTAGTTCTAGCCCTGAAGCTGATTCTGACACTAAACATGCGCTTCCGTGTGGATCTCCGGGCTCAGTTTACAGTAGAGCGTCGTTCACACAAATGGTCAGTTCCTCATCGTGGCCCAGTCAGGTGGGTTGCTGGGCTGGGGGGGTCGTTGGCCAGCTCTGCTCCTTGCAGTCGTTGGAACCCAGCCTCCTGTCCTGTTGCAGCTCGGCCATCTTTGGAGACTTTGAGCCCTTTACTGCATCCAGTGGAAAACCCACATCCCATTGGCTAAGATTCCACGTTTGATCCCTGCCACCTGCAGTGGAGACTGGGAAATGTAGTTTGGCTGTGAGGCCAGAGAGAGAGGACCAGATACCGATGAAACTCATCTTTTGCACCAGAGGGTTGGTTTCTGTAATCCCTAAGGGGGCTTTTCACCTCAGAAGTTCTGAAATATTCTGAAAGGTCTTGATGTCTCTGAAAGCCTGGGAAGATGGGCTCTTGTCTTCACCTAAACCCCTGGCCATTGTTGTCCGTCTGCACCTCAGTGCAGTTTTCTGGGATCCTGGTTTGCCCAGACCTGCCAACCTCTTTCAGGGCCAGCAGCATCTTTCTCTGAGGTTTGGTTAAAGGAGAAGTTCTGGTGGCCTCACCCTGATGGTCAGAGCTACAATTGAATGTAGACATCCTCTCCTTCACCCAGTGCTCTTAGCCTCTGTATTGTGTGTGTGTGTTTGTGTGTGTGTGTTGGTGGGGGGGAGGCAGTGTCAGGGACCTAATTGGAGAATGAATCCTATGATAGTCTCTAGCAAAATGCACAGATGCTGTCACAAACCATTTCTAGGCATTTCTTGGAGCCTGGGTCCCTATCATTGGCTTCCTAGAGCAGCGGTTGTTAACCCTTACTGTGCATCAAAGTCCCTTGGGTGCATTAAAAATGCTCATTCCAGGGCCCATTCCTAGAGAATCCATTGAGTAGATGTGAGTAGGGTGTGCCCAGAAATCTGCATTTTGAGAAGCCCCTGAAATGGAAGGAAAGGCAGTGGGCTCCCAGGGGGCACAAGCTGCGTCCCTGAGTGGGGATGTGGCAGGCTGCCCCATGCCAGCCACCCCCCCTCCCAGGGCCCACAGAGCTGAGCTGGCACAAGCTTTGTCCCCCTTCTGCCCCCCCCCCCCCCATAGGACTGGCAGGAGCCCAAACCAAACACTTAAGACTCCTTAGTGGAACAAATGGAGCCTGGGTCAGTCCCAACTCCCAGGTTCTGTCTCACAGGGAGAAGAGGCAGGGGCCCTGCTTCTGGGAATGTTGGAGCTGAATCTGGCTTGTGGGTGGGAGTGTTCACACTCCATCTCTGTTGGAAGGGGCCTTTGCTGGGACTCAGGGACAGGGGAGGGCCACACACATGATGTTTGACCAGTGCTCCCCAGGAGAGAAACTTCATTTTTGAGTGGCTAATTCTCAGAATGTGTCTGGAGTTCTGAGGGGAAAGTCTTGGGCTTTGGGATTGGAGATTGAATTTTGGAAACAGCTGGAAGTCACTTGGATGCCTGCTTCGATACTCAAACTGATGATTATCTTTGGCCAAAGGCAGCTCCGAAGGCAGTTTCTGAGGACCTGTGAGCTCTGGAAGAGTCCCTTGGATAGGTAGTCTTTCAGGGACCACTTAGAACTGTGCCCCACAGGGTTTTCAATGGCTGATTTTTCAACAACCCCATGTGCTTATACAGGAACCAGAGCCCTTTGACTCATGTCCCTGTCTGGAGTTCTTGTTGATAACTCATAGAGAGGGAATCTGGCCCCATCCCATGACAAAATGTCCCTACACCATCTCTCCCCTATTCCCTGCATGTGAGGTCCTCCCCCAGGACCACCCCTTGTGGGCTGATACCAGGATGGAGGAGGCTGCCTTTGGCAACGAACAAGAGTTGTGTCCAGGAGCTGTCCCTGGTGCTTGCTCTTCCCACGATCCAGGAGCTGGACTTTGTGCTTGGGATGGCTTTGGGCCCAAGAACAAGGGCATTTGCCCACAGTGCCTAGGGTTTGGGGGGTGATGATGAGGTGTAGTGGGGAGCCTGCTGGGGAGCTGCTCCTCCTCCAGGATCCTGTCTCCAAATGTGGTCCAGCCACCTGCTGTGGCTGCAGCCCATCTGTCCTACCGTATTTTATGCAAACAATGTGCACGTTACATAGTTTTTGCAAACTACAACCATGTTGTGTGTTTTCTATGTGCACTATGTGTGCATGCATTATTTACATGGGCATGTTACATGTGAAAAATACGGTACCTAGTGCTGCTATAACAAATGCTTGCAAGTTGGGTGGCTTCAGCAAAAAAAGTAATTTTCTCACAGTTTAGGAGGCTAGGAGGCTAGAAGTCTGAATTCAAGGGGCTGGCTCTAGGGGAAGGCTCGCTCTCTCTGTTGGCCCTGGTGGCAAGTCCTTGTCTCTTTGTAGCTCTCTTCCTCGGTTCCTAGGTGATCTTCATGTGGTGTGGCCTCTGTGTTCCCTCATCTGTTCTTGCTTCTCCATGCCTCATCTACTGTTTATATCCCAAAGGTGATAGGCCTAAAACACTGCTCTGATATGGCCTCATTAGTAGAATAAGGAAAAGACATTCCCAAGTGGGATGACATCCATAAGTATCAAAACCAAAACCAAACTCATTGCCATTGAATCGATGCCAACTCATAGTGACCCCCAGTGGGTTTCCAAGCCTATAAATCTTTACAAAAGCAGACTGCCTCATCTGTCTTCCTTGGAACAGCTGGTGGGTTTGAACCACCAACCTTTTGGTTAGGGGCCAAATACCTCAACCGTTACACCACCACAGCTCCTTTCCACAAGTATGGCAGTTAGACTTTGCAACACATATTTTTGGGAGACTGTTCAATCTGCAACATCACCCTCGAGAGGCTTGGGGACAGGAACCCATGTCACAGGCAAGGAGCTCTGGTGGCAGAGGGAACAGATCAGGGTTTATATCCTGCTTCTGAGCCTTGACAGTGGAGCCCTGTCTGAACCTCAGCTTTTAAAAGGACCTAGTAACAGAACCTGTTTCATAGGACTTGTTTGAGGACTGCCTGATGGCAATACAAATCACCTTGGACAAATGGGGGAATCCTGGCTGATTTTTTTCTTTTGTTTGTATGGTCTCTGGGAGGTGCAAACAGTTACAGTGCTCAGCTGCTAACCAGAAGGCTGGTAGTTCAAGTTCATTCAGAGACACCTTGGAAGAAAGGCCTGCTGATCCACTCCTGAAAAATCAGCCATTGAAAGCCCTGTGGGGCACGGTTCTACTGAGTCACACACGGGCACCAGGAGTTGGAGTCAACCCTACGGCAACTGCTTGGTTTGTGTGGTAAAAACCAAGGCACATTTGCTGCCTCCTGTGTCGGTGGCATAGTGCCTAAGGCATTTGACTGCTAACCAGAAGGCTGGTGGTTCAAACCCACAGGCCACTCCTCGGAAGGAAGGTTGGGCAATCT